>NC_052623.1:271055846-271358877 GCF_016161935.1 Mauremys reevesii | reverse complement strand
TAGGGGGATTCCTGTCAAACTCTGTGCACCTCTGCCAGTTGGCATCAGGAGGTGCCTTTCTCCCTCATGTTACATCAGGGGTTCTCAAACTGGAGGGGTCACAAGGTGGTTATATGTGGGGGGGTCATGAGCTGTCAGTCTGCACCCCAAACCCTGCTTTGCATCCAGCATTTATAATGGTGTAAAATATATTTTAAAATTTTTAATTAAATAAGTTTTAATTAATTAAATACTTAAATAAATAAATATTTTTTATTTATAAAGGTGGAGGTCGCACTCAGAGGCTTGCTATGTGAAAGGGGTCACCAGTACAAAAGTTTGAGAACCACTGCATTACATACCACAGATCTGGAAATTGAGCTATGCCCTTTCCCTTTTGCAGGGGTTGGATCACCCTTCATTACCACTCCCTTGTGAGTTTGTAGTATCTAGGCAGAGGAGGGGCTACAGAGAAATTCTGCCCAAGCAGCTCCAAGCTGTGATATTATCAAGAGCGGGACAGGTGTTTGAGAGAGAGAGAGAGAGAGAGAGAGAGAAGGGGAACAGGTGGAGGAAACTAGGGAGACAGAAATAGCAAAGAGTCAGAGAACAGGAGCAGGAGGCAGGGGTGAGAGTTAAAAATACGGAGTGGGGGCAAAGGGAAGAACGATCCTGCGGGAACAACCTCCCAGCACTGGGCATAGCCCTCACAGTCTTCGCTCTGCTATTTGATTTCCTGAAGCGCAGGAAGAGCTGGAGTCGCTACCCACCAGGGCCGACCTCTCTGCCTTTCATTGGGACCATGCTGCAGATCGATTTCCACAGCCCGCACCTCTCCTTTACCCAGGTCAGTGCCAGAGGGGCTGGAGAGCACAGCTAAGGTGACCAGATAGCAAGTGTGAAAAATCGGGACAGGGTGGGGGATAATTGGTGTCTATATAAGACTAAACCCTGGATATCAGGACTGTCCCTATAAAATCGGGACATCTGGTCACCCTAAGCACAGCGTGCTGGGGAACAGAGCTGGTGCGGGCTGGTGGTTCGTTAATCCAGCTGGTGTGGGCTGGAGGGGTTATTTTACATGCAGGGGCTTTTCCAACGCAGTAACAGTCAGTCCTCCTAGGGGTGGAGGGGCTCTAATGCTCTGTGATTACAGTAGCACCTCAAAGATAGGAACATCAGATTGGTGGACTTACCGGTCAACCGGACACCGTCTGGAACCGGAAGTCCTCAATGAATCAGGCAGGCAGCAGCGCAGACCAAAAAACAAAAAAACCCCACAAATACTGTGCTGCCAAGGGGGTTGATGCTGCAGCCGCAGGGTGGGGGAATCAGGGCTGGGGGGACTCAGGGCTTCTGACCCTCAGGAGCACCGGGACTCAGAGCTTTAGGTGCAGGAGGGATGGGGCTCCTAGCATCAGCCTTGGGTAGGGCGGCACGGCTCAGGGCTTTAGCTAGCAGGGAGCAGCGGTTTCAGCGCTCCCAGCTGTAGCTCCCGCTGTAGCTCCCACTGTAGCTAAAGTCCCAAGTCCTGGCGCTGCCTGCTGAAGCTGGGAACGGAGCCGTGGGGACAGGGCTGGCTCCAGGGGTTTCGCCGCCCCAAGCAGCCAAAAAAAAAAAAAAAAACGATCGCGATCTGCAGCAATTCAGCCAGCGGGAGGTCCTTCGCTCCGAGCGGGAGTGAGGGACCCTCTGCCGAATTACCGCCGAATAGCTGGACGTGCCGCCCTGTTGCCGGCACAAAGGCGACAGCAACAGTGGTTCGTTGCCCGGTGTGCTTCGCTCCAATAAACACACCAAGGTGGAGAAGCAAACAAAAGTTTATTTGAGATCTCAAAGCGTGATGCTCAGAGACACAGACACGTCTCAAATCAAGCACACAGCTGCAAGCAGCTTTTCTGTTTTTATACATGATTTCAACTAAGCATTTCTATTACCCCCCACACACACACACACACTCCTCCCCTTAGGTTCCCATACAGCAAGTACATTATAAAGTAGCAATTACCCTAAGCCGGTTAAATCATACTTGGCAGCAAACATATTATCTCGTTAGTAACTTTTTCTTGACCAGTTATTTTGTTTCACTCCCTTCAGCCAGGTGCAAGCAGGCTTTATAATTGCCTCCTGCTATCAGTGTTACACTAATAGCTAGTTGCCACACATTCCATTCTCGGTTACTGGCTTGTGAGGTCGATTACAGTTTAACATGGCAGCACTCTGGTCAGACATGGAATGACTTTAGTTTATTCAGGCCTAATACAGATGCCTGATGACACCAACAGCCCCCTCTCTGGAGTGGCTGCCCCAAGCATCTGTTTGTTAAGCTGGTACCTGGAGCCGGCCCTGTGTGGGGAGCCTGGACACCCACCGCGGGCCACGGCAGATGTGAGGAGCAGAGACATGGGGCTGAAGCCCCTCCCACTATCTAAAGCCCTGGTGCTCCTGCTGGGCAGAAGACCTGAGCGCTCTGCCCGCCCTGGGCCCCAACTCCAGAGTCAGAAGCTTCTGACTCTCCCCACCCCCACCCTGACTCCCCCAACCCCCACCCACCCTGCAGCTGCAGCCCCAACCCTCCACCCCCACTGATGTCCCTAACCTCCTCTTCGGAGTTACAGAGGCTGCGAGGTTCTCCTCTATCTGCTGTGGCTCTAGACAACATTCCACTCCCAAGTCCAGTAGATGGCGCTGGAGGAGAGTGACACACACTCTCTCTCTCTCTCTCTCTCTCTCCTCCCTGTAATTTCAGCTGGAGACATTGTAGTGTGCTGGGCTGTTGCACAATATTAACACTGTTAAACAGCTGCTGCGTTCCACCTCAAAGATGACTGCACTTCAGTGGTGGGTGAACTGGTCCCTTTATGTACCATCTATATCCTCTGGGATGAAAAGGGCTAGTGAAAGATTTATTCTATATGAAAATTCATTTGTCTCTGCTCAGATCCATTAATTCAAAAGTTTCTCTGGTTTGGGGATGTGGATGCATGAATGACAACCTCCCTTGTAGAAATGATTAAGAGTCTCAGCAAAAGTGAACAAAACCATAATCTCCAGGATATGCTTTTATGTAATCTCCAGGAAACTGTAGGATGTGCTTGCTGGCTGTGTCTGCCCTAATAAGAGCACATACAACCTCTGCAGGGTTAGTTGTTTCAAGTGAATGCTTTTTCCTGTCTGGGAAACTATTGATGTAGCTGTGATGGGTTAGATTACAGAACCCTGCCTTGGGAGCTGCCACCTGATGTGCCAAGACTACCTCTGCTCCTGCTTTCCTGCCTGTCAGCTTAGGACTTCAGTGCCCTGCCCGGTTTGAGCCAGACTTGCTAGCCTGCTGCAAACCCAGACCCAGGTCTGAATCACATCCCCTAGCAGCTGTAGGCTTAACTGAAAGCAGCTAACAGAAGTGTTCCTGCCTTTAACACTCAGCTGCCCAACTCCCAATGGGGTCTAAACCCAAATAAATCCGTTTTACCCTGTATAAAGCTTATACAGGGTAAACTCATAAATTGTTCGCCCTCTGTAACACTGATAGAGAGATATGCACAGCTGTTTGCCCCCTTCACCCCCCCGGTATTAATACATACTCTGGGTTAATTAATAAGTAAAAAGAGATTTTATTAAATACAGAAAGTAAGATTTAAGTGGTTCCAAGTAGTAACAGACAGAACAAAGTAAGTCACCAAGCAAAATAAAATAAAACACGTAAATCTATGTCTAATCAAACTGAATACAGATAATCTCACCCTCAGAGATGCTTCAGTAAGTTTTTTCCTCAGACTGGACACCTTCCAGGTCTGGGCACAATTCTTTCGCTGGTACAGCTCTTGTTCTCAGGTGGTAGCTAGGGGATTCCTCATGATGGCTCTCCTCTTTGTTCTGTTCCACCCATTTATATATCTTTTGCATAAGACAGGAATCCTTTGTCCCTCTGGGTGTTTTCCCCCCTCCCCCCCCCAGTGAAAAGCACTAGGTTAAAGATGAATTCCAGTTCAGGTGACATGATCACATGTCACTGTAAGACCCCAAGGCTTCATTCCTCCCAGCCTGACTCACAGGAAGGCTTGCCTGCAAACAGAGCCGTCCACAGTCAGTTGTCCTGGTTGATGGGAGCCATCAAGGTTCCAAACCACCATTAATGGCCCACACTTTGTATAATTACAATAGGTCCTCAGAGTTATATTTCATATTTCTAGTTTCAGATACAAGAGTGGTACATTTATACAAATAGGATGATCACACTCAGTAGATTATAAGCTTTGTAATGATACTTTACAAGGGACCTTTTGCATGAAGCATATTCCAGTTACATTATATTCACTCATTAGCATATTTTTATAAAATCATATAGAGTGCAATGTCACAGTAGCTTGTGGCAACTAAATCATATTATATTTTGTGATTGTAGTTGCCAAACTCCAGAGGCCCCTTTTCTAGGCTGGCACCTTTCAACACTCCAGTCAAGGGAAACTGGGTCTGGTTCTTGTTTTCACCTTGCAGTAGAAAGAGCTTTTGAGTTTCCAGATCAAATCGGATGATGACAATGCTACCAACAACACTTTTGACCTGTAGCTGCTTTTAACTCCACATTTTTAGTAACAATGTATTATTCCCTTTTCTGCCCCATTTCCATTTCACACAATTTCATTTTGCTTTTTTGCATTTCTTACAGAACGGAAACAAAAACAACTCCTTTTACTTACAGAATCATGGAAATCAAAGATAGAGATGGCCTATTCTTATCCACCCCTCTAACTTCTAGTGGTATGCCCCGGAAGGCTTTATCCAGTTTTAATGACCAGCAATGAGGTTTTCTTCACTTCCCCAAAGAAACTTCCCCAGACTGATATACCTCTCGCTGAGGATTTGTTTCTTGATGTCCAGAGTAAATTCTCCATTATTTAGTCTCATTCTATTATTCCTTCACCCAAAACTAAACAATTTCCCTCCATCCTTTGAATTTGCACCTTTCAAATACTTGCAGGCATCAATCATAGTCCCCTTCCTTAGATATTTGACCAGTCAATATATTTACATCATTTTAGCTTTCCTCATGAATCAGCCCATCCAGCTCCCTAATCTCTTTTGTGGCTTTTCTCTGAATTCTCTCCGTTTTAATCAGTATCTTTCTGGTAATGAGGTGAATGCCCAGAACACTAGGCACTGTTACAGACACATGTTCACCAGTGTTTTATAGAAAAGGGCTCTCATCTACTTGTTGACAGTTCAGACAGCCAAAAAGATGGAAAATTTTCCTGTGATTTTGTTTTATTTCCTTCATTCAGCTTCCAAGTCCACAGAATAAGCCTCCTTGCACATGGCATTTCCAAGGTGGGATAGGCCCATTAGCCAATCCTCTGTATTGCAATGTTCCTTGGCCCAGCTGATTTTGACAGTCCTTCTCGATGGGGGGAGGGAGGATTCCTGTGCCTGGGTTCACAAGTCCAGAGCAGCCATTTGCTAAGTTATAAAGCAAAACTTATATATTTTCTGATGGCGCGGAACACAGACATTGCAAGTGAGATTAACGCCTGCAGCAACTCACAAGCATTTCACAGAGTCTAAACACTAAATATATTCTTGTAAGACTAATACCTATTTTGAGCAAACTAACGTACAGGTAAACTGGTCGGTCTCCAGCGATGAGTTTGTTAGTTCTTAGCTAGTGCCTGCAGCCTGGGCAAGAGCTGGCACCTCGTTTGTCAGCATCACAGGAAACGTCCCCCCTCCACCTCCAATCCCTTATGTCAGTAATTTTATTTTGTATGTATCTGTAGCCAGCACTACTATACCCTCTGTGATAATATCAGATTTCATAAACTAAGCAAGGTTGGGCCTGGTCAGTACTTGAATGGGATATCTCCTATGCAAAGCCATGTGCTGCGGGAATTAGTGCAGAAGGTTCTCTGTGTCGGTGGTTAAACCAGTGCCACACCATGGTTTTAAGGAACAATGTACACTTGGGTCTGTTATCCCTGAAGACTCCAAAAGAGGTCTTGACCCCGTGACACTTTCACAAGATCCCTGGCCAGATTTCAACTTGGTTAGTTACGTTCTGTTGACATAAACTCTTCCTGCACCGTCAGCTGACAATGGTGGTATTCTTCTCTCCCTGTGTAAGTGGCTGTGTAGTACTGCTGTGAGTTGTTCCACTCCAGAAGTGGCTGCATATCAGTGATGAGCTAACAAGCCCAACAGAGTGCGCTGAGATTCTTCTAAGTTAGAGAGCATACAGAAATGCAAGATGATTTTTTCAGGCTTGCTTTCCAGCAAAATTAAGTGTCATCTGGCTTCCAACAATATATTTTTCCTTTTTTTTCTTGGCAGCTGAGTAAAAAATATGGAAATGTCTTTAGCCTTCAGAACTGCTGGAGTAATCTGATAGTAGTGAATGGATTCAAAGCAGTAAAGGAAGCATTGGTCCAGAAATCAGAGGACTTTGCTGACTGACCGTACTTTCCTATACATGAGCACTTGGGTTATGGAGAGAACTCTGAAGGCAAGTACCTTGGAAACTAACATGGTTCTCTGTAGTGTTGCAGGGGGGCTGACAATTGAGCTCCTGGAGAGGTTAAAGGGGACTTAAGGAGTGAACTGCCTCCCTTTCTTGTCCTTCTGCTGATTTTGCTTTTGCTGGAGTCTGCCCCTGACACTACCTCTCGAAAGGAGGAAGTCAGGTTAGATCAAAATGGGGACTCTCCTTCCCAACTGCAGATGTGGACATTCTGAAATGTTCTGTAGAAGATACATGCTAATCAATACCAATTGGCTGCCATTGTCAGAACTGGCAGATTCCTATCACTCACCATACGTATTTACCTTCCTCGGCTTGTAAAAAATATAACCTCCTTCCGAGGAACCTCCAGGACCCAAGAGTGAAAGTGAGGGAGGGTAGAAAGAAATTCAACCTAAAAGGGAGGCTTGTTGGGCTGGAATCATCTTGGGTTATCACAAAGCACTTTCATAACAAAGATTAGAGCAGGAAAAATATCTGTAGAGTCACATCTTCTCAACCTCGCCCTGGCCCATACTCTGGCCAATGCAGGGATGCGCCCTATAGTATGTTCTCCAGTGCTTTGTCCAATCCACTTTTAAATGGCTTGTGATGGGACATCCATTAATTCCTTTGAGAGACTATTGAGTAGTTTAGTAGATCTAATCACTGGGAAATGTTTTCTCACACTCAACCTGAAGCTCACACCCTCAGAGCATAGCATGGTTTAGCTCTATTGACTACATCAAGTTATACCAGCTGCAGATCTGACCCTGAATTTCATCCCATTGCTCCTAACTATATCTTGGACCTCCCTGAATAATCCCTCTCCTTCTGTACTATGAAGGATGCAAAAATAGCTCCCATTAGTTGCCATTTGGTGAAGCTATACTTAGTTCCTTTTATCCTTCCTCACAAACCAGTCCCCCCAGGCCAGCCCTATTTTGTTGCTGTCCAGTAAATTTTGCATGGTGTGCTCTCAGAGGTTATTATGTCTCCTGTTTATTAATACTTTTCAGGGGTGGTGTTTGCAAGATATAATCATACCTGGAAGGAGCAAAGGAGATTTGCACTCTCCACCTTGAGGAACTTTGGGATGGGAAAGAAATCCCTGGAGCAGCGTGTGACTGAGAAAACTGGATTTCTATGCTCTGCGATCTGTTCTGAAAAAGGTTTGTAGCATCAAGGGAGATGGGGCGGGGATCAGTGTAACTTCCATACATAAGGAAATGAAAAGATAAAATGACTGATTATGAAGGAAGGAATAATAACACAGTGTCTCACATTTCTACATAATGCCTTATAGCCAGAAGGATACTAAAGTGCTTTGGAGACCAGACACATAATGATCATTCATCCAGCACTATCCTGAAGCCACCTCTGGGGTCGAACCTGACATGTTTTAACATGACAGTTTGTGATGGGAAGTAAAAACAAACAAAACCCAACATCTTCAATCAAATGTGCAAGGGGAATTTTAGGTTGGTAGAATGTAATTTGGTGAAGGCATCAACACGTAACACATTTCCAAAACATGCCATGAAGTCTTTAAGAACATCACTTTTATGCCTCAACTTAAAAACATCTGTAGGAGCATAGTGACATCTGTCTTTACACAGGAAACACTGGTTCAGTACTGAGACAAAGAGATGAATACCACTGACTGAATAAGGAGCACAAACCTGAAATTCTTAAGTTTTCCATGCTGCTCCTTCTTCCAAGTATTGACCAGGCCCAACCCTGTTAGTATGTGGGGCATCTTTAACTTCCCCAGGTTACATGAGCATGGACTTTAAACTGGTTTGTTCCATAAGCAATCTTGAAATGTTAGAGGTTCTTGCAGTGAGGGGCAGGCTACAATGATGTTGTGACTCCTCATGTCTTTGGTTAGTCCTGTATGTTTTTCAGGTCGTCCTTTTGATCCACATTTTCTTATAAACAACGCAGTTAGCAATGTGATCTGCTCCCTCATCTATGGCGAGCGCTTTGACTATGACAATAAGAAATTTCAGAGGTTGCTGCATTTGATTGAACAGGCCTTGAACGAAGAAGCTGGATTCCTGCCCCAGGTAACTCAGCACGTATGATTTGGTCAGTAAGAAGCTGCCATTTGATTGATCAGTAAGATTGTAGTTTAGTGATTCTTTTCTGGGAGTCATGGGCTGTGGTTTTCTCTCTCTCACTGTGTTATCTTAGCTCCTTGTCGTAGTACCTTGGCTGCTGCGTATCCCTGGAGTGCCACAGAGAGTTTTCCGATCCCAAAAGGAGGTCCTGGACTTCACAGATGAGCTTGTGAAGGAGCACAGGACGACCTGGAATCCTACCCAAAAGAGAGACTTCACTGATGCTTTTCTACAGGAGATAGAGAAGGTAGGAGGAGAACAGCAGGTGTAGATCTCGTTGGCTCCGTGAAGATATTAGTGACGGGAACACTTCCTGTTAGCTTCCCTTGTCCCTTGTTGTAAAGTTTACAAGTAAAATCCTATTGCTAATAGAACTGCTATGAACAGCTCACAGTTCTATTTCTTCTGGTTTTCCCTTATCTAGTGAGTCTGATGAGTTCATGCTCAGAAATCAGCTGAAGAATAGGCTGATAGCTGGAATTTTAATATGTACTGCTAAGGCACTTACAGCCTGAGGCAGTGCCCAATGAAGTCAAAGTGAGACTTTCATTGACTCTAGTGGGTGCTGTACCTGGCTCCTTAGCTCTCTTGGCCATGGAACAGCCCTGACATGAGCCGACCATGTACAGTTTAGAGACACTTTTTAAATCATATTGGCAAAGGTCACAGTGAAGACTTCCTTCATCCTTCCAAGTCACAGCTTCGTTCAAAGGCAGGCTGCTGGGAATTCCTGGATGGAAAAATGTTCCAGAACAAAAACCTGATCTGTTTTTATATCTTTCTAGAACAGCTGGTTGCAAAACTGAAACAGTGAAACATGGAAACATGTCACTTTTGACAAAATTGTATTTAGAAAAAATCAAAATGAAACATTTTGATAGGCTTAAAACATTCTGTTTTGAGATTGTCAGAACAGCACATTTCAATTTTTCACTTAGAAATTACTTCATTATTTTTTTTATTTTATGGTTTGTTTTATTTTTATATTCATTTTATTTATAGTATTTTTAAAATGTTGATTAACCTGAAACCCTTTTTGAAAAACTTTCATTTTGTGGGAAATTTCTAAATTTCAACTTCTTGTTCTGATTCATAAACAAAGCAAATTACATTTTCATTGGCTCTTAAATAGCTTATTAGTTATTGCCCATGTTAAGTCTATGTCTAAATTTACAGAATTGCTCTGAGAAAACCTAGACAAGAAACCCTTAGAAAACAGACACACAAAATCCCCAGCATTACAAAAGATAGCCAGACTACTTCCTGGCGTGATCCTGTCATACCTTGTATCCTAAGCAAAGTGGCCCTGAAGAGTACTTGGTGGGGAGACCTGTCTTGTAGAAAATGAGATAGTTGGTTCAGTAGGTAGCACTGAGGTCCTGATCTCCTAGAAGATACCAAGGCAGGAATAGGGACTGTCAAATTATTATTCACAGGTACATATATGAACTTTTGGAATCCTGATGTTAATTTGTTGGCTGGCATGTTGGCTGCACCCTGCTCACTACTACATGGAATTTCCGAGCTGATCAAGTGTGAGTGATCACACTAACCTCTTGTGGTTGCAGAGGCACAAATCTCTAAGACTGACTGGAGACCCTCCTTTAACTTTGGTGGTAATAGACTGTGGGCAGAGTTTCCAGCACGTATGCTGAGTGTACTGAGCAGCATCAGCCAGTGTGAGTCTGTCGTGCCTGGGTACTTCTCCTCCACCACCATAAACTCTTTCGGGTGCCTTTGGCAGTGGTGCTGGAACTGGGGGTAATACCGCACCCCGTGACTTGAAGCAGTAATAACAAACACCAGATACAGGTTTTCCATCATCAGCACCCCCACTATAAAAATTGTTACAGCACCCCTGGACTTTGGTGGGTCAGAAAATGCAGCTGAAATGTCCACCAGCGCCTCACGGAAACTCTACCCCATTCCTGACACAGGCGGGACAGTGCAAGCAAGAAAAGTTCTTGAATAGGGGCCTCTTCCACGTTGCTCGGCAGGCAGTGTTGTCAGGCTGGTCAAACTTCCTGTAATGTGCAGGGTGGGCAGTAAAGATTTCCCACAGTCAAGGCTAGAGCGGCCACATTCTGGAAGGGTGCTAGGGAGTCTGGGATATGGTTGGTTTGACTCAGGTTTGCCTGCTACAGTGTGGATGCCAGAACCTCAGGTTAATGCCTGGGCTAGAAAATTCTTAATGTATGGTTGACACTCCACATTGACTTCTGCAGGGGTAGTACATTTTTTGTCAAGGTTCAAATTTCTTGGTCAAGGTATAGGCAAGGTCCAGACTCCAGAGAAAATAATTTTTAAAAAATGACAATAATGATAAGTAAATAAAAAGATTTCAGAATCTGTTCAAAAGCATCTAGCTGTCCAGATTTGGCCTGCCATCCACCTACTGACTATCCCAGTGTAGGTGCTCAAGCTCTGGGTTCTCTAACCCAGGGTCAGCTGAGCCAAGTGCCACTAACCCTGGGCTTATATTGTAGTGTAGACATGCCCTGTGTTTTTGGAGCAGAAGGTCCTGAGCTTTTTCCTGATGAAGTCCATGATGTGTGGGACAAATTATTACCTTGAAATGTATGAAAGGAGCCATTACAGCGTGTGTTATCATATGCACGTGTTTTGCTGCACTCTGCAAACGATTCAGCCTTTCAGTCTGAGAATATGAATTACCACTATCTACCCGTCTATTCCTCTCTCCTCAACAAAAATCTTAGATCAAATCACGCTCTCTTTTGTTCCCTTCAGGCCAAAGAGCATGCGGGGAGCAGTTGCAATGACAACAACCTTCATATGGTAACAATTGACTTGTTTACCGCTGGCACCTAGACCACCTCCTCCACCCTGCGCTAGGCTTTGCTGTACATGCTTCTCCATCCTGACATCCAGTGTAAGCAAGAGGACTGGTGGAGATGTGACCGGTTCTACCAACCCTGCATCTTCCACTGAAAACTTCTTAGCATCTGCTGTCACCTTTGTGTTCTGGGCATATGACGCTGCCGTAGCAGCAGTCACAGCAGTGATTGGGGGAATAATTCCACTGGAAAACTCTCTGAGTGGGAGAGCAAAGACCTGTGGCAAGGGAGAAGGGAGAGAGCAAGCCCCGTTAAATATTTCAGTGTCAGAGGGAGCACTCACCACTTTTCTTCATGACAAGTGCACTTTGAGACCCTTGTAGCTACTTGGTAACTCTTCCTTCTCCTAGGGTCTCCATAGGGATAAATGCTAACCTGCTTAAATGTGCTAACGCCGGAGGAACAAGTACATAGGCACTGACTCTGTGGGTGCTCCATGGTTGGAGCACCCACAGGGAAAAACAAAATGTGGGTGCTCAGCTCCACTGGCAGACCCGCTGATCAGCTCTTCCCCAGTGTCCCCTGCCCACCACGGATCAGCTGTTTAGTGGTGTGCAGGAGGCACTTGGAGGGCAGGAGGGTGGAGCAAAGGCAGGGTGCACTTAGGTGGAGTGGGTGGAGCGGGGGCAGGAAGAGGCAGGGCAGGCGTGGGGCCTTGAGGGAAGGGGTGGAGTGGGGGTGGGGATTGGAGCGGGGGGGGGGGGAGTCAAGCACCCTAGAGGAAATTTTGCCTATGCACAAGTGGGTCAAATACAGTATGGGTAAGGTGGGATGTTTCTAACAATGAGCTTATTAGCCCATAGCACAGAGGATGACTGTGTACGTTGGGCTGAGTAGATGAGTGTGCTCTCCTCCAGCTCCTAATTCTGCATTCCTCTCTTTCCCACTGTCTGCAGAGCTCACTTTGGCCTTTGCCCCCAACAAAGGCCAATACCCTCCTATAGATATCTCTAGTTAAACTCTGCCACCCTAGCACTCTTGCTTCCAGAGGCTTTCACCAATTTCCCTGTTCAACAAACACACAAGGCTTGATTGCGAGGTCAGGAATTAGCTGTTGGGAAGCAGAGCAGTGCATGTCTGGGGTATCAAAGAGGCTTTCTGGTTGTGTGGAGGTGAGAGAAATCAGAAGTTGGTCCAGACAAGGACCATGCCTTCTCCCCACTGCTGGATATCCTTCCTGACCCCTGAACAAGTGCCCTAGACACCAGACACCTCCCAGACACTTAGAGCACCCACTTCCTAGAGATGACTCGCTTGTAAACTGCTCAATAGTTGATAGGAAGCTGGTTAACAAACTCACAGATTATAAACCCACATTATTAATTATTATTATTACATGTTTATATTATAATAGCTCCCACAGGCTCCAATCAAGATTGGTTCCTTGTTGTTCTCAGCGTTGTACAAATAAAGATAAACAGACAATCCCTGCCCCAGAGAGTTTACAGCCTAAGGGTAAATCCATAGGCTTCAAACTTGTACGGTGTTGATGTACATTATTAAATATGTTACATCCCCCTCAATGTAAAGGGTCTTTTTCCAGGTAAAGTCCATGAGGAAATTGATAAGGTGATTGGCAGGGACAGGTCACCCCAGATGGAGGACCTAGCGAACATGCCTTATACCAATGCTGTGATCCATGAAATTCAACATTATGGGGATATCGCTCCTGCTGGACTGCCTCACATGACATACCGGGACACCGAGCTCCAAGGCTTCTTCATTCCAAAGGTATCTGTGGCCAGCAGGGGATGCAGACATCTGCTCCCCTTGCAGACTTATGTCCTGAAGCTGCAGACATTCCATATGTGAATCTCCCCAAGGTTCTGTGCAAACGGAGGTGGAGCACCAGGCCCTGAATCACACAACCATTGGCGAGTTATCAAATGTGCAGTTTTGAAAGGGCTTGGGCCTCAGAGAGAGCCTTGTTTATGTGGTTAGCTCCATCTTCAACAAGCCTTTGGATATCTGCAAAAACAACGAATTGAGCTAAAACACAACTAAGGACTGCAATCATTACAAGGGGGGGCTGTAAGTTTGTCTTGGGCACCTTATAACATTCAGTACATCTGCTTGAAGGTGGAGAAAGGCTGATTAACTGTGTGGAATTTGGAATGGGATATAGAAACTACCTGCTAGGTCACCAGTTCAAATCCAGAACAGTAGCAACTAAAACTCTATTATCTGAAGGCTGTTTAGAGGCCACTGTGCATCTCAGTCCAGTTCCAAATGGACAAGAGACAATGATGGGCAATTATTGCCTTCCCTGGTGACAGTCACACTGGGAGACCAAAGCCATACAATACTCAATTCCACTTTCGCCCTTGGAAGAAACTCCTCTAGCTCAGGTCTAAGGCATGTGAGAGGGGAAAGATCTCGCTTTTTCTGTGAAGACAATGAGAATTGTAGTTTGGAGTCTCTCAATCAGCACACTCTTACCAGAGCTAAAATTAACTTGAGAAAATATTTGAAGCAATTGGGGAGTAGAAGCAATTTTCATCACACGAACTTCATTAGACATGAAAACACCACTGGCATACTCTTACGCTATGTCTACACTATGCACCTTTTAGGGACACTTGTGCTGTAAAAGGTGCATCGTGTGGCCGCTCTTTGTCAGCAGGAGAGAGCTCTCTCACCAACAAAAAAATTCCACCCTCAACGAGAGGTAGTAGCTTTGTTGGCAGGAGAGATCTCCTGCTGACAAAGCAATGTTAATTGAAAGTGTCCCACTCCAGTGTGCTATAAGATTATACAATTAGGTATCTGAGATGGGTTCTGTGCCCTCCTCTGAAGCATCCTACAATGGCCATGACTTGAGCTGGGAAATTGAATGCAGAGGGACTGAACTGTTCTGATGTGACAATTCTTATGTACCCTGTTTCTTTCTGGATCAGGGGACGACAGTCATCATTAACTTGTCCTCGGTGCTGAAGGATGAAATGGTTTGGGAGAAGCCGCACCAGTTCTACCTGGAGCACTTCCTGGATGCAGATGGGCAGTTTGTGAAGCAAGAGGCCTTCCTGCCTTTCTCTACAGGTAAATCCAAGGGGAGGAGCAACTGGGAGAGGCCGTCCCTGTGGAAATGAGGCACAGTGCCTCATGAGATGTGACCCACTACTGTTATGGGAAAGTGAGTCTCCTCTAAAGCAAGATGTCCCTCTCATCATGAGAGCAGCTTCCTCATGTGGAAGATCATTGCAGTCTGTGCTGAGCTGGTCCTGTTCTACAGTGCCCTGGTGGTACCAGTATACGCAACCTCTGCATAATAACTCCCTCTCTCTATTTCTCAAGCGCAGAAACTCTGGCCTTGAAATTCTGTACTTAGGGTCAGGCCTTGAGATCCTGAGCAGCTTGCCTCAGGGGCCTATGTAAACCACTCGGCCAAAGGGAAGCAGTTCTGTATTCTATACTCTGCAGTAAGCTGGGCAACTCTCACCTTAATGAATTAATTGCTCATCTTCTACAGCTGTAGTTATTTAAATAGAAAATAAACTTGTTACAAGTCAATTCAGGTTGCTTATGTAAGAAACCCACCTACCTAATCCCACAAGAGCACAGAACTGCCAGTTAAGGAGGACCTCCGTCCCTTAAGCCTATACACCCATCTGTCACATTAGGCTCTGTTCTTCATGAGCATGCTGCATCTCCCCAGAGAAATTACTTCATACTTCAGTACGTCTGCTTGAAGGTGGAGGCCCAGGAATTGGTTTAGAAGCAATGTACACACACACAGGTGAAGTGTGTGTTATTGGGAAAAGGATGAGGTTATAGTTAAGGATTTCTGTTAAAGCATGATCAAAATTGTATACTACATGCTCCTTTATCTGTTGCAAGGCACCCTGATCAAAGGAAGCCTTTGTTACTGGAGGCTCTGAGACCACTGCAATGGGGTACATGGATCCATAGGGGATAAAGGAGAGATGGATGTTCCCAGTTTCCCATATGCTCCAAACTCACCAGAGAGATGGGAAGAGGGAAATACTGATTCTCTGATACACACCAAAGGAGGCCAACTGTGGCTAGTGGAGGGGCTCTAGGGTCTTTCCTAACCCCTCTGGTCACCACATCAACAGCAGAGGGATGCCTGAACTGGTGGGGCACTGCCTCTGCCAGGCGTGTACCAGTGCAGCCCAGGAGTTCCAGCAGTGGGAACTGTGAAGGCTTAGACAGAAGGGTCTATGAACTGAGCAGTGTTATAGCTTTGCCACAGAACCTTTCCCAGTGACCAGATCATCTCCAAAAATCGATGAACACTTAGCAGGTTGGTGCTTTTTAGGTTTGTTTCAATGCAGCCAATTGTTTCAGTTACTTCTTGCTTTTGTCTCTGCCTCTCTCTGTTTTTGTCTGTTCTCAGTTTTTGTGTGTTCTCTCACAGACTCGCAGCTCCCTCCCTCCCAACCTGGTCACAATACCAAGTGGAACTCCATACCCACCTGATGCTAGTTTCTGGAAAGATTCTATTAGGCCTTGTTTTAGGTGTGGGTTACAACTATCTTAAGTGAAGGGTGTGTTCACACAGCAGTTTGAATGAGGTTTTGAGTCAACCCATAGCAAGGTTTCACCCAGCTCATAACATGGTCTGACCCATAACTCATTCACTTCAGTTATCAACTTATAGACTTCAAAGTTTGATTTTACTATCTTCAAAGAGAACAGTCCAAAGAGGAAGATGGAGGTGTTGTCATTAAGGTTCCTGACGACCAAGAGAAGGATTTTGCAGTGGCTACGGGAGTAGATATGGCACCAGTGAAGTCTTTCAGGCTGACGGCGAGGTGACCCTGTTTATACGAGTACTGCAAAGGCTTGCTGCAGTGGTTTAGCCTGACATGGGTCATTGGTGAAGATGCACCACTTGTATTTGCCTCGAGTACAGGAAACCAATGTCCCCAGATTGCACTTGAACCAGAATCTCCTGCCTGGTAGCATGGGCATGTTGTTCCACCTCAGATTTCTCTATCTAAAGGCATTTATTTGCCCATTTCGATTCTACAGGCAAGAATTCCACAAAGAGCATATGGGACAGATCTTCAACAGGTGTAAATTACCATAGATCCTTTTACATCAATGGAGTTAGGCCAATTTAACTAGCTGAGGATTTAGCCCTGCGTATTACAGTGTCTGACCCTTTTGAGTCAGGCTAATGAGGCAATAATTCCCCTCTCCAAATCAACTGACAAGAGTCCTTGGTTTTATGATTTCCACTGAAGCTTCTGGTGCTGGCCACAATCAGAGACAGGGAAATTGGATTAAATAGAACATTGATTGGGCTGGAGAAGTATTTCCTAGTTGTTCCTGTTCACACAGTGTCCAAGAATAGGAAGACTCACCATCTGCTGCAGATGGAGGCAGATTCTGTGCTCACTCCAACCTGTGGGTGTGCAGTAAGGGTCTTACTCCTTCAGTGATTAGTCATTTACATGTGGTGGTGTATCCTCCTCCTCTCTGCCTCCTCCCTCTTTTCTCACTCCCACACTTGCAGGTTGTCGTGTTTGCCTGGGGGAACAACTGGCCAGGATGGAGCTCTTCCTTTTCCTCACCAGCCTCCTGCAGCATTTCACCTTCCGTCTCCCTGAGGGCCAGGCCAGGCCTCGAGAGGTTGGACGCTTTGCCGCGACACTCACCCCACACCCCTACCAGATCCAGGCTGTCCCAAGATAACAGGAGTGCTATTTCAGATGGAGGAGGAGGGTAACTTTAACCATGATTCGAGGGGCTACTTAGGCACCTGAAAACTCTAGGGTTTTCTGCAGATAATAACTTAGAAATTAGATGATAGGAGAACTGTATCTAATTCCTATATTAAAGAGAATTAAATAAATATTAGGCTCACTCAACTGTAACACTAACATGTTCTCACATCTTCTGTCAAGCCATTTAAGGGATACTGGTTAGATTTAAAATTTTAATGTATATTCTGACTTTGTTACTAACTCTTGATGACAACAATTGAAACAATTGTAGAAAAATTGAATTACTTTCTAGCACTTTTTGCAGTTCACCAAGCTTGGAATAGGTCATTTAATTTTGGAAACATCCTAATAGGGCAAGGCCCCATGAGTTTATACTGCACCTGTCTGGGGCTCTAGGGGTGTTGCCTCACTCCAAATAATAGACTAGAAACTGATCTTAAACAGGAGTGAAACTGACACTTTCAAGTCACTTTCCAGTATTGCCAACCCCAAATGTTAAAAAATCATGAATCAGGCTGACCAAAAATCATGAGATTACGTAACAGTAATAGATTTGGTGTTCTTTTTATTTGCCTTCTGCTTTTTGAGGCTCTAAGGTGCACTATGATCACATTTTGAAGCTTTCTCCACAGCCACAAGGGCTAGAAACTTTCTTTTTCTTTAAGAATGCAGGCTGAAATCCTCACATATCCACTTGACTTCAGGAGCTTGGGCTTTAAGGAAAATAATAATTATCACAAGACTCATGACAAAATCATGACAGTTGGCAACACTGCTCTCACTTCTATTTAAAGGCTAGTAACTTTCCAGAAGGCTCTTAAACACATTACAGTGATGGAGTTGCATTTCTCACAGGAGAACATTTAAAACCAAACACCAAGAAAATTCCACATTTTAAAGTTGAGGAAAAAATGGAGACTTGTGAGGTATATGAGGGCCACTGCAGGCAGGAAAGGAAAATAAACAGGCACAGGAGCTGTGGGCAGGTCTTCCTCTTGAAAGAAAGTTGGAGGGTCAAATCTTCTAGTCCTTAATCCAGTAAAATGTCTATTGCCATCAGCGCCTCCACTCATAGATATTAGTATGCTCAATAACTGCACACTTCCTACTTACATATCTGAGCCATCTTATCCAGGGTTACATTTTATACACATTGGCTCAGGGACTATATTTTCTGGCATATTCTGAACAGTGCTGAGCACACAGATGATGCCCAGTGAATAATACAAATCATGACAATAATTGTTGACTTTATGGACCCTGTGGATGCAACTTCTGTTCTTTGTTCTGGAATTAGCCTGGATACATGAAACCCTAAGAATTTGAGGCATAAACACATCTGATACTCATACGACACTTTCTCCTTCCTTCCTTTTTCTCAAACTCAGAACAAAAAATGACAAAATAAAATAGTTTTCAGTTAAAATGTAAAATTGCACAGCAACCATATAACTCAGCCTGGGGAAGAACCTGCCACTCCTTGGGAGTTAAGTGATCCAGTAGAGTAGCTAGGGGGGAGCAGGGGTAGCGGCCGCTACCCCACTAAACGTGTGGTCAAAAGGTGGCGCGTTAGGGGTTAACATGGCGCCAATGGCGCCAGCGGGGCCCATGCTCCACTCTGAAGCTTTGCGCTGGGCTCCTGCAGTGAGGCAGGCTTTGTCAGCTGCAGCCAAGCTTCTTCACCCAGCTGATCGGCAGCAGGGAGGGGAGAGGGGGAAGAGCTGAGCTCCAGCAACCTGGCCGCTCCTGGGAGGAGGAGAGGCAGGGGCCCAGCTCCAGCAATACTTGGGGCTGGGTGTCATCCCGCCCCCCCGGCCCCACCTGCACCCCCCTGCCTTCCCTAAGTGTCCCCTAGCCCCTGCTTGCCTTTCTGGGGCCCCCAGAGCAGTGTCCCTGTCTCTCCTGCGTGGCTCCATGTTGCCTCCCGGCAGCAACTGCTGCTGCTGGATCCTAGTGCCCCCCAGCTCAACTCCCAGGGCAGACTGACTGTGAGCCTGCCCTTCCCCCTCAGACCCTTTCATTTTCCGGCGGGACCCTCCACCAGCACAGGGCCCCCCACCCGCAGTCACCCCTCCTGCCCCATGCTGGGCAAGGAGGCAGCCCCATCCCTCACCCCCAGTGAGGCTACAGTCAGGGGCAACAGCAGGGGCGGAGGTGCACGCAGCACCCCATGGCTCCTACCACGGGGGAGACAAGGGAGATTCCTGGACCTGAGAGGGGCCCTAGGAGCACCTGCAGTGACAGTGGTGGGGGTGAGTGTGCTTTTGGGGGGGCAGGAAAGGGGGGCTCCTCAACCTCTTTATCCCCAGTCCCAGCCAGAGCCCTCACCTCCTACACCCCTACTTTTGCCCTGAGCCCCTCCCACACTCCAAACCCCTCATCTGCAGCCACACCCCACAGCCCTCACCCCATACCCCATCCCTCTGCACCCCTCCCATCCCCAAACTCCCTCCCAGAGCCTGTACCCTGCACCCCAATCCCCTGCCCCAGCCTAGGGCCTGCACCCCAGACCTCCCTCCCTCTCTCACCCAAACTCCCTCCCAGAGCTTTGGGCAGGTGGAGGTGGAGTTTGGGGAGGGGAGTTATGGACACCACTAAAATTTCTACAAACCTGCCACCCCTGGGCATGCCCCTCCAGCCATAGAGGCAGGGGCACCCACCCATCCACCAGTCAACTGTTTATGGGGCCCGTGGGGGCTGCGAGCCATCAGCTGTTCGGCCAGGGCAGTGGCAGTAGGGGAGTGCTGTTTAGCTGGTTTTTGGCCACCAGCCAATTAGCAACGGGAACTCTGCTCCTGGAGCAGGGGCTGGGCTGGGATGAGCGACCCCACCAGTGCGGTGCAGCCCCACCTCCTTCTCCTCCCTGCTTCTTGTGGCAGGAGTGCTTTCTCTGGGTCTGCAGCTGAGCTCCTAACCTCTCGCCCAACTAAAGGCAGCCAGTAGCAGCAGCTGGTAAGTGTATTTCAAAGGGGGTCTTGTGGTGAGGGTCACTGGAGGGGGGGGACTGAAACCCCATTCCAGGGGGCTGTGCTGAGAGCTGGTACCTGGCTGCTGGCAGGGTGGCTGTCTGCATGGGGGGGGGGCACCAGCTGCCACCTGCCACCCAGATCTCTGCATCTCACAGGGGGCTCAGCCAGAGGCATCTCCAAAAACATCCCCTGAACCCCCACAGCACAGAGAGACTGAGAGTACCAGCCCCTGCCAGGCAGCTGGACCAGGACAGGCATGGTGTGTGTGGGGGGCATCTCCTGGTCTCCTGCGGGGTGTGGTGCCCCCCTGCTTGCCTTCCCTACCCAGGCAGAGACACCTGCCGCTCAGAGACAGTGGCCATGTCCATGTAGTGCACTTGGTCCCCCTCCCTGGCATGTGGGTGACTGCCTCAGTTCCCCTCTCCTACCCCCAACCCTTATCCCTTCCCCACTGCCTCTTCCTTTCCACCCCCACCCCCTAAGAGGCAACCAGGGGAAACCTTCCTAGCAGTGCAATGTCTGCCTTGGGGGTGTCCCCAAAATCAGGATGACCCCCCGGGGGTTTATTCCCTGGTGTGCTGACTTCATGTTGACTTCACATCCTGATGCTGACTTTGTACACAAATAGGTCTTTCATTGTGTTGGCTTACAATGCTTAATTTACATGTGAACTGAGGCAGACAGGTGAATATTCATTCTTTGTCTGGCAAAATGTATTGGTCCACCTGGCTTTGATTCAGACCTTAAAACATATTTTCCAGTATATACATGTAACTCCTTACATAGTGTCAGTACATACATTTCACAATGACATTAATCACCAGTATGATCCTGGCTGTCATTTGAGATCTCACATGACATTTTTATAGATAAATATTATGATGGCTGTGTGCTAGGTCTAGTGAGTTTGTCAGGCCTGCTAGGAGATGCTGTTATAGAACAGCAAACCCTTTGCCAGCTGACACTGAAGGGTTCTTAGGGTCACACAAGCGACATCCACTTTTAAGCACAGACTTCATTATGAGAGCAATGTTCCTGTACAGCTTACAGTCTTCTTCTCTATGACAGTGGTCCCACAGGTTCTAGGTAAAGTTTTATAATCCATACCATCTCTACATTCATACAGGACACAAGTGGATCTCCCTTAGCCTATGTGATGTCTGCACCTACAGGTTTAGCTGTCACATTGCATCACCTTCTCATGCTTCCAGTAAACATGGAAAGTCATCCGAATACAGATAGCCAACTGGAGAAGCATTAGTAGAGGCTGGAAAAACACTGAAACAAATTAAACTTCTGATTGTGGATGAAATCAGCATGGTCTCCAACTCAATGTTGGCATTAATATGCCTATGGTTTCAAGAAGTTCTCAAAACCTCTTGAGTGGCACCTGCTCTTTTGAGGAAAAGATGTCATTCTCTTTGGAGACCTCATGTAGATGACACTTGTCAGACAGAACATGTATTTGACACACTAACTACATGTTATTACTATTGACAGTATTAGGCTGTGACAGGTTGGGTCACAGAGACCCCCTGGGGACTGTCACCTGATGTGCTGAGACTACCTCTGAGCCCGTTTTCTCTGCCAGTTTGGGCCTCCAGAACCCAGCCTTGTTGAGCCAGACATGCCAGTCTGCTCCAACACAGACCCAGGGTCTGAACCACGTGCCCCAAAGCTGCAGACTTAACTGAAAACAGCTTAAGAAGTTCTCCTGGCTCCAGCACCCAGACACCCAGCTCCCAATGGCATCCAGACCCCAAATTAATTAGTTTTACTCTGTATAAAGCCTATACAGGGTAAACTCATAAATTGTCCACCCTCTATAACACTGATAGAGAGATATGCACAGCTGTTTGCTCCCCCAGGTACTAATTACTTACTCTGGGTTTAATAATAAACAAAAGTGATTTTATTAAGTATAAAAAGTAGGATTTATGTGGTTCCAAGTAATAACAGATGGAACAAAGTAAGTTACCAAGCAAAATGAAACAAAACACACAAGTCTAAGCCTAATACATTAAGATACTGCATACACAGGTAAATCTCACCCTTAGAGATGTTCCAATAAGCTTCTTTCACAGATTGGGCTCCTTCCTAGTCTGGGTCCAGCAATCACTCACACCCCTGTAGTTACTGTCTTTTGTTCCAGTTTCTTTCAGGCATCTCTTGGGAGTGGAGAGGCCATCTCTTAAGCCAGCTGAAGACCAAATGGAGGGGTTTCCAGGGCTTTTTATATTATTTCTTTTGTGGGTGGAAACCCCTTTGTTCTCCTGTGCAAAATCATAGCAACAAGATGGAGTTTGTAGCTACTAGGCAAGTCACATGTCTATGAATGATTCAGCTTTTTGCAGGCCAACGCCATTGTTTACATGTTAGTTTGAACATTCCCAGGAAAGCTCAGATGTGGACTGGCATCTCCCAAAGTCCATTGTCAGTTAAGTGTTTCTTGATTGGGCACTTACTGAGAATAGTCCTTTCTCAAGAAGCTGACCAAATGCTTCACTGAGGATACTTAGAATCAAACACATTGAGATACAAGTACATAGCCAATATTCATAACTTCAAATACAAAAATGATACACACAAAGAGACAGCATAATCATAACCAGCAAACTACAACCTTTCCATAGAAACCCCACTTTCCCTCCTCTGCACAAGACCTGTTGCAACCTTAGGACCCTGGTTGCAACAATGATCTATACGGTCACAGTTCATGTGAATAACATCACATAGGCATGTGAACTTTTGGCAATTTTTCAAATAAGCAGAACTGCAAATTAATGTGTGGGAATAGAAGGATGAGCAATATAGCCACCTTTTTAATTGAGTGTATGTTGGAAACAAATGACATTAGTAAGATTGGGGCGTGCATTGGCAAAACTGAGATGGGTGTGTACATGGAAGCTGCTGAAATCTTTAAGACCTTGGCAAACAATGAACAGCTCCTGTTTGTCTCATGCCTACACTGAAAGCATGTAATAACTTTAATAAAATGATGCTTGAAAGAGATGATGAAAGCACTATGCTAAATCCTGCCCTAGACATGAGATGGTGGGGACTTGAGGAAAGGGGTGGAGTGGAGGGCAGGGCCTGGGACAGAGCCAAGGGTCCAGCACCCCCTGGCCGGCACCAGCGTCTCCTTGAATAAAGCACCCAGTGACTAGCTGGTGTGGAAATTTTTAATCAAAATTTTTCTTACACCGTCTAACAATGGAAGGCAAGTGCAAAGGGAAAAGAAAATACACAGATGAAAATCGAGGCTTCCAACAAGAGTGGGATAATAAGTACTTTTTCATTGAATGCAATGATAAGGTCTTCTTTGCCAGACATGTGTTTCTTAGCTGAAATCTTCAAACTTGCAGCGTCATTTCGCTTTGAGCCATGCACACCTGGATCAAGAATTCCCACAAGGTTCTGAACTCCACACTTTAAAACTGAAAACGTTGAAAAAAACAAACATGTAGAAGCCCAGTTCTTCACCAGATTTGCCAACTGATCGCAGACTGTAATGTTAGCCTCCTATTATGTGGCCTGGCACACAGCCCGTGTGAAAAAGCCCTACTCTGAAGGACAGCTTATAAAAAATGTGCCTCACTGATGTGATTTCAATCCTGTCACCAGAGAACGAGAAACTATAGAAGAAAATTTCTGGCCTGCAGCTTTCACGCCACACAATAGAACGCAGACTCTCCGACCTGAACAGGGACATCGCATCACAACTGTACTCACAACTTCAGTAGTGTGAGCATTTGGGCATTGATGTTGGCAGTTGTGAAAAGCCACTTGCCTTTACAGAGGCTCACTGCCATTGCAACGAATGGGGCTCCATCCATGGGGGGGATCTGAGAATAGATTAGTAGGGATTTATAAGTCTGACAAGAGCTTTCCCAAATTTTGGACATTTCACTGTATTATTCATTGGGAGCAACTGGTATCTAAAAATCACACATTTAATCACGTCATGAAACCTGTCTTGCACATTGTGAATTTCATCCTCTCAAATGCATTCAATCACAGACAATTTCAAAATCTAATTGAAGAACTGGATGAAGACGACTCTCCTGTCGATTTGCCATTTCACTGTGCAGTTTGATGGCTCTTGAGAAGTAAAGTTATTTTACGTTTTTTCAAGCTCCTGGAACCAGTTAAATTGTTTATGGAGGAGAAGCACAGAATACACCGCAAGTTTATAGATTCTGGGTGGGTTCTAGACTTGGCATTTCTGGCAGACATGCTACTGCATTTGGATAAACTAAACGTGGACTTACAAGGAAAATTCCGGTTGCTGTCTGATCTAGTGCAAGGTGTATTTGTGTTCATGAATAAACTGCAGTTGTTTCACAGACAAATGCTTGAGGGAGAACTGACCCACTTCCCCTCAATGTCACAACTTCAAGCCAGAACAAAAGAAGATGCAGCAGAACCCCTAAAATGAAGCACAACTAGATATGATTAAAGATCTTAAGGACTATTTTGAGGAAAGATTCGAAGATTTGCAGCAGAAAAGACCTCAAATCAGATTTCTGATTGACCCTTTTAGTGCTGAAGCTGATTGTCTGAAGCCCCCTTTAGTCACTGATGAAGCAACATCCCAGATGGAAATAATAGAACTTTTGGAAGATGACAGATTGAAATCTGATCAGAAGACAGAGGGGACCCTTACTTTCTGGAAATCTGTACCAAAGGATAAATACCTCAACATCAGAGGTGCAGCCCTAAAATTAATCTCAATGGTTGCCTCGACCTATCTTCTTGAGTCTGTTTTCTCAACACTCAAACGTGAAATCCAAGCACCGATCCATTTTGACAGACAGCCACTTAAGAGAACGGTTGCGTGTGAGCACAAATGAACACAAGCCAAACTTCAAGGGAATTGCTGAAAGCAAAGATTGCCAGAAGTCCCACTAAGTAAAAGGCTAAGTTATTATCGTTAACTATACATTATAAATGTATAATAAGTATACATTATCAACATATAATGATTGTGTGTGTGCATATACACACACACACATATACATATATAATCATTACATATTACTGTGGCTCTTTGGCAACGTACATTGGTAAATTCTGGCTCCTTCTCAGGCTCAGGTTAGCCACCCCTGCTTTAATTGTTAGTATCAATCATCTGGTCTCATTAAATCTGCATGGCAGACAATAGTACAGCATACACAACAATCCCCAGAACATCCAAAGCACCACAGAGTTCAGAGCTGCTGTGGGTACCTACCCACTGGAGCCAATTTTCAGTTTGCCAGTGCAGCAAGACACTTCCTAATTTCATGTGCAGCTGCTGAACTTGCTCTAACAAGCACACATACCCTCCAGCACCTATTTACCACTACGTATACTACCATATACAAATGCCATGACTCCCCTTACATATTTCAAACAGCTACAAACCTGGAGTGAATTCTACATTTGCCTGCCAGACAATTCCTTCCCCACCTCATCCCCAACTATTTTGCTTTACTGCCTTCGGCGATGAGCGCCAACAGCATGGTGGGACAGTACAATGATCCATACATGTCAGTCATGCGCCTCCAGGCCTGCTTATGCTTCTTTGTGCTTCTGGCAGTCTCACAGAGAAAATAACCTGCCAAATTCAGAAATTTGTTTTGCAGTCTTTCCAACTTAGTAATTTTACATATCATATATCTCAAAGGGCACTCTTAGAAATTCTGGACATTACATTGCATGAATTCATAGCAGTGCAGGGTGGCTTGTCTAATGACAAGAGCATTAATTACAATCAGCACCTGCTAGCTAATCTCAAAGAAGCATACTTCTCCTCCTTAAAAACCAAAACCTCTTTACACTACTAGCTGCACTCTTAAACTTTCCCTACAGTATCTACCTACCACATCTGTGAGGACTGAACTAAAAGAAGGCTAGCCACAGAATGTGTCCTTCCAAGCTTGTTGGCCAGAACAGCAAGAATTACATCAAACTGCAAAGTGCTGCACTCCAGTTACAGTTGTTACAAGGACTGTTTGGGCCCTATGTCTCCATATACATATGTTATTCCTCACTCTTCTGTTTGCCTCGATAGGTATTGGGCCCTGGGCAAAAGCAGGGTTATGCCTGGGTCAAGGCAACACAGGGTCCTTGGCCTACATGCTAACATTCCCTGTTTGGGTCTGTTTGGTCGCAATACCAGCATACGCTTATACTATTCTTGATTCTACAATTGTCTCTGTAGGTTTAATATACAGGATGGGACCAGGACAATGTCTAGAGCAAAGAAGCCAGGGGGCATTAGCCTGGACAGAAGGACTCCCTGAGATAACTGAGTGCCACACTAGAAACAGGAAAGAATTTTCTCCTTGTGGTGTTTTTTCCCCTTGTTACAAGGAAGGGTTTTTTCAACAGCAAGGTTTTTTGCCTTCCTCAAGAATTACAGCTTGCTGTACAATTCTAGGATTACCCAACACTGGATATGACCTCGGAGTCCAAGTTCACAAGTTAATACTCTTCTAAACCCAGGAGTGCAAAGACTATGCTCATTCTTCCACTAGATGGTGCTGTGCACTGATTTACTTTGCAGACTCACATTAAAAAAACTAACAAATGTATTTGGGCATAAGCGTTCATGGGCTAAAACCCACTTCATCAGATGCATCGAGTGGGAAATACAGTAGGCAGGTATATATACACAGTATATGAAAAGATGGGAGTTGTTTTTGCTGATACAGACTAACACGACTACCACTCTGAAACCAGTAAAAAAAACCTGCATGCATGGCCACTACTGTGTGCCAAGGACCCTCTTGAATGGCTTGCCAATTACAGAACCAGTTTCTCCTCCCTTGATTTTCACACTTCAGCTGCTGGAACAGGGCCTCATCCTCCCTGATTGATCTAACCTCGTTATCTCTAGCTTGCTTCTTGCTTGCTTACATATACACCTGCCCCTGGAAATTTCCACTGCTTGCATCCGAAGAAGTGGGTATTCACCCACGAAAGCTCATGCTGCAAAACGTCTGTTAGTCTATAAGGTGCCACAGGATTCTTTGCTGCCTCTTCCTTCCATTACTCTTAGTTATACACGCATATCCCAGTCATGAGGAAGGGACAGAAACAGATCTTTAGTTCACACCTCTAAAGTGCATCCCAGCTGCTATTCGGGGCATGTCTATACTGCAGCTGGAAGATGTGATTGCACCTTGTATAGACATACCTGAAGTAGTTAGTTCAGGTAACAATAGCAGTGAAGCTGCAGCAACATGGGTGGTGGCTGTTTGAGTGTGTACCTGGGGACCCAGGTGGACAGGGTTAGCCTGTGCTGCTGCGGCTTAATTGCTGCTATTGTTACTCGAGTTAGCTTTGAACTTGCTAGCTCCTTTTCCCACCTTATTTCTTCTTGCCTATCCCTCTCTTTTGCCTTTTGCTTAATAAAAGTCCAGCTTGGCCAGCCAAGACCATATATTTTGCAACACTGCTGTGACCCTATGATCAAAAAGGCAGCTACAAGCAATGCCCTAAATAGTCCATCGCTGGTACGGGCTTGCCCCGTCTTGGAGTAGCTAATAAAACCATGTGCTGGGCCTGTGTTTCTCTGTCAGAGAGGGTGCAGGTAAAAGTCAGCACCAAAGACAGAGGCTGCATTTTCTATCTTTGCTTTTCTTTTCTTTCCCCATTGGTGTGAGTTTGTCTTGTTTTGTCTTCCAGCAAACAAGACTCGACTTTAACTAGCAGCTCCAGACTAGTTCAGTTAGTTCTCTTTCTCTCTCCAAAAAATACAGTTATTAAACATCTAAAAGACTGTCAGTGTCATGTTTCTGTACCAGATATGGACTGGCTACAGAGCTTCCCTTTTAGGAAGGTACACTCCAGATGTGTTCATCGTAAGCTTCTTTAATGGTCTGCCAGGTATGGCTGAGGTTAGCTTAAAGTATTGCTCAAATAAATTTGTTAGTTTCTAAGGCCTTGTCTACACTACAGGACTATTTCGAATCTACTTAAGTCGAATTTGTGGATTCGACCTTAATAAGTCGAATTTGTGTATCCATACTAAATACACAAATTCGAACTTCTGAGTCCACATTCACGGGGCCAGCATCGACTTTGGAAGCGGTGCACTGTGGGAAGCTATCCCACAGTTCCCGCACTCCCCGCTGCCCATTGGAATTCTGGGATTTCCCCCCAATGCATGCTGGGGGGAAAAATGTGTCGAGGGTGGTTTTGGGTTAGTGTCGTCATTGAACCGTCAATCACGCCCTCCCTCTCTTCCTTGAAAGCGCCGGCGGGAAATCTGTTCGCGCCCTTGTCTGGTCGGTTACAGCGCGGACGCCACAGCACTGCGAGCATGGAGCCCACTGCGATCATCGCTGCACTTATGGCCGTTGTCAACTCCTCGCACCTTATCGTCCACCTCTTCCACAGTCAGCTGCTGAGAAACCGGGCGAGGAGGCTCCGGCAGCGCGGTGAGGAGAGTGGCACAGACCTCTCAGAAACCAGGGTACGCCGGGCAGTGGAGATCATGGTGGCAATGGGTCACGTTCATGGTGTGGAACGGCGATTCTGGGCCCGGGAAACAAGCACAGACTGGTGGGACCGCATAGTGCTGCAGGTCTGGGATGACACAGAGTGGCTGCGAAACTTCAGGATGCGTAAGGGCACTTTCCTTGAACTGTGTGACTTGCTGTCCCCTGCCCTGAAGCGCCAGGACACAAGGATGCGAGCAGCCCTGAGTGTGCAGAAGCGAGTGGCCATAGCCCTCTGGAAACTTGCCACGCCAGACAGCTACCGGTCAGTAGCAAACCACTTTGGCGTGGGCAAATCTACCGTGGGGATTGCTGTCATTCAAGTAGCCCACGCAATCGTTGAGCAACTGCTCTCAAAGGTAGTGACTCTCGGAAATGTCCAGGTCATCATAGATGGCTTCGCCGCGATGGGATTCCCAAACTGCAGTGGGGCTATGGATGGGACTCACATCCCTATCCTGGCACCAGCCCACCAGGCCAGCGAGTACATTAACCGAAAGGGCTACTTTTCAATGGTGCTGCAAGCTGTGGTGGACCATAGGGGACGTTTTACCAACATCAACGTCGGGTGGGCGGGCAAGGTTCATGACGCGCGTGTGTTCAGGAACTCTGGTCTGTTTAGATGCCTCCAGGCAGGTACTTTCTTCCCGGACCACAAAATAACGGTTGGGGATGTGCAGATGCCTACAGTGATCCTCGGGGACCCGGCCTACCCGCTAATGCCCTGGCTCATGAAGCCCTATACAGGCGCCTTGGACAGTGAGAAGGAACTCTTCAACTACCGGCTGAGCAAGTGCAGAATGGTGGTGGAGTGTGCTTTCGGACGTCTCAAGGGGAGATGGCGGAGCTTACTGACTCGCTCAGACATCAGCGAAAAGAATATCCCCGTAGTTATTGCTGCTTGCTGTGTGCTCCACAATCTCTGTGAGAGCAAGGGCGAGACCTTTTTGGCCGGATGGGAGGTTGAGGCAAATCGCCTGGCTGCTGTTTACGATCAGCCAGACACCCGTGCCGAGAGAATATCCCAGCGGGAAGCGATGTGCATCAGGGAGGCTTTGAAAGCGAGTTTCCTCGCAGAACAGGGTAACCTGTGACTGTCCACTTGATTTTAAGAGAGCCTGATCACAAACCAAGTTTCCCCCACTTCCAAAGGACGTTTTAAAACTAAGGACGTTTCAGTAATTAATAATAAATCTTCATTGACTTTGCATTTCTGTTTCTTGGTTGAAACATGGAAGCATTCTGTGCTGGGTAAGGTGTGCACTGATGTACGCGCCGCTTGTCAAGAGGACGGACAGCCTCCTGCTCTCATAGGTCTGTGGGGGGGGGGCGGGTTTTACGTGGTTTGTGCATGGGGGGAGGTTGCAGGATTGGGGGGGGTGGCAGGACGGGGCGAGGGGGGCCGTCTTTGGATAGGGGTTAACATGACGGCTGTGGGTTTGGGCGTTGGAAGGGGTGAGGGGTGTGGGGGAAGGGTGAGTATCTGCCCCTGGATGAGGGCTCTTTTTGGGGCTCAGGGCACCGGGGAGGATCGTGGCTACGGTCCAAGTGCATGTGAAGGGAAGCCTGCCTTTACATTTGGGGATGGCAGGCACCAGGACCCTGGACAAGCATACACATCAAGGAAAGACCCGGGGCAGCATACACCACACAGACTGTCCCTGGTGCCTAGTGACTGCAGTCTGTGTGTGCCCTGCAGTTGACCCTGCACCCAAGTCTGTACCATGGCACTGTGGGCTATGCACTGAAATTACAATTCCCCCCCCCACACACACACACAGAAAGTCTTCTCACACGAGAAACGTGACGGAAACAGTGAGTAACACCAAACCGCTTTTAATAATGTAGTACACAGTGGGGGGTTTAAACTTGGAGTTGGGACTGGTTGATGCTGTAAGGAAAGAGCTTGTACAAATTTACAGCGCGAGAGTTGTCTCGAACATTAGCGGTCTGCTGCGGTGCAGGGACAGTTCTCACGGCCCCTACCGCCTCCTTCTTGTAACTTTGGGTGAGGGGACAGGACTTCTTGGCGTTGGAGGCGGTTGCAGATGCACTGCAGGGGGGCTCTCCTCCTGCCTGCGGTCTTGCAGAACATCTACAAGGCGCCGGAGCGTGTCCGTTTGCTCCCTCATTAGACCAAGCAGCGTTTGAGTCGCCTGCTGGTCTTCCTGCCGCCACCTATCCTCCCGTTCCATGTGTGTGCGATGCTGCTGACACAGGGTCTCCCTCCACTGTCTCTGCTCTGCCGCCTCCGCTCTGGAGCAGGCCATCAGTTCCTGGAACATGTCGTCCCTAGTCTTTTTCTTTCAGCGTCTAATCTGAGCCAGCCTCTGCGAGGGGGATGCCGGGGCAGTCCGGGAAGGAGCCGAAGCTGTGTGATGCGAAAAAGTAGGTGATTTCCTTGAACACATACATGTTTGCCAACAGTAAACACAGTCTAGTCAGTTTCAGTTAACAAGACCAAAGAGGGAACCAAGTCTCAGGAGATCTCAGAACTAGTCCGAGATTTCGGAATACGCTCTCATTGGCGCCATTGCACTGGATAGCGCATGCGAGGAGAGACAGCTGCATCCCTCTTGCACAAAGTCCTGGTAAGCCTTACAGTACATACTGCTTATCAGTTAGTGGTTAGCTGTGCTCTCCTGCTAAAGGCAATGTGCAAAGCAGAAAAGATGAGCCTTTTGCAGCCCCTCCCACCAGTGCACGGGAAAGATCACTGTATGCTTTTCCTCTGTGGCCTCCAACACGTGGCTGTTAAGCTGTTAAGCTGTTAAGCTGTTAAGCGAGGGTCATTGTTATGCAAAGTAAAAGTCTACCATTCACAATAGTAACAGTACACTAATTCCCCTAATTAGATGCAGCACTTCCAGAACGACATTACCCTGAGGCGTGTCACTCAGACTCAGAGAGAGCGGATGCTAACAGAAGCCCTGCACAGACCAGGACCATACGCTGCAATGCTTGTAGAGGTGATGCTTCCCCTTTACCTTAGGATGGCCTGGCGCGGAAGAGTGTGCTTCCACGGAGCACACAATAAGGCACCTCTCCCAAGGAACCTCCTGCTGAGGCTTTTCCAGCTGCTCTCTGAGAGCTTTTTTGAACTGTCCCCAGAGGATTATTGCTCGATTCCTATATGTGTCGACCTACTTTTTGTATAGTTTGATATTTAAAAATTTTTATATAGTATTTCTATTTTTTATATACCTGTTTCTTAAAAAATAAATGTTTCCCTGTTTGTAGCACTTACCGCCTGATCCTTCCTCTGATTCCGAGTCCGGGTTAACGGGCGGGGACGGTTGGTAGGGGATCTCTGTGAGGGTGATGAAGAGGTCCTGGCTGTCAGGGAAAGCGGGAGTGGGTTCGCTGTCGCCTGCGCCGTCCTCAAAAGACCCTTCCTCATCTTCCCCATCGGCGAACATCGAGGAGGAACTGTCCCGGTACACTATTCCATCCTCGGAGTCCACCGTCACTGGTGGGGCACTGGTGGCAGACCCACCTAGAATGGCATGCAGTGCCTCGTAGAAGCGGCATGTCTGGGGCTGGGCTCCGGAGAGTCCGTTTGCCGCTCTGACTTTTTGATACCCTTGTATCCTTCACTTTCACGCGGCACTGCATCGCATCCCGGCTGTATCCTTTCTCTTTCATGGCTTTAGAGACCTTCTCGAAGGTCTTCGCGTTCCGCTTGTTGGAGCGCAGCTCCGAGAGCACAGACTCCTCGCCCCACACAGCGATCAGATCCAGGACTTCCCGGTCTGTCCATGCTGGGGACCTCTTTCTATTCTGGGATTGCCCGGACTCCTCTGCTGGAGAGCTCTGCATTGTTGCAGGTGCTGCGGAGCTCGCCCCGATGTGCAACCAGAACGTCAGATTCAAACCGCCCAGACAGGAAAATGAATTCAAATTTTCGCGGGTCATTTCCTGTGGGGCTGGTCAGAGAATCCAAGCTCGGACTGCTGTCCAGAGCGTCAACAGAGTGGTGCAGTGTGGGATAATTCCCGGAGCTACTAAGTTTGATTAGCATCCACACCTAGCCTAATTCGAGCTAGCCATGTCGAATTTAGCTTTACTCCACCTGCCGGGGTGGAGTACCAAATTCGAACTAAAGAGCCCTCTAGTTCGAATTAAATGGCTTCCTGGTGTGGACGGTTGAGCGGTTAGTTCGAATTAACGCTGATAAATTCGAATTAAAGTCCTAGTGTAGACCAGGCCTAAGGCTATGACGGATAAAGGCCACAGCAGGGACTCAGTGCAGTGCAGAGTGAAAGTTAAGGAGCTCAGACAAGGCTACCAGAAAACCAAAGAAGCAAACGGAAGGTCCGGGGCAGGTCGAAAAACATGCTGCTTCTATGCTGAGCTGCATGCAATTTTAGGGGGCTGCGCCACAAGTACCCCACCCCTGATCGTGGATTCCGAGGTGGGGGTTGTAATCTCTGCCATGTCTGAGGATTATGCAGACGGGGAAGATGAAGATGAAGAAGAGGAGGACGACCTAGCAGAGAGCACACAGCACTCCGTGAGCCCCAGCAGCCAGGAGCTTTTTATCACCCTGACTGAATTACCCTCCTCCCAGCCCTCCCAAGCAACTATCCCAGACAATGACGCCATGGAAGGGAGCTCTGGTGAGTGTACCTTTGCAAATAGCAAACATTGTTTTTTAAGCAAGCCTTTTTTAATGATTGATTTGCCCTGAGGACTTGGGATGCATTCGCAGACAGTGTAGTTACTTAGAAAAGTTTGTTAACGTGTCCGGGGATTGAGAGGAAATCCTCCAGGGACATCTCAATGAAGCGCTCCTGTAGGTACTCCAGAAGCCTTTGCAGAAGGTTTCTGGGCAAGGCAGCCTTGTTCCGCCCACCATGGTAGGACACTTTACCATGCCATGCATGTAGCAAGTAATCAGGTATCATTGTGTGGCAAAGCATAGCAGCGTATGGTCCCGGTGACTGCTGGCATTCAAGAAGCATCCGCTCTTTATCTTGTTCTGTTATCCTCAGCAAAGTGATATCGTTCAGGATAACCTGGTTAAAAATCAGGAATTTAAGTAAGGGGGGTGGCCATTTTTCTACTGGGTTCGTGGAATGCAGCAGCTTAAAAAAAACGCTTTCCTGCACGTAGCGCGGGGAGGAGGAGTGAAATGCCGATGATCTTTTCTGTGTTTGGTCACCGGCGAGCTTCCCCAAGCTACCAGACACGCAGTGGGTAGGGGGGAGGGGGAAGGTTGTTGATTAGCAGGGAGCTAGCGTGGTATTAGCCATGCGTTGGGGGGGGAGGGGTAAATCAGTGCAGAAACCGAAAGACAGTGGCTTACCATGGCCGCATGCAAGCTGAATTCTGATGCCTGGACCTGTGTCTGTGAGATCTGTAACTCCAGAGCTGCAAGCACTCACTATTAAGATGAAAAATGCGACCTTGTAGGGAGATCACATGTGCTAGGTGAATAGTGATGTTCACTATGAAAGACTATAACCATTGTTCTGTAAAATGTATCTTTCTAAATATTTATCTCCCTCATGCAGCTGCAAATTTTTCAACCATCCCTCCTCCATCCCAAAGGCTAGCACAGATAAGGCGGAGGAAAAAGAAGACGCGAGATGAGATGTTCTCGGATATTATGGAAGTTACACGCAATAAAAGAGCTCATCTGAATGATTGGAAGGACGTGGTTTCAAATTACAGGAAAGAGGCCAGTGAACAGGAGGGACAACCGAGATGAGAGGTGGCGGCAGGAAGACCGGCAGGAAAATCAGCGGTGGCGGGATGCAACTCTGGGGCTGCTGCGTGATCAAACTGACATGCTCCGGCGTCTTGTGGAGCTTCAGGAACGGCAGCAGGATCACAGAGTGCCGCTGCAGCCCCTGTATAACCACCCTCAACCCTCACCATGTTCCACATCCTCCTCACCCAGACGTGTAAGAACGCGTGGGGGGAGGCTCCGTGCACCCGCCCACTCCACCCCCGTGGACAGCCCAACCAGAAGGATGTCGTTACTCTGAATTTTTTTTTAATGGCCTTCTCCATCCCTCCTATCCTCCTCCCAAACCACACCCTCACTTCTCTCCCTCTTTTTATAATGAATCAATAAAGAATTCATGCTTTTTAAATGAGAGTGACTTTATTTGCATAAGTAAGCTGTACTCGAAGGGGGAGGGGGAGTTGCTTACAGGGACTGAGTCAATCAAGGGGGTTGGGTGTTCATCAACAAACACAACAGTCACACTGTACCCTGGCCATTGATGAAGCTCGTTTTCAAAGCTTCTCTGATGCGCACCGCTTCCTGGTGTGCTCTTCTAATCTCCCTGGTGTCTGGCTGCGCGTAATCAGCGGCCAGGTGATTTGCCTCAGCCTCCCACCCCGCCATAAAGGTCTCCCCCTTACTCTCACAGAGATTGTGGAGAATACAGCAAGCAGTAATAACATTGGTTTGGCTGAGGTCTGAGCGAGTCAGTAATGTGCGCCAGCGTGCCTTTAAACGGCCAAATGCACATTCCACCACCATTCTGCACTTGCTCAGCCTGTAATTGAACAGATCCTGACCACTGTCCAGGCTGCCTGTGTATGGCTTCATGAGCCATGGCATCAAGGGGTAGGCTGGGTCCCCCAGGATAACGACAGGCATTTCAACATCCCCAACTGTTATTTTCTGGTCTGGGAAGTAATTCCCTTGCTGCAGCCATTTAAACAGAGTAGTGCTTCTGAATACGCGAGCGTCATGAACCCTCCCTGGCCATCCCACGTGGATGTTTGTGAAACGTCCCTTGTGATCCACCAGTGCTTGCAGCACCATTGAAAAGTACCCCTTCCGGTTTACGTACTGGGTGCCCTGGCGCTGCGGTGCCAAGATAGGGATATGGGTTCCATCTATCGCCCCCCCACAGTTAGGGAATCCCAGTGCAGCAAAGCCATCCACTATGGCCTGCACGTTTCCCAGAGTCACAACCTTTCGTAGCATCAGCTTAGTGATTGCTTTGGCTACTTGCATCACAGCAGCCCCCACAGTAGATTTTCCAACTCCAAATTGATTCCCGACTGACCGGTAGCTGTCTGGCGTTGCAAGCTTCCACAGGGCTATCGCCACTCGCTTCTCTACTGTGAGGGCTGCTCTCATCTTGGTATTATGGCGTTTCAGGGCAGGGGCAAGCAAGTCACAAAGTTCCATGAAAGTGCCCTTACGCATGCGAAAGTTTCGCAGCCACTGGGCATCGTCCCACACCTGCAACACAATGCGGTCCCACCAGTCAGTGCTTGTTTCCCGGGCCCAAGATCGGCGTTCAATGGATAGAATCTGCCCCATTACCATCAGGATCTCCAAAGCGCCGGGGCCCGTGGTTTGAAAGAATTCTGTGTCTACGTCCTCATCACTGTCATCGCCGCGCTGCCGTATCCGCCTCCTCCTAGCCTCGGTTCGAAGGTCCTGGTTCAGCATATACTGCACGAGTGCGCGAGGTGTTTAAAACATCCATGATTGCGGTATTGAGCTGAGCAGGGTCCATGCTTGCTGTGCTATGGCGTCTGCACAGTTCACCAAGCAAAAAAGGCGCGAAACGGTTGTCTGCCGCTTTCAGGGAGGGAGGGAGGGGTGAGGCTGTACCCAGAACCACCCGCGAAAATGATTTTTGCCCCATCAGGCACTGCGATCTCAACCCGGAAATGCCAAGGGGCGGGGGAGGCTGCGGGAACTATGGGATAGCTACCCACAGTGCAACGCTTCCGAAATCGACGCTAGCCTCGGACCGTGGACACACACCACCGATTTAATGTGTTTAGTGTGGCCGCGCACAATCGATTTTATATGTAAGCAGAGTCAGGATGAGCCCCACCCTGACATCTGGTGGTAAATTATGGGGAGTGCGGAAAGTGTTGCATTGGTATTTCGGTTATTTGCATGGGCACTCCCACCCCACTTAGCATACCGCAAAGCAGCATGGGATGGTTACTTTCACAGCTGTGGGAGCCCCCAATTTCGTTGTTATTGGGGCAGGAGGAATGAAATGTTGTCACCCTGATTGGGTAAATGGGGAACTACAAAATTGTCTTGTGATGGGGGGTTTCATTGTCAGCTGGATAGCGCTTGCTAGATGGGGCACATGGGTTCCAAAACCCATTGAGGGGAGAGTGGCTGGGGACAGACCTCTGTACTTGGTGGTGCAGGCTCCTTGTGTGAGCCAGAAGCACCAGTTCCACCTATGCCTCTCTCCACTGTGGAATATCAGAGTTAATTTTTGATTCTCTTAAGAATCTAGATGCAGGTTACTGAGCTGAACTCACTGACACTGGGGCTCCCCTACTATGAGCTGAAATCACTGAAGAGCTGGACTTGCTGAGCTGGACTTGCTGAGAGCACTGTGCTAATGAGTGGAGCTGAAATCACTGAAGAGCTGGACTTGCTGAGCTGAGAGTACTGTGCTGATGAGTGGGGGAGCCTGAAGCAATACCGTGGAGAAGAGCAGCTGGCAGGGTGGAGTGGAGCAGTTGGTGCAGCCACTGGGTGAGTGGAGCTGAGCAGCTTGTGTGGAAGGCTGGAGTGGCTCACAGGACAGCTGGTGGACCAGAGCAGCTGGCAGAGCGGAGCAGCCCACAGAGCAAGCGGAGCTGAGCTGTTTGCAGGGATGACTAGTGGAAGCAGAACCCTACGAAGAGGCAGGGCAGTTGGCCCCGAAACCACGTAAGGTGCCCCTTTCTACCCAGGCTGGGGAGGGGGACCTCTGCAGAGAGACTTTTGAACTCTGGGGCTTCATTGACCTGGGACAGAGACTTTTGGGATTGTGGGACTTTTGGGACTGTGGGTGATTTGGGGGTTGCTGGACTCAAGGGCCCAGAGAGAAGGACACGGCCCAATTTGCTGGGGTGGGTCTTTGCTCACGGTTTGACCTATGAACTCTAGCTGAGGTATTTTCCCAATTTAATGCTTGTTGTTTATCATGTAATTAAATCTTTTCTGTTACACCAAGACTCTGTGCTTGCGAGAGGGGAAGTATTGCCTCCTCGAGGCGCCCAGGGGTGTGTGTAAGATTTTCCCAGGTCACTGGGTGGGGGCTCGAGCTGGTTTTGCATTATGTTGTGGGGAAGGGACCCCTATGTATTGAACCTGGCCCTTGCTGCTATCGTTTCGGCTCAGCAGAAGGGTTACATATACAATCTGTTTTACTAAACCGGTTTATGTAAATTCAGAATAATCCCGTAGTGTAGACGTACCCACAAAGACCGTCACAGAACGGAGGGACAGAACCATTTGGAGGCCAACCCCACAGGGTGAGAGGAGACTCCACAGAAATAGTTTGCTAGACTCAGAGACTGGTGACAGGAGGCAGAGATAGGTCACTCCCAATGTGGTTATCAGCTGCAGCTTCTCAGGCATCTGTCCTGCTGGCACTCCCAGCACTACTTGCAGTCCCATGGGCTCCCATAAGAGCTCTCTTTAAATCTCACTTCCAGTGCAGGTGGAGCAGGGTAGGTCTAATTAGAAAGGGCTGGCTGACCCACAGTCTCCTCCTGGGCCCTAAAGGGTAGGGTAACCAGACATCCCGATTTTATCAGGGCTGTCCCGATATTTGCTTGTTTGTCCCACGTCCCAGCCGATCTTCGGTCGGGACACTGGACAAACAAGCAATTTTGCCCTCTGCTCCGGCACAGGCAGAGCCTGGAGGGGCTCTCGTTCCCCCCGCCCCCTCACTGCCCCATTGGATCCCTCCCCAAATCCCCGCCCTGGCCCCGCCTCTTCCCCAAGCATGCCACATTCCTCCTCCCTCCCAGGCTTGCGCTGATCAGCTGTATGGTGGTGCAAGCCTGGCGGGAGGGGGTGGCCCCCAGCACTCACCCTGCAAACTGCTCCAGTCCTCCAGGAAGGTGAGCACGGCCCGACAGAGATCCCACAGTGTCTCCCTCCGCCTGAGCCCCTGGTAGAAGGCAAGGCAGGCCTGGGCCTCCTGTGCCACACCCATGGCTCACGGCGGGGCCTGGCCCAGGCAGGAAAAGTGGCTGGGAAGCGAGCCAGGCTGCCCCGGGGATCTAGTGAAGCATGTGGGCTTGGCAGCTCCGGGCCGGGGCACGCTCAGCTGTTGCAGCCACCACAGAGTTGGGTGGAGATGGGGCTGTGCCGCCTGGCGGCGGCAGCGGGAAGGGAAACACTCCAGCAGCTTTTTTTTCCGCTCTGCCGCCGGCTTTTCTTTTTTTCCTCCGCCGCCCCCCCTGTGAACTGTGGGTTACTACGCTTGGGGTCTGAATTGTTTATTAAAACTTAGCTTGTGATTCCTTTATGTGTGAACGTTTGGAGCGTGTGTAATGGTGAGGGTGGTTCCAACCTGCACTTAACTCTCGCTTACAGTTTCTGTGGGGGAGTTACTTGTGTTTAAAAAAAAAGATTTCAACATAAACCTATTATGGGCCACCACTGTGAGGAATGGGGCTGCCATGCTGGGGGGGTGGATTGCTCAGCCCAGGCCATACACATGGAGCAGCCCCTAGAAGGAGTGCGACTGCCTGAAGCAAGATCTCGTCAATGTTGTCTTCTGGAGGAACTTTGCTGTTCTGTGGCCGGAGTTGTTCCTGAGTCTTGCCTCCTACGTTCACATTTGTGAGCTCTGGAGAAGAAGGCTGGGGTGGTGTTTTCCAGCTGGGGGTGGTGAAAGGGCTCAGTACTGTGTTAACGAAGCTATGGGAAGAGCTTTCTCTCTCTCTCTCTCGCTCATTGTGGAAGTGTTGTATCAACCAGGCAAGGTACTAACAAACTTCAACAGGACTTTATTTTTAAAGTGGAAACCTCTTTACCAAGCTGCTGCTCCAACCTCTGTAACTCTCACTCTGCCTCCTCAACTCCTCCCCCGCATTCCGGTTTCCAGTCCTTTCAGACTCCCAACAGTGCTCCCAGTTCTAATAATTACAAGCAACATCTAAACACCACAGGAAGGAGGCAGCAAATTAAAATGCACCCCCTGATCCAGAAGTTCTTTGGTGCCCAGTAGGATCAGATTACTTCAGGGATGGGTTTGTCGATTCACTCAATGAAACTAGATCCTCCCAGAGTGAGAATGCAGGAACATGGAGGCAGGGCCTTTTCAGAGCTAGGCTCTAGGCAGTGGAACATCCTGCTGGAGAATAAGACTGCTGTAGTCTGGGCACCTTCAGAGCCTAGCGTGAAACCCACCTTCTGTGTGAAAGATCCAGTAAGTAGGAGAGCTGTGATGAGAAATACATTTAAAGAGCCCCAGGAAGGCAGGAGTGGAGTCAGGGCCAGCTCTACCATTTTTGCCGCCCCAAGCAAAAAAAAAAAAAAAAAAAAAAGCTTGGACTGCCACCGCCTGAACTGCCGAAGTGCAAAAAAAAAATTAATAAAAAAAACTGCTCGGACTCTGACGCCCCAAGAATGGACAGAATGCCGCCCCTTAGCATGTGCCAGCCCAGACACGTGCTTGCTCCACTGGTGCCTGGAGCCGGCCCTGAGTGGAGTCCACTTTTGTCTAAACCTCATGTCCTCTTACTGTGTTCAGGGCCTAGATGTTGCAGCGATTGGGTCTCTGTAAATACTTTAGATAGACAGGAGTGGCAAGGTGCCTGTCCAAATTACTGATGGGCAATAAAGACTCATAAGCCAGAAAAGACAAATCATCCACCTGGCAGAAGACAGGCAACACCACTTAATACAAATGTGGTAAACCGCTCCTTTGTGAAGGAGATTGTTGTCCTGCAAAAAAGGGAAACCTGACACATTCATGGGCACAAATCTCTGCATCAGTGTGTTAAAGCAAGAAGGCAAGTGACACATGTAGTCACCAGAGATCCTAGAAATCCATTTGCCATGGAAAAAAGTGGAATTTGTGTTTTTACAGAGAATATTTAGTTCTTACTATTTGTGAAAAAATAAAAACATATACACTAGAACCCCGATTATCTGACCTAATTGGGACTGGGCCAGATCAGATAATCAAAAATGTGGATAATCAGTAGAATGGGGGCAGGGGTTCAAGCTCTCAACTTAAAAAATTGTAAATATAATAAATAAAACATTGTGGTCAATTGATACTGATACATATTGTGGCTAGGGAAACTAAAGTTCAGCCTTTTATTTTAAATTCAGATTTTTATGGTTTTTTAATCGGAGAATTTTGGGGAGGTTTTATCATGGAAAACTAGGATCCCTGGTAATCACATTCAAACTCCAAGGTTTTGACAAGACACAGCCCAACAGAAGATACAATTTCAAAAAGTTTCATTGAATAGAAGCTGACTCAGACTCTTAAGATACATCAAATGAAGATGAGGAAATTTGTGGGCTCATATAATACAAAAATGTCAAATGGCAGGTTGCTTGGATAATCACTCCCAGCACCTTGGGCCTAATTAAAAAGTGTGGGAAACACAGTGGTTGACTGAAGCACCAGGACAGTATTACCAATCTCGTAGCAGAGTATGACACATAGCTTGAGTGAAATTAGGGAGTACATGAGGCTCGCCTACGTATGGATGCTACAATTATACTTGCAGTGTCGGAGCACTGAAGACGTTTCTTTCATGTGGGAAAAGTAGCAAAGAAGAAATTACAAAAAACTAGACGAGGAAGACATACCAAGAAAGTCGAGGGATCTGCCCCAGCAATATCTCCAACTGTTGCAGTCACCAAAGCACAAGAAACAGATGCAACACGTATTTTTGTTTTCTAGACGTCTCTATTAAATAAAACCAGCATATTACACTAACTGTGGATGTTAGGAAGGAATCTTAATGAAGCTTCATACTCCCTAAAACTAGACCTTAACAACTGAACTTTAGTAAGACCCCAACCTCTGTTACTTTTACACTCAGGCATGCATATATATCCTGCTGTGGGGATGCCCCTTTAAGGACAGATGGTTACAGGGGTAGTCACCAGCTACTGAAGCCCTGATACAATGGCTCCAATGGAACAATGCTGTCACGTAGTGGAGAGGTACAAAGGGACACAGAGGTGATGCAGAGGCACAGAGTCTATGTGGTTGGAGCTACCTCCTGCAGATCCTGAGGATGTGCCTGGTGTGGAGCTGGAACCCCGGTCTTCTTTTGAGGCTGGGGAGGAACCCCTGCCCACTGGACTGGACAATTAGTAAGAACTCTGTGAGGAGAACCTCTGTGGTTTCTTCTCCCTTAGCCTCCTGCCAGTAGAAAACTCCTGAGAGGGGACAATCATCCCTTCCACTTTGAAATCCGAAAGCAAAACAGCTGACCAAAATTGAACAATGCGACCTATATCTCCATGCATAGCCTTGCAGTTCAGAGATCCGGAAAGACCATCCCCACTGACTATGCCTCCAGGTACCCAATAAACACTAGCACAAGTCCATTGCTGTCAGAATATGTAAGGCATTATCATAGATAAAATTCCAGAAAAACTTTAACCATAAAGGAATCTGGAAACACGTTGTTAACCAAGCTGTACTGACTGCTGTGAGATAATGCATAAGACATAATGACTGGTGGAACTGAGGAACATTTTACTTCAAAAGAAAATGAAGTTGATTAATTCTGTTCTGTGGTTTTGAAGTCAAATAACTATTCATGAGGATTTCATCCTTTTAAAAAGAAGGGAGTGATCCCTTCAGGTCCCAAGAAAATGGCCATGGATTGAAGTAGCATAGGCCATTCACTTGGTATTGTTAAAACAAAACCATTACTGACCAAAAAAAAGTCCTTTCCAAAAATCAAGCGGTATGTAGACAGTTGCATTAAAATATGACAAGAATATTGTTTCCTTATCCTCCACCCATCTATCTGTCTATATCCGCCTGTTGTCCCTTGTCTTATACGTAGATTGTAAGCTCCTCAGGGCATCCTTTTGCTTTCAGTTTGTATAGCAGCTAGCACATGTGGGTAGTGGCCCAGGAATGGAACTCCTAGGCCTGGTCTACACTAGGACTTTAATTCGAATTTAGCAGCGTTAATTCGAACTAACCGCTCAACCGTCCACACCAGGAAGCCATTTAATTCAAACTAGAGGGCTCTTTAGTTCGAATTTGGTACTCCACCCCGGCAGGTGGAGTAACGCTAAATTCAACATGGCTAGCTCGAATTAGGCTAGGTGTGGATGCTAATCGAACTTAGTAGCTCCGGGAGCTATCCCACAGTGCACCACTCTGTTGACGCTCTGGACAGCAGTCCGAGCTTTGATTCTCTGACCAGCCACACAGGAAATGACCCGGGAAAATTTGAATTCATTTTCCTGTCTGGGCACTTTGAATCTGACGTCCTGGCTGGACATCGGGGCGAGCTCCGCAGCACCTGCAACGCTGTAGAGCTCTCCAGCAGAGGAGTTCATGTAATCTCTGAATAGAAAGAGGGACCCAGCATGGACTGACTGGGAACTGTTGGATCTGATCGGTGTGTGGGGCTAGGAGTCTGTGCTTTCGGAGCTGCGCTCCAAAACAGGGAATGCGAAGACCTACGAGAAGGTCTCCAAAGCCATGAGAGACAGAGGATACAGCCGGGATGCAACGCAGCGCCGCGTGAAAATCAAGGACCCCAGACAAGGCTACCAAAAAATCAAAGCGGCAAACGGACGCTACGGAGCCTGCAACCACTGCCCCACCAGTGACCGTGGACTCTGACGATGGGACAGTGTCGACGGACAGTTCCTCGGCGATGTTCACGGACGGGGAAGATGAGGAAGGGTTTGTGGAGGACGAGGCAGGCGAGAGCGCTTACAACGCTGGTTTCCCCGACAGCCAGGATCTCTTCATCACCGTCACGGAGATCCCCTACCAAGCCTCCCCGGCCGTTAACCCGGACCCTGAATCAGGGGAAGGAGCAGTCGGTAAGTGCTTTAAACATGTAAACTTTTATTCTTAATATAACAGGAATCTGAAGTATGTGTAAAGGAGGTCTCTATATATATGGGGATAGAACAGAAATCCTCCTGGGAGATCTCCACGAAGCTCTCCTGGAGGTAATTGAAAAGCCTCCGCAGGAGGTTCCTGGGGAGAGCTGCCTTATTGGGTGCTCCGTGGTAGCACAGTTTTCCGTGCCAGGCTTTCATGAGGTACTCAGGGAGCACTGCCTCCCCGAGCACGGCTGCATCGGGCCCTGGTTCGTGCGAGCTTTCACGCAGCATGCGCTCTCTATCTCCTTCAGTGACCCTCCTCAGGGTGATCTCGCTCGGAGACTCCTGCATCTAATTAGGGTAATTACTGTAATGTTACGCCTGGTCCAAAGTATTTTTAAAAAATCTACGGACACATGGCATAGCACAGACTCAGCACGCAGCTGCGTGACGAGCGTAACGGAAAGCCAAAGAATATAATGGACGCTCATGGAGGGAGGGGGGAATGAGGACGCAAGGTATCCCACAGTTCCTGCTGTCTCCGAAAAGTATTTGCATTCTTGGATGAGCTCCAAATGCTTCTAGGGTCAAACACAGTGTCTGAGGTGGGTCAGGGCATAGTTTGGCAATTTGCGCACACACCACACCCACCACCAGAAGTTAAAACAATCCTCTGTTGAGTCTTTTACATGTCACCCTATCTTTACTGAATGCTGCAGATAGACGCGATGGTGCAGCACTCAACACCAACATCCTTGCTCCCCCCACGCTATGGATGGCTGATGGTACAAAATGATGGAAATCCGTCCTCATCATCAGCCTCTTGGCACATGGGGCAGTGCAAAAGGGCTGGTAACCATGCCGACTAGTATCAGTAAGGTCGATCAAGGGCGCCTGTCCCTAATTTTTGATGGCTGATGGTACAATATGGCTGGTAACCGTCCTCATCATTGCAACAGGGGGCTGAGCTCCATCAGCCCCCACCCTTCATTGTAAATAAAAGATTCAATTGCCCCTGGACTAGCAGAGGGATGATGGGCTCCTTCATCCACACTCCTTAATGTCCTGCCTGGACTATCATTGCAGCTGGAGGCTTCCTTCCAGTCATTTCTCACAAACAAGTCACTGTGTCTTATTCCTGCATTATTTATTACTTCATCACAGAAGTGGGGGGACAATGGTATGGTAGCCCAGGAAGGCCGGGGTAAGAACGGAATGAAGAGGTGGTGTTGTTGCAGGAGCACCCCCTGTGAATAGCATACAGCTCATAATTTATGCAGGATCGGACACAGAGCAGCTGTGCTCTCTGGTTCTATGATACAGTGGTTCTCTAGTACACTTGCCCATAATCTAGGCAGGACTGATTCTATTTTTAGATACCAAAAAGGAGGGATTGACTCAGGGCTGCTCGGCCAGGGGCACTTATGACAGCAGCAAATGGTGCAGTGCAAAAGGACAGGTAACCATGCCCATCTTATTACCATCTTATTACCAATTTATGGTATGGTTGATGGTACAATATGGCTGGTAACCATCTCTGCTGTCATGCAAAAGCAAACTCATGCTGCTGTGTAGCGCTGCTGGCCCGCCTCTGTCAGCGGCATCTAGTACACATACGGGGACATACACAAAAGGCAAAACAGTGTCCATGGTTGCCACGCTATGGCGTATGCCAGGGCAATTCTGGGAAAATGGGCTTGAAATGATTGTCTGCCATTGCTTTCCCGGAGGAAGGAATGACTGGCGACATTTACCCAGAATCCACCGCGAAAATGATTTGTGCCCCAGCAGGCACAGGGGTCTCAACCCAGAATTCACAGAGACAGCCTAGACTCAGTTAATTGTTCACCAAAATGTATCTTTGCAAGGAATTCACTCCCTGTTTCCCATCTCACAGCTTCCACTGTCTCCAGACCTGCCACAGCATCCCCCTCGCAGAGGCTGGCAAAGATTAGGCGGCGAAAGAAAAAGACAAGGGACAAGATGTTCGAGGAACGTATGGGCTGCTACCTAGCAGAGGCGGACCAGCAGAGCCAGTGGAGGGAGACCGTCTCTCTGTGCCAGCGCTCACACAGCGAACGGGAGGAGAGGTGGCGTGAGGAAGACAAGCAGGCGACTGAAACGCTGCTTGGACTACTGAGGGAGCAAACGGACACGCTCAGGTGCCTTGTGGATGTTCTGCAGGACCACAGGAGGACAGAGACACCCTGCAGTGTATCTGCAATCGCACTCCCCTGCCACAAAGTCCCATACCCCCCTCAACGAAAGTAATCAGGAGGAGGGGCAGCCGGGGACGTGAATACTGTCACTGCACCACAGCACAGTGCTCAAGTACCCAAAAGCTCTCATACCCTACCTTTGCCGAAGTCCTTCACTTCCACACTCACAGTAGTCCCAATCCCAGTCCCATCCCCTAACTGTGTACTTAATTAATAAAAATGCTTTGCTGTTAATTACTGTTTCCGTTATGTTTTTTCAAAGAAGACTGTGTTTGAATGGGGGGCGTGGGGAAGGGGGTGGTTAATTGCATAGGACAGTCACCTTTCCCAGGGTACAGACACGGGGGCAGGATCAGCAGCGGGTCACACACACGGTGCAGTCAGTAGGCACCCTGGTTGGTTTTTGGAGGTGGTTTCCAGGATCTGTGTGGGCGGGGGAGATGTGACTTTGCAGCGGGGGAGGGCGGTTACAGATCTTATACAGCGGTCCTTGTCCTGGACCGCTGAGTCATACAGCTGAGGAATCTGTATCCGTCCTCCTCCACCACAAGGTCACATATCCGCCCGCACACAGAATTCCATAAAGAGGAATGGCAGGCTCCGTTGAAAGAAGCATTCTGGCACTGCGGACCGCTCTAGGAGCAGGAGCCTGTCATTCCTTGAGTTTAGAGGCGGTCTTTACATCACCGCACACCCTACCCAGCACAGCCTGCGTCCCAGTTTCAACCCTTTCACGAAAAGTCATGAATAAAGAAACCTTTGTTAAGTAATAATGGGACATGTATTTTATTTTTACACGTGTGCTGGAAGTGGGGGTAACGGGGTGAACGGGGTATGTAACCGAAGAGGAGAGTCAACAGTAACTGGGTAAAGAAACAGGGGCAGGTTCAGCTTCTCTGTAAAGAAACTGAACAGTCACAGGTCACGCTGCTCGCTGCTCGCTGGTATTTGAAGAGTTCCTTGTCGCTGTCCCAGGCGCCTGTATAGGGCTTCATGAGCAAGTGCATTAGCGGGCAGGCTAGGTCCCCAAGGATGACTATAGGCATCTGCACATCCACAACAGTTATTTCGTGGTCCGAGAAGAAACTACCTTCCTGCAGGCGTCTGAGCAGCACACAGTTCCTGAAAACACACGCATCATGAACCTTGCCCGGCCACCCGACGTTGATGTTTGTAAAACGTCCCCTATGGTCCCCCTGTGCTTGCAGCACCATTGAAAAGTGGCCCAATTTCTCAGCAGCTGACTGTGGAAGAGGTGGACGATAAAGTGCGAGGAGGAGAAAACGGCGATGATCGCAGCGGGCTCCATGCTTGCAGTGCTGTGGCGTCCGCGCTGTCACTGACCAGAAAAGTGCATGAACAGATTGCCCGCAGGCGCTTTCAAGGAGGGAGGGAGGGAGGTTGTGATTGACAGTTCAATGATGACACTTACCCAAAACCACCCTTGACACATTTCTCCCCCCAGCAGGCATTGGGGGCTCTACCCAGCATTCCAATGGGCAGCGGGGACTGCGGGAACTGTGGGATAGCTTCCCACAGTGCACCGCTTCCAAAGTCGACGCTGGCCCCGTGAATGTGGACTCAGAAATTCGAATTAGTGTATTTAGTATGGATACACAAATTCGACTTCATAAGGTCGAATCCACAAATTCGAACTAAGTTGATTCGAAATAGTCTTGTAGTGTAGACAAGGCCCTAGGCATTACTGCAATATAAATAATAAACTATAATTAATAAACCTATATTACAAGCTAACAAGTTTGAATTGGCAAATATCAGAAATGCCAAAACACATTTGAGAAGCTCTTACATATGCATTAGTCATTACTGATGAGTGCTCAGGATACATTTTATGTCAACAGCAAACTTCTTTGCATTGTCTCTACTGAACAAAGTTTTTGCAAATATTGGCATTCCCATTGACATTGAAACAGAAGATGGGACTCCATTTTATGTTCAGGACTTCGACTGGCTGCAATATTTCCGTTGCGATTATTCCAGTGGTTGCAATAATCTGGTGTTGTTCAGCACCCCATAACCACTTTGACCATAGCATAACATAACAGTTGAAAGATCTGTGTATAATCAGAGTAAACAGATAAAAATAATCAAAAGGTCCAAGATACCTGTCAGACAAGTACTGCCCCTGTTCTGGTGACATCCCTCTTCACTACATGTAAACATATGTTCATGATACGTTCAAAGGGACACTATTTAGGGCCCAAAAGCAAGCTATTCCGCTGGGTAGGAAAGATAGAAAATGTGGCAAAAGACCACCTTGGCTTAACCACGAGATCTTGCATGATCTAAAAAATAAAAAGGAGTCATATAAAAAATGGAAACTAGGACAAATTACAAAAGATGAATATAGGCAAACAACACAGGAATGCAGGGGCAAGATTAGAAAGGCAAAGGCACAAAATGAGCTCAAACTAGCTACAGGAATAAAGGGAAACAAGAAGACTTTTTATCAATACATTAGAAGCAAGAGGAAGACCAAGGACAGGGTAGGCCCACTGCTCAGTGAGGAGGGAGAAACAGTAACAGGAAACTTGGAAATGGCAGAGATGCTTAATGACTTCTTTGTTTTGGACTTCACCGAGAAGTCTGAAGGAATGCCTAACATAGTGAATGCTAATGAGAAGGCAGGAGGTTTAGAAGATAAAATAAAAAAAGAACAAGTTAAAAATCACTTAGAAAAGTGAGATGCTTGCAAGTCACCAGGGCCTGATGAAATGCATCCTAGAATACTCAAGGAGCTAACAGAGGAGTTATCTGAGCCTCTAGCTATTATCTTTGGAAAATCATGGGAGACAGGAGAGATTCCAGAAGACTGGAAAAGGGCAAATATAGTGCCCATCTATAAAAAGAGAAATAAAAACAACCCAGGAAACTACAGACCAGTTAGTTTAACTTCTGTGCCAGGGAAGATAATGGAGCAAGTAATTAAGGAAATCATCTGCAAACACTTGGAAGATGGTAAGGTGACAGGGAATAGCCAGCATGGATTTGTAAAGAACAAATCATGTCAAATCAATCTGATAGCTTTCTTTGATAGGATAACGAGTCTTGTGGATAAGGGAGAAGCGGTGGATGTGGTATACCTAGACTTTAGTAAGGCATTTGATATGGTCTTGCATGATAGTCTTATCAATAAACTAGGCAAATACAACTTAGATGGGGCTATAAGGTGGGTGCATAACTGGCTGGATAACCATACTCAAAGAGTAGTTATTAATGGTTCCCAATCCTGCTGGAAAGGTATAACAAGTGGGGTTCCACAGGGGTCAGTTTTGAGACCACCTCTGTTCAATATCTTCTTCAACGACCTAGATATTGGCATAGAAAGCACACTTATTAAGTTTGCAGATGATACCAAACTGGGAGGGATTGCAACTGCTTTGGAGGATAGGGTCATAATTCAAAATGATCTGGACAAATTGGAGAAATGGTCTGAGGTAAACAGGATGAAGTTTAATAAAGACAAATGCAAAGTGCTCCACTTAGGAAGGAACAATCCGTTTCACACATACAGAATGGGAAGGAGTACAGCAGAAAAGGATCTAGGGGTTATAGTGGACCACAAGCTAAATATGAGTCAACAGTGTGTCAAAAGCAAACATGATTCTGGGATGCATTAACAGGTGTGTTGTGAGCAAGACACGAGAAGTCATTCTTCCACTCTACTCTGCACTGGTTAGGCCTCAACTGGAGTATTGTGTCCAGTTCTGGGCACCACATTTCAAGAAAGATGTGGAGAAATTGGAGGGGGTCCAGAAAAGAGCAACAAGAATGATTAAAGGTCTTGAGAACATGACCTATGAAGGAAGGCTGAAAGAATTGGGTTTGTTTAGTTTGGAAAAGAGAAGACTGAGAGGGGACATGAGAGCAGTTTTCAGGTATCTAAAAGGGTGTCATAAGGAGGAGGGAGAAAACAGCCTCTAAAGATAGAACAAAAAGCAATGGGCTTAAACTGCAGCAAGGGAGGTTTAGGCTGGAGATTAGGAAAAAGTTCCTAACTGTCAGGGTGGTTAAACACTGGAATAAATTGCCTAGGAGGTTGTGGAATCTCCATCTCTGGAGATATTTAAGAGTAGGTTAGATAAATGTCTATCAGGGATGGTCTAGACAGTATTTGGTCCTGCCATGAGGGCAGGGGACTGGACTTGATGACCTCTCGAGGTCCCTTCCAGTGCTAGAATCCAATCTATGAAATGTCAGACTCTTTTAACCAGCAGTGTCTTTTGGGGTCATGCATGCACTCTGTACCCCTCTGTAGGGCATAAAGGGTTGAGCAGCACTCAACCCTTCGTATCACCCAATGTAATGAGACAGAACAAAGACTCTATACAGCTAGACTAGAAGAGGTGGGGTTGACAATGGCTGAGCACATTCACAGCACCATAGGCACCAACTCCGAGGGAGTTCCGGGGCTGGAGCACCCATGGGGAAAAATGGTGGGTGCTGAGCACCAGCTTCCCCCACCTCTCCAGTGCCTCCCACCTGCTGGTGGGCCCCACAAATCAGCACTTTCTCGCTCCCTCTCCGCACCTCCCACCCACCGCAATCAGCTGTTTTGCGGCATGCAGAAGGCTGGGGGGGGGGAGTGAGTATGCAGGGCGGGGTGGAGTGGGGGCAGGAAGAGGCAGGGCAGGAAGAGGTGTGGTGGGGTGGGGCCTTGGGGGAAGGAGTGGGGTGGGGGGCCAGGGCCTGGGGTTGAGCACCCCCAGCATTTTGGAAAGTTGGTGCCTGTGCATAGCACTGAACTAAAATCCCATATCTTTCCACACATTCCAGATCTCCAAGAACACAAAGAAGGATGTGATGTGCTCATTCAACCAGGATATTGTCCATGCCCTCCAAAACGTATGTGAGTAAGTCTGTGACAAAGAAGCACTTCACCTGTCCCAAATAGCAAAAATTATTCAAAGGGACAAGGTTCACATGAGAACACAGTTCACTGGATCACTTGACCCAGGATGCCAAGAAAAATCTGTTCCTGAGTCACTATTGGCACTGATGTCCATGATATTGGATGATCCAAACATTAAAACTCAGTCGGAACAAGTTTCCCCTCATCCAGCTACTTGGCACAACTGTTGCACTACAACAGTAAAACACGTCACCGTGAAGGAACAGAAAGTTTGTACCACAACAAAGCTTGAGAAATGCCTTTCCCAATCTACATTGGTTTGACACTTAATGCATAGACACGAAAAAGTGAGCTAGTAGATATCTTCTTTAAACTTGCATTATCCAGCTCCTATGAGAGAGTGCTGGCCATCTTTACCAGCCTGGCAAACAGGGCATGCGAACACTTAGAGGATGAGAATGTAGTCTGTCCTCTGAAGCTTTGTGGTGGTTTGTTCGTTACTGCGACCATAGACATAGGCCACAATTCCAGCTCCACCCCAGCAACGGACCATGGCCACGGAACTTTTTCAGCATCTCAGTACTCACATGGAGGGAGTTGTTTATGGAATACCCATCCCAGACTGGGAGACTGCAGCATCAGAGAAGAAATCTATATCATCACTTCCTGAGTCTTACACAATTGTCCCTCTTTTGATCTTGAAGAAAACCAATGCTCCTATCCCTGTGGCAAATACTGAAATCAAGACTGACTGCCAACTGACTACCCAAGCCCTGCAACAAGCATGCAGGTGTCTTGAACAAGTAAGGCAAGTCTGGAAACCTTCAGTTACATTTCCTGGGCAGCTTACCATGCCAGAAAACAGCTAGTGCCAGCTGTCACCCCAGCCATCACTGTGCTTCTGTGTCTATCTCCAGGGGGCTCCAGGGCTCTGGCAGTGATTCACTGTGCCATGGCTGTAATAAGGAATGCTGTATGCCACCTAAATCCATTCCAAGTGTACATGACCACTGTGGATCAGCCCCTGTTCATCATAACCAAACAGATTCAGTGGACCTGCCCTGCTGGGTATGGAGAGGACAAGTTTGTCATTATGCTGGGCGCTCTTCAGTTGGAAATGGCAAGTCTAAAGCTGATTGGAGATTGTCTAGAAGATAGTGGATAGATGGAAGCCCTTGTGCAGGCCAAAACGGCCTCCCCAGGAATGGATGATTCCTTCTTGAAAGTGTCTCATGTCACACCTTCTTGACATGCCCACTATGTAACTACCAGCAGCCTGTACATCTTGCTCCAAAAGGAATACACACAATATACCCAAGGTCTAAGGGAAGATGAGGCCCCCCCATGTAACAGAATATAACCTTGTATTCATAACCTATACACTACAGTAAAATCGCTACAGAGTTAGCGATACCTTGGGAATGTTGGGTTGTTTTTTTTTTTGTAATTCTGAAATGTCCCGTAACTCTGAACAAGAAGTTACGGACTTCAGCCACAGGGGGAGGAGAGGGGTTGGGGGCTGCAGCTGCAGGGGGGGAGGCAGGTCTCTGGGCATGTGAGGGGGCGTTGGGGCTTCTGACTCTTGGGGCGCCAGGGCTCCCGGGGGGGGCCCTCAGGGCTTCTGCCCTGCAGGAGCACCAGGGCTAAGGGATTTTGACCTGGGGGGAGCACTGGGGCTTGGGACTTCAGCCCCACAGCTCTGTTCTTGGCTTCTGCCCCATGGGGGGTGCCGGAGCTCAGGACTCCCCATGGCTCTGATCCCAGTTTCAGCTGGGGGGGAGTGGGGCTCTGGGGCTCAAGGCTTTAGCTATGAGTGGGGAGCACCGATTTCAGCCCTACTTGCCCCACAGCTAAAGCCCCGAGCCCCAGAAACCCCTGCAGGGCTTTAGCTGGGAATGGATCCGCAGGGCTGAAGCCCTGAGCCCCAGCGCTCCCCCTCGATTTCAGTAAGGCATTTGATATGGTTCCACATGGGGAATTATTAGCTAAATTGGAAAAGATGGGGATCAATATGAAAATTGAAAGGTGGATAAGGAACTGGTTAAAGGGGAGACTACAACGGGTCAGACTGAAAGGTGAACTGTCAGGCTGGAGGGAGGTTACTAGTGGAGTTCCTCAGGGATCAGTTTTGGGACCAATCTTATTTAATCTTTTTATTACTGACCTTGGCACAAAAAGTGGGAATGTGCTAATAAAGTTTGCGGGTGACATGAAGCTGGGAGGTATTGCCAATACAGAGAAGGACCAGGATATCATACAGGAAGATCTGGATGAGCTTGTAAACTGGAGTAATAGTAATAGGATGAAATTTAATAGTGAAAGGTGCAAGGTCATGCATTTAGGGATTAATAACAAGAATTTTGTTTATAAGCTGGGGACGCACCAGTTGGAAGTAACAGAGGAGGAGAAGGACCTCGGAGTATTGGTTGATCACAGGATGACTGTGAGTCGCCAATGTGATATGGCCGTGAAAAAAGCTAATGCGGTCTTGGGATGCATCAGGCGAGGTATTTCCAGTAGAGATAAGGAGGTGTTAGTACCATTATAAAAAGCACTGGTGAGACATCATCTGAAATACTTTGTGCAGTTCTGGTCTCCCGTGTTTAAGAAGGATGAATTCAAACTGGAACAGGTACAGAGAAGGGCTACTAGGATGATCCGAGGAATGGAAAACCTGTCTTCTGAAAGGAGACTGAAAGAGCTTGGCTTGTTTAGTCTAACCAAAAGAAGACTGAGGGGAGATATGATTGCTCTCTATAAATATATCAGAGGGATAAATACCAGGGAGGGAGAGGAATTATTTAAGCTCAGTACGAATGTGGACACAACAACAAATGGATATAAACTGGCCATCAGGAAGTTTAGAGTTGAAATTAGATGAAGGTTTCTAACCATCACAGGAATGAAGTTCTGAAACAGCCTTCCAAGGGGAGCAGTGGGGGCAAAAGACGTATCTGGCTTCAAGACTAAGCTTGATACATTTATGGAGGGGGTGGTATGATGGGATAGCCTAATTTTGGCAATTAATTGATCTTTGACTATTAGCGGTAAATATGCCCAATGGTCTGTGATGGGATGTTAGATGGGTTGGGATCTGAGTTACTACAGAGAATTCTTTCCTGGGTGCTGGCTGGTGAATCTTGCTCACATGCTCAGGGTTTAACTGATCGCCATATTTGGGGTCAGGAAGGAATTTTCCTCTAGGGCAGATTGGCAGAGGCCCTGAGGTTTTTTTGCCTTCCTCTGCAGTGTGGGGCATGCGTGGGTCACTTGCTGGAGGATTCTCTGCACCTTGAAGTCTTTAAACCATGATTTGAGGACTTCAATAACTCAGACATAGGTTAGGGGTTTGATACAGGAGTGGGTGGGTGAGGTTCTGTGGCCTGCATTGTGCAGGAGGTCAGACTAGATGATCATAATGGTCCCTTCTGCCTTAAAGTCTATGAGTCTATGATTCTAAGTCTGTTTTTGAAGTTTTTTTGTTGAAGAATTACCACTTTTAAGTCTGTTATTGAGTGTCCAGGGAAACTGAAGTGCTCTCCTATTGGTTTTTGAATGTTACAATTCTTGATGTCAGATTTGTGTCCATTTATTCTTTTGCAAAGATACTGTCCAGTTTGGCCAATGTACATGGCAGAGGGGCATTGCTGGCACATGATGGCATATATCATATTGGTAGATGTGCAGGTGAATGAGCCCCTGATGGTGTGACTGGTGTGGTTAGGTCCTATGATGGTATCCCTTGAATAGATATGCGGACAGAGTTGGCAATGGGGTTTGTTACAGAGATTGGTTCCTGGGTTAGTGTTTTTGTTATGTGGTGTGTAGTTGCAGGTGAGTATTTGCTTCAGGTTGGGGGGCTGTCGGTAAGCTAGGACTGGCCTGCCTCCCGAGGTCTGTGAAAGTGAGGGATCATCCTTCAGGATAGGTTGTAGATCCTTGATGCGCTGGAGAGTTTTTAGCTGGGAGCTGTAGGTGATGGCTAGTGGTGTTCTGTTACTTTCTTTGTTGGGCCTGTCCTGTAGTATGTGACTTCTGGGTACCCTTCTGGCTCTGTCAGTCTGTTTCTTCACTTCACCAGGTGGGTATTGTAGTTTTAAGAATGCTTGATAGAGATCCTGTAGGTGTTTGTCTCTGTCTGAGGGATTGGAGCAAATGCAATTGTATCTTAGAGCTTGGCTGTAAACAATGGATAGGATAGTGTGATGTGGTCTGGATGAAAGCTGGAGGCATGTAGGTAAGTATAGCGATCAGTAGGTTTCCAGTATAGTGTGGTGTTTATGTGACAATCGCTTATATCATTTGAAAACGCATCATTTATTGGTCATTATTGTCCTGCTAAAATATGTATTGCAACAATGTATGTAAATTATAAATTTCCCCATATGATATTATTAACACAAGTTCCCAAACTCCACAGCCCTGCCCAAACTAAGATTGTCAAACAGGTCTGTCCTAAACAAAGGAATGTGTGCTCTGCTTAATTTGCATTTAAGCCTCAAAACAGAGTCATCAAGCAGGAAGGGAAACAAGGAAACCTCAGACAGGTGAGAAAAAGCCAGCAGGGAACATCCTTCCACATAAACTCTTAGTCCCTCTCTTGAAATACACATCGAACTGGGCACTTGGAGTCAGAGACTGTAAAAAGGAGGGACAAACACCCTAATGCATCTCACCCCACCCATCAAATTCACTACACCTGAAGAGATAAAGGAAGCATTCATTAGACTCTGTGAGAGGGTTCCTGACCTACAGAGTTTGGTCAGTAAAACTACTAAAAGTGTATGGTGAGAAATTTTGCTTGAATCTGATATAGTTTGTTAAGTTAGGTATTAGTAAAGTCGTATCTTCATTTTTCTTGTAACCATGTCTGACTTTTTATGCCACATTACTGATATTCACTTAAAATGTCTTTGTAGTTAAATAAATTCATTTTATTGTTTTAGCTAAACCATTGTGTGTTTAACTTCAAGTGTCTGAATCACCATTTGAGATCATAAACTAGCATATAAGTCCCTTTAAGGAATAATGGATTTGAAATATTTGGTACTGTCCAGGAGAGGGCTGGGCAGCACAGAACATACATTCCTAGGGGGAAATCAGGGACTGGGGGTGTTGGGGTCACCCTGCAATATAACCAAGGCTGGTGAGAGCCAGAGCGTAACCCAAGTGTGGCTGGCAGGCGGCAGTTGCACAATCAGGGTGGGACTTGTATGCTGGAAGGCTGTTTGTGAATGGCCTAAGTGGGAGCTACTTCAGCAAGGCATCGTAAGGCACCCAAGCTTGCAGGGCAGGGGTGACACAGTGGCTCATTGGTCTGGACTGTACCTGGTATGTCAGAATGGGGTATGATACATCGTGTGATAAGCAAAAACTAGAAAACCCAATGTCCCAGTTCTGGCATAGCACATTCATCTGGAGCTTCTTTTATTGACCCGCGTGCTGTCAATCTGCCAGGCAAACTTTCCTCTCTACACTGAAGGCCTTGGGAAGCTGTGACCCTGGTTCTTTGCAGTAGATTATACTAATTTCACTTGTTAGGTGCCAGTTTACCTCCCAGTTACAGTAAGCCTTCATACAGTGCATCTAGACATAGCTAAAGAGTTCCTAAAGGGGAACTTCACAGTTTGCTAGACATTGCACGCTTTCTCTGCAATGAGCAAAATAATGCCATAATGAAAGGGGATAGCAGTGCTTGGTCTATCACAAAGTCCAGAGGCTCTTCAGCACTGGATGAGAGCAGGACCAGAGGTGGCCAGGTTGAAAGGAATTTGGAGCCGCAGCAGAGAAAGGGTCTAACACAAAACACCACGAGCAGGTGAAAAGTGTCCAGGCTTCCTTTGCACAACACGTCAAGCTACTGGTTGAGGTAATAGAAGACATGGGCAACCCCTTCTCCAAAAAGAGTGTAGACTTTGTTAAACTAGACACCAAAGACATTGCAAACCCTTCTGGGATTGTCTCCTTGTTACACCATGTTTGTAGTAGAGATTGAAAATAAAACCAAGCCATTAACTGAGCCCATCAAACAAATTAAACTCCTCTTGTTCAGCAAACCTCCTGCAAGGGAGATCTCCAAGACCAAAGTGCAGCTCTCCTTGAAAAAGGGTGCACAATGTGTTGTTTCAATATATTGAAGACTGTGACAGACGTTTTTCATAATTCATTTTCAGCTGCATATTTAAGTAAGCTGCCCATTCAGTCTTTTTGAGACACAGCAATATCCTGTTATGCAGATGAAATATAACTTTCTGTTCCTGAATGGAAACTTGTCAACTTATTGTGTTATTTTTCTGTGCAATTAATACTTCACAGTGTGTCACCAGGAATAATTGTTAATTCTTATACAAAAATATTAATCTCAAGTCATCACAACTCATTGCTTTAGTGGTTAGGATACCTAAAACAATGAACAGATGTACAAAAATAAAAACCCACTGGGATGATTAATACCATAAACAATCAGCATCAGAAAAACATCGATAGACAAAAAATGGATTCTGAATTTAAAATGGTGGCCACAGCCAGCATTGCATGAGATGGCAATGGCCCCAGACCTGAAAATCTTTAATTGGGTCCTGCCCTAAGAGTCTGGCAAAATTCATGCTTTTCTCATAAAAGCCATCATTCTTTCACAAATCTAATCAGCTGTTACATAGTTGGTAGTGTAGCTACTCAGTATTCCATTGCCAGACTTGTAGCAATGCACATCACCCCAACATGATGAAATTAGATGACAGCACAACTGAAAAACAACAAGATATGACTGGAGGCTGGGCCAAACAGAACGCTTGCCACACCTGACTCAATGACAGCAGCCATGTACAAAACAGCGAGTGTGTTGTAATAATAATAATAGTTACATTTAATTATGGTAGCCTGAAAAGGCCCCAGTCAAAGCTCAGATTCCCATTGTGTTGGGCGTTCTACACAGAGAGACATGGTCCCCACGTCTCAGAGACCTATTGTATAATATGAAGCAAGATATAAGTGTTCCTGATAAACAGTTGCAGCTCAGGGAGGACTTGAGTAACAAAACAATGAGGTCCCATAGTCACACAGATTAGCTCTTGCACAGCTTGATAACTGTGAATGGTTCCAAATCATCCAAAGTTGTTGGGTCTTTTTAATACGTAAAGTCAAAGATCCAAGGCCACTTATCACAAAGAAGAAAATAAATCTGCTTTTCAGTGAGACTGATTACACCAAAATCACCCAGAACAAGAGTCACCAACCATTTCAGACCCAAGATAACATTTCCCAAGCTTTTAGTCAAATGATGCCTAACTGACCCATGCCCGCAGAAAGCAATGCCTCTGGTGAGATCTCCGAGCATGAAAGAGACTCATCTCCAGCTGTGCAGTCTGGAAGACTCCCAAATAGACTAACTAGATTGACTTGAGCAATGCCTCTCTGTCATTTTAGTGTATATGAACTATGTCTTCCAAGTTTGTTTTATTCTAAGTGTATCTTCAATAACTCTAAATAGTTAGCTTATTCAGTAGTACAGCATGTATAGTAGATGCCTTCTGAAGAAGTTGGAATATGTTAGAAGTTGAAGTTACATATCTGCCCTCCCGCTATTTTTACAAAAACAGGGGAGCTGTACTGTTTTCCAAAGGGTGAAAGATTGGGGCATTGTAATGGGGTACACTCATTGCCAGGGCAGCTCCTTGTGGCTGGATCTGGGGATTGGTTCTCATCTGGTCTGGGAGCCCTTTCCATGGGCTGCTCACACAGTGAACTCTCTGGGACTCAGTGTTCTCCCTGTCCATGACTTGACCCTCCAGCCAGGTCACCGTTTAGTCCTCCCCTTCTGGGGTGTCAGAGTCCCATTGGACAAACTGTCCACGTGCCGTGTCAGGCAGTCTGCTGGTCCACGTCCTGTTCCAGAGCCACTTTCCCAGTGGCTGGTGGGGGAAACCGGGCCACCTTCTACTCCAGGTTCCAGCCCTGGGACCCTGTCCTCAGCAGCCAAGGTCTACACAGTCTCAGTCCCTGCTGCTCTTTCCCTGGGCTTCTTCCTGCTCTGCCTTCCACAGGCTCTCTTCCCCACAACTCCTCTGGGTAAACCCCTTCCGCTAGGGACAGGAACCCATGGCTCTTGCTTCCCCCTGGGTTTCTTCCTACCTGCCTCTCTGTGCCCCGAGAGTGATTGCAGACTCTCTCCCTGCAGTCCCCTTTCTGCTGCAAACTTCCTGGCTTTATACCTTACCTGGCTTCTCCACCAGCAGGGTTTCATCAGCAATTAGTACTTTATCAATCAAGACTAACTCCCTTGCACGGGAACTCCCTTCTGTTTCTCTCCCTCAGCCTTTCCCTTTTCCTGGCTACTTTTACTCTTCTTGGGAGGACAATACCTCTTTAAATGTCCTAGTTCCCGACTGGAAAAACTGGCCCCCTTTTCCTGCTCGCCCAACAGGTGGGACTCTGTGGGGCTGTCCTGCTTTCCTCCCTTCAGAACAAGCCTTCTTATTACAATATAGGCAGGGGCATTCATTTTGCAGATGTTCCCTCCTCCCACAGGCATAACACTTTCTTGGCCAGGCCTCTGATCTCCTAACCATGGAAACTCTTTTCTGTTCTACGATACTGCGGCCTCTGCTAATTTCTGCCTGGAGGATCTTAAGCAAACATTGTTTCTGTTCTGCCAACTTTGCACAACTACATTTTCCATTGTCTCTGCTGGTTCTCCATGGGTATGTCTACACTGCAATTAAAAGCCCACGGCTGGCCCATGCCAGATGACTTGGGCTTGCAGGGCCTGGGCAGGGTCATCCTTACCCATACGCAAACTTAGCAGCTATGTAGGGCACCAGGAAAACCGGGGCAACAAATTGCCCCAGATTTCCTGGTGCTTTACATAGCTGCATGCTGCTCCAACGGCCAGCCCGATCCCCCGATTGGCTAAGCTGGCCAGGAAAGCTGCCCCTGCTCCGCCCCAGCCCTGCCCCCACTTCACTCCTTCTCCTGAGCTACATACCAGGAGACTGCAGCAGGGGTCGGGCACGCCCTGAACTGATTGGGTGGCGGGAAGTGGAGCAACCCGGTCCAAGCCCGCTCCACTCCACTGACTCCCAGCCGTGCTGCTGGTGAGTGCTGGGGGGCGGTTCTCCGTTTCCCCCAAGTCCCAAGGCTGGGAGTCAGGGGAGCAGAGCGGAGTGGGCTGGGGCCAGGTCACTCCACTTCCTGCCGCCCTGTGAGTGTGGGGTCAGGCCCGCCCTGCAATCACCAGGCGGCAGGAAGCAGAGTAACCCGGCCCCAGACTGCTCCAGTCCACTGGCCCCAACCAGCTCTGCCAGCTCGTGCTGGGGGGGCGGTTCCCCCCTGCCTCCCACAGACCTTGGGCGCCCCCTCCCTTCCGCGGAGGCCTGGGGCCAGCTCCTGCCCCCCTCCCCGCGCGATGGTGTTGGCTGCGTAGGGCACCACAATGTCTAGGAACGGGCCTGGCTAAAGGGCTGTTTAATTGTGGTGTAGATGTTGTGGCTTGGTCTGGAGTCTGGGCTCTAGGACCATCCCCCCTTGTGGGGTCCCAGAACTCAGCTCCAGCCTGAGCCCGAACATCTACACTGCAATGAAACAGCTCCTTAGCCCAAGTCAGCTAGCACAGATCAGCCGTGGGTTTTTAATTGCAGCGTAGACATACCCTAAGACCTGCGTAACAGTGCCTGGATCCCTTTTAGTTGTTTATCGACGGGCGAGGCTGCTCTGGGGTCCAACTTGGGGAACTATACTTGTCTTCAGCAAAAAGGGCCTCTGCACACTGTGGCTCCATTGTCTCTTTCCCTTCACTTTTCTCCTAGGGACAATCACTCTCCCCTTGAGTGGAGGTCTTGTAAAGTCCCTCACACTTCCCTTGTATCAGGAATGATTGTCATGCCCACTTCTCCACCGATTTATAACAGGGTGCACTCACTGCTAGGGTGCCCCCTTGTGGCTGGGGATAAGTTCTCACCCGCTTTGGTGGCCTTTTCTATCAGGGCTCACACAGTGTCCTCTCTCTCTGGAACGCAGGGTGCTCCTTCTTCGTGAGTCAGCCCTTCAGCCAGGCCACTATTTAGTCCTCCCCTTCGGGATGTCAGAGTCTCACTGGACAAACTGTCTGTATGCCACGTCAGTCCGTCTTCTGGTCCGTCCAGAGCCGCTTTCCCAGTGGCTGGTGGGGGAAACTGAGCCACCTTCTACTCCAGGTTCCAGCCCAGGGACCCTGTCCTCAGCAGCCAAGGTCTACACAGTCTCAGCCCTTGCTGCTCTTTCCCTGGGCTTCTTCCTGCTCTGCCTTCCACAGACTTTCTTCCCCACAACTCTGGGTAAACCCCTTCCACTAGGGACAGGAACCCAGGGCTTTTAGCTCCCCCTGGGTTTCCTCCTACCCACATCTCTGTGCCCAGAGAGCAACTGCAAACTCTCTCTCTGGAGCCCCCTTTCTTTCTTTTCCTCCTTCTTCTCTTTTTTTATGGTGAAGCCGACTTGACTGAATAGTTTATAGCAGCCACCAACTATAATCCCTCATTTCTTAGAGGTTTCTATCCTCCCACTCTGCCCTGTGTCTTTCAGGTAATGTAACAGCCCAGTTTTAATAATACTCCACTTTCCCAATGTTTTTACTAAATCAAATAATGTAATTTTTTTTACCTTAAAATGTCTGAATTGCTCAAATATATTTTTCTTTTCTTTAGCAAAGCCCTTACTTGCCCATAAAATGTGATCAATTGTTTCTTCTACCTTACATAGGCCATCTTTGTGTCTATTTATTTTTAAAAGATTTTTATTTAAGCCACTATGGCCGGTTAATACTCTAAACAAAAACACTTCCAGGTATACTATCCAGGCCCTGAAGTATGTCGTAGTCCTCAATTCCAGGGCACAATTCCAAAATTCTTCTTCCTCTCTTTTCATTAATCCAAATTTTTGCCATTCGTCTTTTCCATTTTTCTGTGCTGGGCTTTTGAATTTCTGCTACTCAAGGGCATTTCTATGTCCAGCCTTCCATTTCTTACAGCATTTTGAGCTGCTTTGTCCACTATTTCATTCCCTGTTGTCCCAGTATGCTCTGGGATCGAAGCTAATGCTACATTTGTGCCCATCTGTGCTAACTCTGTTATTAGAAATATAATTTCATGAATTAAATCACTTCTGCATAGCCAGACACTCTTTTTTATTTCCGGAAGGCCTGAGATTGAATCTGAAAAAATTACCGCTGCTGCTGGGGAGTACATCCCAGATCCCAATTCCATGCTAGCATTATTGCTACTAGTTTGGTTGTCATGACATCTACATAGTCAAATATTCTTTTAGATGTAACTAATTCCCAGTTGTGATATACAATATGCTGTCCCTACTTTTCCTATTTTTTCTTTTTTGGACCCATCTGTATATATTTGACAAAACTGACTCCACTTTTCTTCTATATACTGATACCCTTCATTTTTAATACCTATTGTCTCTTTTTTTACCCTTAAGTTTTTAAAATAAATCTAAATCCACATTGGACGTGCAACTTTCCATCCATAATTAATTTTCCTATGACTAAAAGTTCTGACTTCGTTCAGATTTTCCTTGTCTTTCAACTCCTGCATCCACACTTTAACTTGAATGGCATGTGGAGTTCTAACATCATGTGCTGTAGTTTGCTTATCAAATTGGCAACAATTCTCAAATTTATTTGGTACTTTCATCATTGCAGTTCCCATTAACTTTGGCCTGGAATGTTAGGTCTGGTAGTTTTCATTCATAGTGTAGCTGGCATTTCACTAAAAAATTATCTGTAGAATGTTATAATAAATGCACCACACTCAATTTGTAGTGCCTGAGTTTGTAGTAATTCTAATTTAAGTTCTGATTTTGATGTGACCCAAAAGCTTGGCAACATAGTTAATAACTGCTCTGATTAAGGCTCTGTTTACTATCAGCAGTGTTTTCTAATCCACCACCCAATTAGTACCAGCAAGACTTTTAAGCAGGTTAATCTTTCCTGCACATTTCTCTTTACCATAATGTATAGGATTTTTCCAAAGTAATTTCCTATCAAACATTACCACTAAGAATTTGAACCTTTTAACAATGTCTATTTGTTCTCCAGGCTGATACAGTTAACATTCCTTTGATACTTTCCTTTTTGTAAAGATCAGTCCTTTGGATTTAGCAATGAAAAACTTGAAACCCCAGGCATTTCCCCAGTCAGATATCGCACATAAGGCTTTGTTGATTCTCTTTTCTGCCATCTCAGTATTCCTGTTCCTTTCCCACAATGCACAATCACCTGCAAATAGAGTGACACCTTCCCAGGGCCGGCGCTTCCATTTAGGCAACCTAGGCAGTCGCCTAGGGCACCAGGATTTGGGGGGGCGGCATTTTGCCGCCCTCGGCGGCAATTCGGCGGTGGGGGGTCCTTCCGCACTCCGGGTCTTCGGCAGCAATTCTGCAGTGGGTCCTTCATTCGCTCCGGGACCTGCCGCCGCCGTGCCCCGAAGCCCGGGAGCGCGGAAGGACACCCCCCCCCCCCCGCCGCAGAATTGCCGCCAACGACCGGGAGCGCGGAAGGACCCCCACCTAGGGCGCAAAAAACCCTGGCACCGCTTCTGCACCTACCCCAGTACTTATTTGTTATGTGAGATCATTTATCATATTATTAAGCACGATTGGGCTGATAACACTTCCCTATGATGTACCATTATTTATATTATATATATATAACAGAACTTTCCCAGCTCTGACCTGCATGTCCTTTTACTCAAAAATTCTCTGTTCCACCTATATATTTCCCCCTTATCCCCAGTGCACCTACCTCCCTTCCATAGCATGCCTTGTGCCTTTTCAATATCTAGAAAGACAGCTCTAATGAACCATTGTGCCTCATACTTTTTGGTATTTCAGTTTCAAAGGCTATGTCTACACTATGCACCTTTCAGCAACAGCCAGGCTGCTACAGCCGTGCCGCTAAAAGGTGCACAGTGTAGCCACTCTTTGTCAGCAGGCATGAGCTCTCCCACTGAAAAAAAACCTTCCACCTCCAACAAATGGCGGTAGCTTTGTCGGCAGGCAAGCTCTCTCAATGACAAAGCGCTGTTCACACTGGTGCTTTTCGTCTGTAAAACTTTTGTCATTCGGGGAGGTGGTGTATTTTTTCACACCCTTAAATGACAAAAGTTTTACCAATGAAAGTCCAGTGTAGACAAAGCCTAAGTTAGCAATATGATCAGTGCTGCATCTTCCTCTCCTAATACCAATCTGCACCTCATCTATAATGCCATTGTTTCCCAAATAGGAAACCAGTCTTTAATTCACTTTCTCTCCATAATTTTACCCAGAGAGGAAGTAAAGGCAATTGGTCTATATGCATCCACTTTTGTGGCATAGTTTACCTGGTTTCCATATTGGAATTACTACTGCATGTTTCTGCCCTACTGGTCATGTGGGGGAGGGGGGCACAATTGAAAGGGGCGGATATGTGACCACCCCACATGTCTCGTCCCCTGCCCTGTGCCTAGCCCAGGGCCACCGCGCTCTCCCCACCCCACGTTATCTATGGGGGGGGCACTCTGTCCTTCTCCCACTGCACCTTCCCCCTTGGGCACACGCACTTATCCTGCCCCCATCGTTCATGTAAACATGCCTTTCCTCACACCCAGCGTGTTCCTGATCAGATCTTTCCCTGCTCTATAACTGTACATGAAACAATGGAAGGAGGGGTTTTCCAAAGCCAAAACACGACCATTAAGTTCATCTGTTTGTGCTCTTGCCAGCATCCTAGCCACCGCTGCAAGCACTTCAGCGTTCTGGGTGGCTGTCTAGGAATGGTGCCAGAGAAAATGGGGAGGAGGCATGTTGCAACCCATACTAGAACAGTCATTGTTTGTTCTCTCAAATATTGGTTAATTCTAGCTCTCATCTTTGGCCAGCCAGATGTGGTGAGATGTGTTATGGAGCAATTCGTCTATGTTGCACAGCAGTCGAGGGCATGAACTGGTACAGATATACGGCCCCCCTCCTTCGGCTAGAACTTACTGTGGCATCACAGAGAGGGCTTGGGAGCCATTCTGTTGGGAAAGTACCAGGGCACCCTTCGCAGATGACTCCTCGCATGCGGTGTGCAGGCACTGGTGTGACATTCAGGAGAACTGGGTTGCAATATGCCCTAGAGAGGCAGCCCGTGTGGGGTGCAGTGATCACTCAGTGCGTAGGGAGCTTGCCGGAGCTCTGCTTTATTCCGTGTTCAGTTCCAACCGGCTGTGCATAACAATAAGACCTTCTCAGTGCCCTGCCCAGACTCTCCAGAGCCCTCGGGCTTTGTGCATTTCTCAGACTAGAGACTCCTTCATAAGCTCTTTAAATAGGTAAGAGTCACATGGAGTAGCCCAGTACTCAGCCAGCAGTACCATTAATGGCAATGAGAATACGCACAGAGTAATGTGTTACTCAGTAAGGGTCACGGTGGCAAACTCTGCCCCCAAATGAACATTACTTCCTGTACGCGGAGTCAGTGCTGTTCCTGGCACCCCGCAGAGCAGACCCATGGATGTGCAAATAGCAAAGCATGATTGTGATAGGCCTTAAAAACCTCTAAGGATGGAGACAATCTAGCCAGCTTTCTATTCACCTTGTAGTCCAGTAGTCCCCAACCTTTTTGTGGCCAGTAGCACATTCATGTTTTCAGAAGAGTGTGGCGGGTGCCAACAATTTTTCAAGGCTTATTTTGTATTTGTACATTAAATAATACGAAAAACCATCATATTTAATATTACATAATATATGAATCCAGAGAGAAGCCGCGAGGACAGAGAACACTGGCGCCTGCAGCCCCGGAGTACTCTGTCCCCAGCAGGTGTGGGGCCCTGGCTTCTCTCCCCTGCTGGGCACTAGGTGGGCCCTGTGCCTGCCGGGAACAGAGACCACCGTGCCCGCAGCCTGAGTTCTCTGTCCTCGTCAGGCGTGGGGCCGTGGCTTCTCTCCCTCCTGGGCACTAGGTGGGCGCACATTAATGCCTCGGCGGGCGCCATGGCGCCCACGGGCACCATGTTGGAGACCACTGTTAGAGTCCATTCATCCAATCCATACTTGTTTAACTTGCTGGCAAGAACTTGCCCTTGGTGTTGACTGTTCCTGATCATTTTCCTCTCCTCCAAGTGCTTCAAAATGGATTCCTTGAAGACCTGCTCCATGATTTTTTCAGGGACTGAGGTGAGGCTGACTGGTCTGTAGTTCCCCGGATTCTCCTTCTTCCCTTTTTTAAAGATGAGCACTATATTTGCCTTTTTCCAGTCATCCGGGACCTCCCCTGATCGCCATGAGTTTTCAAAAATAATGGTACAGTAAAATATTTTGTTTGACCTGAAATGATTTTTTTTCTGTTTTTGCTTAGGTCAACCTGAAACAAATATTTTATTTTATTTTTTGGTTTGGCCACAGAACTGAAAAAATCAGTTATTTGCACAACTCTACATACCAGTATCATTATACCAGTATAGCTGGTAAAACTTTCCTAGGCAGACAACGCTGTAGGCTGCTATTCATGTATCCAACGTTAGCTACTCTTCTTGAGGGGACAGAAGAGCCCCCCTCAAGAATACAGTGAGGAACTGAGAAGGAGGAAGGGGATATTGGTTCCGGTTTCTCTGTGTTTTATGAATGATGCAGAGCCAATAGGGAGTGTTGTCTAGTTTTTTAATATATTGATAGTTTATAGTTTTGAGTCACAGAAAAAAAAGAAAGTGCAAGGGAAGTGTTGGCTTTAAGTAAACTACAATTAGACCATCACACAAGTAGAAAGAATAATACAATAAACAGGGATTAAATGACGAAGATTTAGACAGGAAAAACATATGTATAAAGGATAATAAGTTCGATGATTCACCTGTCTGCGTATCAGATTCAGCAATCCAAAGAGCAAAGTATTGGCCATATTCCCATGTTTCATAGTAGTAAGTTTATGCCTGGTCAGGCTACCACACGCTTTATTCAACAATACGTGGGATTAGTGGTGTTTTGTTCCTGAGCTGCAGTAGTGAACCTCACATTGATGGTTTTTGTTGCTGGATGTTCATTGTTCAATCCAAGTAAAGGACAGACGCAGAGGGCCAAAGTCAGGCATGGCATATGCAGGTGCAATGCCATTTAAACCAGAGGCGTTGTCCCTGCTTACCTCAGCTGAATTTGACCCAATGATTTCTGCAGGACGGCCCAAGACCAAACTGTTTTATGCTCACTAAAGGTTCCCAAAAAACCTAGGCCCAAATTGAACTGTGGTTTAACTTCTGAGAAGTCAGTAACCTTACAAACAGGGATTATATTTGCCCCAGGACTCTACAACAACCCCGGCAGATATGTTATAAATAACGGCTGTTGAGTTACATTGGCAGCATGGCTCTGTTTAGTGGTTCCCATTTTATAGACTATGGGATTTTCAGTGGGAATGCTGTAAGATTTGCTGTTGCATCTTAAAATGATCAGCACATAGTGACATGACAGAGGTTTAGCTCCACACCTAATCCTGAAATCTCATTTGATTGCTAGCATCAGTTCTAAAACTATTATAATGTGTTCTTATTTATGTGGCACCAAAATGAGATAGGAGCTTTGCAAATGTGTGAGAAGAGAGCTCCCTGCCCTGAAGCATTCATAACCTAAGAAGACACAAAAAGGTATGAGAAAAGGGATGGGGGGAAGCTATATAGCTGAAAAGAAAAGGGGCGGAACTGAGGCTTCCAACATATTGTTGGTTCCATGATTTTTCCAATATGGTTTCCAGTGTGTTCCATTTTCCCAGTTATCACTATATCTTTGGTTGTGTTGGGCTTGTTTCTTAAGTAATACAGCAAATATTTTAATCATCGATTGTTCTGGTTGGCATCTTGAATCCAAAGTTCACGTGTTGTTGGGTCTCTGCCATAATTTCTTTACAAACTTCAAAACACTTAGATAAAGTTATTTCAATCTAAAAAAAAAGTGCTTCCTATATTGTTCTTCTGTGGAAGCTTTAGCTCAGATCAACGCAGATCTGGCAGCTCATGCCTGGGACACATTATCTGGGGATGGCACACAGCTCGTAGAAGTCTGGGGAATGTATGAGGACATAATGCCCGTCTTCCTGTGGCTTGGGCTGATCCTCAGGGATATGGAAAGTGAAATGCTGCAGGAGGGTTGTGAAGAAGAGAAAGAGCTCCTTCCTGGCCAGCTGCTCCCCTAGACACATGCGACGACCTGTAAAAGAGAGAGTGAGGAAGGAGAAAGAGGGAGACCCCAAAAACAAAATGATAAGTATCTTTGATACCTGGAAAGATACTAGAGCAACTAGTTAAACCATAAATTTGTAAGCACCTGGAGGATAATAGCATTATAAGGAATAGGCAGCATGGATTTGTCCAGAACAAATCATGGCAAACCAACTTAATTTCCTTCTTTGATAGGATTACTGGCCTAGTGGATAGGGAGGAAGCAATATATGTGATGTATCTTGATTTTAGTAAGGCTTTTGACACAGTTCCACGTGACATTCTTATAAGCAAACTAGAGAAATGTGGTCTAGATGAATTTACTATAAAGCAGGTGCACAACTGGTTGAAAGACCAAACTCAAACAGTAGTTATCAATGGTTTGCTGTCATACTGGGAGAGCATATCTAGTGGTGTCCTGCAGCGGTCAGTCCTGGGTCCAGTCTATTCAATATTTTTCTTAATGACTTGGATAATTGAGTAGAGAGTATGCTTGTAAAATCTGCAGACGACACCAAGCTGGGAAGGGTTGCAAGCACATTGAAGGGCAAGTTTAAAATTCAAAATGATCTTGACAATTTGGAGAATTGAGCTGAATTCAGAAAGGTTATATTCAATAAAGACAAGTGCAAAGTACTTCATTTAGGAAGGAAAAATCAAATGCAAAACTACAAAATGGGGAATAACTGTCTAGGTGGTAGTATTGCTGAAACAGATCTATGACAAGGGTGGCCAAACTGTGGCTCGTGAGACACATGTGGCCCTTTTACAGTTAAAGTGCAGCTCGCTGAGACCCCCATACCTCCCCCGCATTCTCCACCTGCCAGACTGCAGTGGGGAGCTCAGGACCTCTTCCTTGCAGTGGGGTTCTGGGGAAGAGGCTTCTGCCCAGTGAGAAGGGGGGTCTTGGTGCTTCTCCCCACAGGATGTGTCTGCTGGGGCTCAGGGCATCAGCAGAAGTGGGGCTGAAACGTCTGAAGATTGTCGTATGTAGCTCGAAGGGTCAGTAAGTTTGGCCACCCCTGGTCTATGGGTTACAGTGGCTCACAAGCTGAGTATGAGTTGTAAATATGATGTAGCTGCAAAAGAGGCTAATATGAGTCTGGGGTGTATTAACAGGAGAGTTGCATGTAAGACACAGGAGGTAATTGTCGAGCTCTACTCAGCACTGGTGAGGCCTCAGCTGAAGTACTGTGTCTAGTTCTGGACACCACAATTTAGGAAAGACGTGGACAAATTGGAAAGAGTCCAGAGGAGAGCAACAAAAATGATCAAAAGTTTAGAAAACCTGACCTGTGAGGAAAAGTTGAAAAATCTGGGCTTGTATAGTCTTGAGAAAAGAAAGACAAGTGCCAACATGATAACAGTCTTCAAATCTGTTAAGGTCTATTATAAAAAGGGCCGTGACCAATTGTTCTCCATGTCCACAGAAGGTAGGACAAGCAGTAATGGGCTTAATCTACAGCAAGGGAGATTTAGGTTAGATATTAGGGAAACCTTTCTTGCTCTAGGGTAGTTAAGCTCTGTAATAGGATTCCAAGGGAGGTCAAGGAGTCCCTATCAGGAGCGGCAGAAGAGCCTTAAATGTGTGGGGACCACCAGTGCCCGAACTGTGGCCCTGCCCCTGCACGGCCCTTCTCCCTGAGACCCTGGCCCCCCACGCTGCCCTTTCCCCATGGAGCCCCACCCCGTGCCGTCCCTTCTCCCCAAGCTCCTGCCCTCGCACCACCCATTCCCCTAAGGCCCCGCCCCCTCTCACTCCTTTCCACCCCCTCCCCCGTTGGTTGCCCTTACATCTGGTAAAAAGTGGGATCATGTCCCCCACCCCCGGGGCCCTAGGTTCCCATCATTGGAAGTGTTTAAAAACAAGTTGCACAAACACCTGTCAGGGTACTTGGTCCTGCCTCAGCGCAGGGGGCTGGACTTGATGGCTTCTCGAGTTCCATTCCAGCCCTGCATGTTTATAATTCTATGTCACTGGGAGCAGGACTCCCACCCCATGAACAATGAATTGAATCAAAGGCAGGGCCGGCTCCAGGCCCCAGCGCGCCAAGCGCGTGCTTGGGGCGGCATGCCGCAGGGGGCACTCCGCCGGTCGGCGGGAGGGCGGCAGACGGCTTTGGTGGACCTCCCGCAGGTGTGCCTGCGGAGGGTCCGCTGGTCCCGCGGCTCCGGTGGACCTCCCGCAGGTGTGCCTGCGGATGCTCCACCGGAGCTGCGGGACCAGCGGATCCTCCACAGGCACGTCTGCAGGAGGTCCACCGGGGCCGCGGGACCGGCAACCGCCAGAGCGCCCCCCGCGGAGTGTCGCCATGCTTGGGGCGGCGAAATTGCTAGAGCCGCCCCTGATCAAAGGATCTGCCCCGCTTCCCTATATCTGCCATATATCATTGACAACTGCAAACACCTAACTCCTGAAAGACAGGAATGCACGTATTGCCTTACGGGAACAGACCTGTGGTCCATCTAGTCCAGCATCCTCTCCCTGACCGTGACCAGCACCAGAGAATTTTGACGTAGGTCCAAGAAGCCCCATAATGAGCAGTTAATATTTGGCTTGTTCCCTGCAGCATGAGAACTGATGCCCTTTATTCATTTTAAAGATAAAGACATCTGTGATTCCTTTCCCCAGGGACGGCCTCACCCAACTGCTCTGCCCTTGGATTTACCTGCTGAGAAAGGCAGGAAGGCTTCTCGCTTCACAAACTGCCCATCTGCATCCAGGAAGTGCTCCGGGTAGAACTCATGGGGTTTCTCCCAAACCGTTTCATCCCTCAGCACCGAGGACAAAACCGCGACGACGGTGGTGCCCTAAACATTCCCATTAACGCCCCCAAAACAAAAACAAACAGGTTATTTCAGGAGAATATAAACCATTGTCAACTTTATCTATGCTTCCTTTTACTATCATCTATAGGGAAAGAAAAGCCAGGCAGTTCTCTGTTGCCCTATTAATCAGATAATGGCACAACTTTCCATTGGAAAAAGCCTATCAAGGTTTGTATATGTAAATGAGATTTCCAATGATATTATCAGGACAAAATTTCCTCTCACTCCAGATCTCCCTAAACTTTCAAGCAAATGAATTCTGCATAATGAGATTCAGTTGAATCTATACAGTTGGAGCTACTGGTAGAAATACATCTCTAGGCGAGGTTCAAGTCCTTTAGACTAGCACGCTACATAACCAGCCGGGGACTAAGTAACTACGTGTCCTAGCAATATCCCTTAGCAATTTGCATCTGGGCTGCATTAATTTTCCAGGGGTCACAATTGCTGTACCTTAGGGATGAAAAAGCCCTGAACTTCGGTGTCCCGGTAGGTCCTGCGAGGCACTCCAGCAAAAACAACATCACAATAACGCTGAGTTTCATAGATCACAGCATTGGTGTAAGGCAAGTTCACTTGGTCCTCTATCTCGGGTGACCTGTCCCTGCCAATCACCTTATCAATTTCCTCATGGACTCTTCCTGGAAATATAGAAACACTTTATATAGCAGGGAGTATAACAGAGTAGATGTAATAGACTATTACGGGTCTGATCCAGTTACCACTGAAATCAGCTGAAACATTCCCATTAACTTCTCTTCTAAAGAGACCCTCTATCAACCCTTCATATTTAGCACTAGTCGGTATTCCCATCCAAGACACAGGTAACACATATTCAGTGTAAATAAGTTTCCATGAGTTATGTCTATATTAGACACTTACCCTGGCTATTATTTTGTTGACACGTGAAGGATTCTAGGAGATTGCAGCGGCACAATTTCCATAAGAGACACAGGGACAACCACTGTGGGGAGTGCGGGGGATACCCTCCCTCCAGGATGTTGTCCTCCCCACCACTGTTCCCTCTGGTCATGGAGTTAGAACTGCAAAAGCTTGTCATCTTTCCCTTAAGATGTGCCCTCCTGCTGCTGCCCACCTCCTCTTAGCGCTCCCCTGCACATAACCATTTTTAGCCTCTCCTCCCCTGCCCCCTGTACCCAGGGCTGTACCAGTGTAAATATTACAAACTACTGTGCTGCAGCCAGCCAAGCCTACAGGGGAAGGCAGAAGTACAGAAACTGCAGCACTACTTAGGCCTGTACACTAGGAAATCAAGTCAGCATAACTACGTCACTCACAGGTGTGAATAATCCACAGTAGGAAGCCTCGGAATTTCAGAAGCCCCAGGAGGAGGTGGGGGGTGGGGAGGGGAGGAAGGGACGTGATTGGGGAAGGAAGCAGCAGAAAGAGCCAGGGTGGTGGGGGTGGGCGGAAGGAGAACAAGCGAGCAGAGAGTAGGGAATGAGTGGGTGTGAGTTAGCTTGAGGAGGGAGGCTGACCTTTCTGCGGGGGGCAGTGAAGGAGGGAGAGGACCATGAGAGCAGAGAGGAGGCTGCACAAAGGGGGTCAGAGAGAGCTCTCCGCAGCAGAGGGGTGGCTGAGGAGTGTGTGTGGAGGGACGGGGTCTTGTTTTGGCAGGAGGCTGTGTAACACCAAGGCCAGGTCTAGACTACAGACCTATATCGGGTATAATAACGTCGCACACCCCTGAGCAACAAGTTATACCAAGCTAACCCACTGTATAGACAGGACTCCCTAGGTCGCAGGCAGGTGTCAGCGAAGTGAGGTAGGGCAGCCTGCAGGGAGGTATGTGTGTGAATGGAGCCGTTAGGGCAAGAGCCGGCCTGCCTGAGTGGGATCTGAGGGGGTGTGTGGGACTCAGTTTGGTCTGATTGATGGTGTGAGGTGGGAGGGGTTGGAGAGGGAAGGCAGCTGAGCCAGAGAGTGATCTTTGTGAGAGGCCGGAGGGTGCGTGCGAGAGAGGCCGAGGGGAGGAGAGGGAGCGTAAAGTGCCTGTGGGTGAGAAAGGACGACGTGAAGGGTTTGGTGCTGGCTGCAGGAGAACGTGAGACTGACAACCTAGGGGAAGGAGGAAGGGAGCACAACTTAGGAAAGAAGAGGAAGGCAGATGGAATGGAGAAGAGAAGGAAAGAGAGGTAACAATTAGGACACAACGTTGAAGAATACTGCTAAGGGGATAATAGACTGAAAACACAGAGCAAAATGTTTACAGTGAGGAGATGATGGTGTGAAGGAAATGGAAAAGGGGAAAGAACAAACGCGAGGGAGACCAAGGATACTGTGTAAAGGTTTTGTTGTTAAGAAATGTGATAAAATGTGCTATGCAGGAGGGGACAAAAAATTTGCCTTGGGCCAGTACTAGCTCCCAACTAGCCCCTCTTCCATCATTGTGTCTCCTTTATGTTCAACAAAACTCTCCCAGCTGGTCCCCATCCATTTTGTTTTCCTGTTGTTGCACCTATGAGAAGTGCAACAACAGGAAATGTCAGATGTACAGATATGTCAGTTAATCAAGGTGTTTCATGGTTACCTCTATTTATTGTTTCAACCAATTTGTCTGTACTGAAGGAAGGTTCACTGGTCTGTGTTTCCCCAGACAGCCCTAGAGGCTTTTTAAACCACTGTTACAACATTTTCTCCCCCAGTATGGTATTTGATCATTTGAGAGACAGCACAATTTTCTTAGCAGCTCAGTCACTTCATGCTTAAAGTCCTCGGAATCTCTTGGAGGTAAGCCAGCTGGTCTTGGTGGCACTTAAATTTATCCATTTATTCCAGGACCTTTTCTTTTGTTAATTCTATCTCTGACTATGCCTTGTGATCACTACCTGAAAATGTATAGCAGAGGTATCTCCCCAAAGGTTCTCTGTTGTAGTGAGGACTGATACAAAGAAACCATTTAGCTTCTTGTTAATGTCCTTATCCTCCTTGATTGTTCCCATTCCTCCCTGGTAGTTCTGTGAGCAAACCAATTCTCCCAGACATCCTGCTTCTGATATACTGAAATAATGTCTTTGTTTTCATGTCTTTGGATATAAGTTCTTTACATTTCCTCTTGCCTCTTCTAATTTCCATGTTATAGTATACCTCTCTACCTTCTTTCTACTGGCATCACTTGGGCTGGATTTCCATTTTAGTTTTTACAGATACCTCTTTGGCTTGAACAACCAGGATGCTACTTAAGCAACCCTACCCTATCCTCACTTCTGACTATAGTGACTTTTTGACTGCCCTGTTCATTTTTAAAATCCCCCTTGGAAAGTGCTAGTTTTTGGTTTGATTCCTTCCCTTCAGCAGTTGAACTTATTTATATGGTTGTGACACTTAGTGTCTGAACTATACTTACCTCTTGAATGAAGTCCTATGTGGTATTAGGACTAAGCTGAGTGCAGACTCTCTATTTATGTGTTGGAGAAATAGTTGCTTCAAGAAGAAATTGTGTAAAGAGTTGAGAAAAGGCTTCTTATTACATATCCCTGAAGTTACGTCCAGGCTTGTTGTAAGTCATCTGATAAGAGAGCCCTGGGCACTGGGACTCGTGAGCAAAGTCTGGCTATGCAATAGAGGCAAATGTTGATCGAGGGTGGAAGTGAAAGGGGCCAAGATTTTCCAGAGTGACTAGTTCTTGTGGGTGACATAATATGTAGGTGTCCATTTTAACAAGAGGCCTCATTTTCAGAAAGTGCTGAGTAGCCACCTTCTGAAAATCAGGCCCTTTTAAGGTATCTCAAGTTGAACACCCAAAAGCTGAGTTGCCCAAAATCACTAGTCATTTACCGAAAACTTGACTAGAGCATTTGTGGCCAGAGAGAGAAAACTTAGCAAGGAGCTGTTGGAGACACAAGGTGCACTTAACAGTAGCAGTGGGTTTCTATGCACATACTGAGATCTTTAACAGGGGTTTTCCCTCTCCCTATGGGTTTTTGCTTTCCCCCTCAGCACATAATGCTCCCTGATGGAGATTGTGTGGAATTATCCCCACCTCATTACTGTAGTTCAGTCCAATAGTAAATGCTACTGGCTGTAATCCAGGAGGTCGCATCTGAAAGACAAAAGCATCTATAAGCCCTCCCAAACTGCATCACTTACTTTGGACATCAGGATAGCGAAGCATGTACAGCAGTGCCCAGCACAGGGTTACAGTGGTTGTTTCAGTGGCAGCACCAAACAGGTCAAAAACTGTAAAGATCAGGTTGTCCTCATTGAAAGTGCTCTCTGGGTCCATTTTAGCCTGAAGGAAATAAAAATAGGCTTGTCATATAAGTTAATTAATAGGAGATATACCAATCTCCTAGAACTGGAAGGGACCTTGAAAGATCATTAAGTCCAGCCCCCCGCCTTCAATAGCAGGACCAAGTACTGATTTTTGCCCAAGATCCCTAAGTGGCCCCCTCAAGGGCTGAACTCACAACCGTGGGTTTAACAGGCCAATGCTCAAACCACTGAGCTATTCCTCCTCCTCAAACTTGGGTTTGTTGTTTTTTCTTTAATTCACCGTACTACCTAGGAGCATACATTTGGGTGTATAACACATTTTCCAGTCATAGGGGTCTGAGTCCCTGTTGCCCCACACCTGGTATAATCATTGACACCCGTGCAGAGTGGAGGATGATGCCTGACCAGAGTGGTAGCATTTTACACTCCCTTTGAACTGGTGCTCATGTTTATACAAGGTATAGGGCAGTGGGGAAACAGGCCCACAATATTGAAAATCTTCATAGTAGGGATTAGAATTCAAAATATGAATGAGTTACAAGATTCTTCCTTGACTGAGAAGAGCTAAACAAACTGGAAATTCATGCATTGATCAAAGGTAGAGTCATTAAGGCTTCATGAAGTACGGGAATGAAATTTGAAATATTTTTGCATTACTTTCAAGGCTCAGAATGCTAGATTTCACAGAAGCACAAAATAAGGTTTAAAAAGACCGTATTATGGGGCCATTTCAGTGAAGTAAGAATCCCAGATACATGGTTTTAGATGCAGTAACAATTCCTATTTAAGGCTCAGTTGTTCTAGGTTAATTCAATTTCCAGGTATTATTTGAAGGTAAGTGCTGTCAAAGTGCTTGGCACTGGACAAGATGAAATAAAGACAGATCCAGTCCTTTTAAGGTTTTACAATCTAAGCAAGAGATACAGAATAGACAGGATGCCATGGGAAGTCCAAAGGAAATTATAATAAGGATATTTTAATAGCTTAAAATCATGGACTTACTTCTTGTGGGCAAGAAGAAAATAGTGGATTTTTAGAAGGGATTTGGATGAAGAGAAGGCAATCGCTTAGTGGACCAGAATTTGGAGGGTGTTTCAGTGGTATGAGGTGGCATGAAAGAAGACACAGAGAAAACTGTGGGGGAATTATATGAGCACGGCATTGAGACAGCCATCATTGAAAGATCACGGGTTATTGGGGTGATGCATTAAGAGACTATGTCCAAGATATAATGTGGGTTGTGTAAGACTTTCAAGGCAAGGACAAGAGATTTAAATGTGATATGATAAACAAGAAGGAACCTGTAGAGTGGAGGAAGAAGCAGCAAGATTTGAAATTGGATGTGTGCATAAGGAGAGGAAGGGTTCATAGATAACCCTCGCTTTATGATCCTGGATGAGCAGAAAGAGGGGTTTGGGGAAAAAGTAAGAATCTCATTTTTAGCTATGTTAAACTTATGTTGCGGACAAGTCACCTAGGAAGAAATGTCAGAAGGACTGAAATACAGGACTCCTTAGCGAGAGATGGGTCAGGAGAGCTGAGGTAGGTTTGCTGATTATCAGCCTCGAGATGAAAGTTCCAACTGTGAAAGCAGATGAAGTTCCTCAGAGTTACAGTGTAGAGGGAGTGGGCAAGGACAGAGGCTTTATGACTTCCACAGACAGTGGAAGAGCGGAGGAGAGTCCACCACAGGGAATGCTGAAGGAATAGTTGGGGAGAAACCAATAGCAGGAGAACCAAGAAAAAACAGTACCACAGAAACCAAAGGAGGACAGTGTGACGTTATCTGATTACAATATGACCATATAGATCATTGTTGCAACCACTGTTATATATTTGCAGCAAATCTTGTAAAAAGGTTGTCAAGTGAGGTGTCTATGAAAAGGTTATGGTTTGCTGGTTATGATTATGCTATCTGTATGCATGTATCATTTTTGTATTTGAAGTTATAAGTATTGGCGCTATACCTGGATTTCAAATGTGTGCTCTTGGGGTACCGCCCACAAGGTAGGCACATCTTGGAGGGACTATTCAAATGGAGTGGCCCGTTGAAAGAACATTTAACTGACAATGGACCATGGCAGACATCCATCTACACTTAATGGAATTTCCTGCTGTGACTAGGCAAAGTACATGGACATGTGACTTGCCCATGTGACTCCAAACTTCATCCTGTTGCTGTAATTCTCCACAGTAAGAGCAATGGAATTCCCTCCACATGGCAGAAGAGATAAAAGGCCTGGAAATGCCTACATTTTACTTCTATCCGGCTCCAGCCTCTATCCTCCTCCAGCCTCTTTCCTGCCCAAACCTCTGGACTATACTAATGGGAGCATTCTAACCAATGGACTGAGGACCTTCCAATAATTTGGAAGCAGCCAAACACTTGACTTAAGCCAGCAGTTTATTCCATCATTGCTACAAGCCTGAACCAATAACTTTGCAATTATTGTATGTATTTGATTCCTTTAACCAATTTTAACTCTCCCTTTCTTTCTTTTTATAAATAAACCTTTAGATTTTAGATACTAAAGGACTGACATCAGCGTGATTTTTGGGTAAAATCTGAGTTATATATTAACCTGGGTGTGTGGCTGGTCCTTTGGGATCAGAAGAACCTTTTAATTAATGAGACTGGTTGTAAAGAATCACTCCCCTTTAAATCCAGTATTTTGGTGGTGACATAAGAACTGGAATGCCCAAGGAAGCTGCTTTTATGACTTCTTGTTAGCCAGGGTGGCGAAACAGGAGTTTACTTTTGTTGCTGGTTTGGTATATCTCATGGGAGAATAACCACCAGTTTTGGGTTGTGTTTGCCCTGGTTCTCAGCAGTTTGTCCTGAGTTTGGCATTCTCAGTTGTGGCCCACTGAGGCATGGTTACAGACAAATATATCATTCAATGAAAGCAACAGAGAAGTCAAAGAAAATAAGAATGAGTTTATAAGCCATGAGACCTGGCCAAGAGAAGGCTACTGGCAACTCCTCAATATCAGTACATGTCCTATAATTAGTGATGTGGATTTTTGTGCCTTTTCATAGTGTCATTGGTGTTTACTTAGCAACAGTGCCACTGTTGGACTGGGCATCACAACTTCACTTTCACCTTCTCGCCATGTCTCTCTGTGCAGTTGGGTAAGGGATGCATGCTGACAGGAAAACCCGCCAAGGACCGATGAGAGTTTAAAACTTCACTAGTATTGGTAGGGCTGCTTTGCCACACATAGGCAAGTAAATAATAGGAAAGGGATTGCACAGAATAAAGCAAACTATACTCTAAAGTCTGCGGGGCCAGGATGGTGCCTACTCGTATATTCGTACAGCACTCAGCAGAGTGGGGCCTTGATCCTGCCTTGGATCTTAGGGGGCTATAGTTGGAAAAGTTATCTGGAACTGCATTTTGATTGGCATTTTCTCATACATGCCATATACCACTCCGCTGGGAGTGAAGTGCTACTGGAACAGAGATAAGAGGCAGGGAAGACAAGGTGAATTGTTAAATAACCAAGCACCGCATCTGTGAGCTGAGGTTACACTTAAACCAAGGCCTCCTTAGACACCCTGAACTTTTCTTTTCCATGTGTCCTTGAGTGTAAGGGGGCAGGTGTATGAGGATCTCAATATCTAATTCCACTCACCTAGTGCTTCTGCATGTGTGTGCCCACTTGCTGTCCCTACTTGCACTGGAGAGCAACAGCCTTGTGCTCTCTGCTGCATGCACTCAGGTGAAAGGACCTGCAGGATCCAGGTCTCAGCATAACTGACGGGTTGTTCCATCACAAGCACACATATCCAAACAGCAAAATACGACCCCACAAGGATCCATGTCTGTCTCCTCCTACCTTTTCTATCTCCTCCAGAAAAGCATCAATGAAGTCTCTGGTAAAGCCTGGATCCCGGGTCTCCTTATGCTTCTTCACAATCTCCCTTAGGATGTCAAAGCTATCAATATAGGGTTGGAAGATGCTATGATGAGGCCCAGGAATATACAACAACCAAGGCATCAAGTCCAGAATCTAGGATGGAAGAGACAGGAGAGGAAAAGCATTAGATCAGGAAGGCAGTTCTCAGATATTCGGCAGGGGAAGAAATGGAACTGGGATGGAATGTTCCCAACAGGCCAGATCCCCCACGTCACACTGGGTAAACATTTTGGGCTCCCTACCTTGTTCCCTCCACCATGCAACACAATGTGTTGTGACCAACATTGTCTGCATGTAAGTTAACCATCTGACTAACCACCTCTAGGAGTAAACACCCTCCTCAATTCTGTTACTGAGTTGTTACCTAGCCTCCTATCGGCATGACAGTGGCAACACGAGAACAGTGAAAGGGTTGGGGGCTGGGGAAAGATTACTGTTGAGACTTTTCTTATTGTTTCAGGGCTCTGGAGATATTTTAAATGTTACAAATACTGGCCCTGATGCTGCAGTCCTTACTCAGGATAAATGTCACTGACCCTTATGGGCTGGGCTCATATACTTCTTTTTCCTGATGTATCTATTGAGTGTGATGGCCAAGGGCCTGTAAGGGCGGCGTTCCCTTGAAGGCCTGGTTTTCTGGAGGAGAGGAAAGTCTCTCACTCGCCATTCTCTGATCTTGGTTGTACTAATAGGATTCTTTTGTAAGCAGGGCGGCTCTAGGTATTTTGCTGACCCAAGCACAGCAGGCAGGCTGCCTTCGGCGGCTTGCCTGCAGGAGGTCCCCGGTCCCGCGGATTCAGCGGCACGCCTGCAGGAGGTCCGCCGAAGCCGCGGGACCAGCAGACCCTCCACAGGCATGCCGCTGAAGGCAACCTGCCTGCCGCCCTCGCGGCAACCAGCAGAGCGCCCCCCATGGCTTGCTGCCCCAGGCACATGCTTGGCGTGCTGGTGCCTGGAGCCACCCCTGTTTGTAAGAATGTGTGTGTGATATAGAAGATAGTAGTAAGATGCAGTCTGACAGCTTCTTGCAAAAATCACATAGCGCGAAAGCACTTGTGCTCCCAGCTGGGAGAAGGTGGGAGGTTCTGGATGCCTTCCTTTCCTAAAGATATTCGCAGAGTTCTCTTACTATATTGAAAACCATTAAAGTCTGGGGTTGCCTTTGTTGTTATTGCTGGTTTTTTAAGTTTTAGATGTTCTGTTCAGAAAAACACTTACAAATTAGGAAACATCTCTAAACCATCCCAGTCCATCCAAACTGGGCTGGAAATCTCCCAATAACAATCCTTCCTTAGAATAATTTCCTGTACACATTTCTTGTTGACCAAGAAATACTAAGGCTATGTCTACCCTATGCAGCTTTGAGTGACACGGCTGTGCCGCTACAGTCGAGCGCTAAAAGGTGCGCGGTGTAGCCACTCTTTGTCGGCGGAAAAGAGATCTCCTGCCGACAAAAAACTTCCATCCCCAAACAGTGGTGTTAGTGCTGTCGGCAGGAGAGTGCTCTTGCCGACAAAGCGCTGTTCACACTAGCGCTTGTCATCGACAAAACTTTTGTCTTTTGCGGGGGTGTTTTGTTAACACCTCTGAATGACAAAAGTTTTGTCTTTCACTTGCCCGTGCAGACAAAGCCTAAGAGACCAGGCTATCTCCGGGCATTTCGGCAGTCCCGTTTCCTGACCCAGCTGCCTCTAGAAAATGCAGAGGAACTCAAGGGAAATAGCCATGTGCAAACCCTAGCCAGAAAGTATTTGATGGGTTTCAGGAGATTTCTGTATTATCCAAACTGGTTCATAATCCCTGCATCAAAAGCACCATGGCACCTTTGTCTAAAACACTGTATGGAGCGTGAGCTCTTCATCCCCCTCGGACCCACCCAGGCAACCAAGAGGTTTCGGTTTTACTGACAATCAGATTCTTGTGGGCTACCTGGGACAGGATTCCAGCTCCTATATTGAAAGCCTCCTCTATCAGGTGTAGCATCCTCTGGAATTTCTCGTTGTTGTACTCAAAGCGGTTGCCAAAAGTGATTGAGCACATCACATTGCCGACGGCACTGTTTATGAGGAAGCGTGGATTGAAAGGATGGCCTGAAAAAGATACAAGAACCAACCCAAGAGATTAGGAGGCACACCAGGATCGCAGCCTGCTACTACATGGGGATGTATTCAATGAGACCCTCTAACACCACAGGAAGTGGGAAATACACTGCACCTTGCTATTTAGCTGAATCCCTTCCACAATGGCTGGATCATTTCCACATGCAAACCTCTCCTCTTCCTCCTCCTCCTCCTCCTCCTCTAGAATTGCTCTTCCCTTGAGCTCCATGTACCCTACTCTTGAGAGCCCCCCTCCCTGCTTTATGACTAGAGATATGAGAGTTTCCAATCTCCCAAACATACCATCTTTAGAACTGAACGCAGAGCATAGAAATCCAGCTTCCTTAGTTACACTCTGATCCAGGGATTTCTTCCCCAGCCCAAAATTCCTCAAGGTGGAGAGTGCGAATCTCCTCAGCTCCCTCCAGCCATGGCCATATCTTGCCATCATTATCCCTGCAGGATTTCAAAGAAACACTAGTCAAATAGCCACCTGTCCTCCCCCATCCGCCTTGCTGTAATAAATGGAAAAGGGTTGGTTTTGTTGTATTTGCTCTTTTTAGTTAATTTTTTTTCCCCTGTTAATGGTGCCACTCAGGGGCGGCTCTAGGAATTCCGCCGCCCCAAGCAGGGCGGCGCGCCGTGCAGGGCGCTCTGGCAGTCGCCGGTCCCGCGGCTCCGGGGGACCTCTTGCAGACGTGCCTGCAGAGGGTCCGCTGGTCCCGCGGCTTTGGTGGACCTCCCGCAGGCATGCCTGCAGATGCTCCACTGAAACCGCGGGACCAGCGGACCCTCCGCAGTCATGCCTGCGGGAGGTCCGCCGGAGCCGCCTGCCGCCCTCCTGGCAAAATGCTGCCCCAAGCGCGCGCTTGGTGCGCTGGGGTCTGGAGCCGGCCCTGGTGCCACTGTACACATGGCTCATGAAGGTGATACTTGTGGGGAGAAATGGGCTTGGGTCCCTTGGGAAGCTGTGTGAGCTAGAGCAACAGTTCCTAACACTGCTCCATGGGCCAGACCTGGTACTTCCGGTTTTTGTCACTCTAGGGGCTCTCTGTGAAACGGGTTTTCAAAGAAAGTTTATAATGCCAGCTGGCCTTTGAGTCTCTTGCTGGTGGCATCCATTTTGCTGAAAGGCAATGTTGTGACACCAGCAGCCTGGGGCAGCTGGAGAGAAGCCCAGTGTCAGGCTGTAAACCAGTTTCTACTCACCTGTAACCAGGGGTGGCTCTAGGATTTGCGCCGCCCCAAGCACGGCGGCACACCGCGGGGGGTGCTCTGGCGGTCGCCGGTCCCGCGGCTCCGGTGGACCTCCTGCAGACGTGCCTGCGGAGGGTCCGCTGGTCCCGCGGCTCCGGTGGACCTCCCGCAGGCATGCCTGCGGATGCTCCACCGGAGCCGCGGGACCAGCGGACCCTCCACAGGCACATCTGCAGGAGGTCCATTGGAGCCGCGGGACCAGCAGACCCTCCGCAGGCACGCCTGCGGGAGGTCCACCGGAGCCGCCTGCCGCCCTCCCGCAGGACGCCGCCCCAAGCGCACGCTTGGCGCGCTGGTGTCTGGAGCCGGCCCTGCCTGTAACAACCAGATTAGCAATCGGTCCATCCTGCAAAGGGCAGTGGTGTCTGTATGTGCACATTGTGCGTGTGTGTATGTATATACACCCACAATGTACAGGACCCATAATATACCCTGAAGGCAGAGCCATGTTGTTTGTTCTCCCCAAGAACTGATGTGCATGGAGGAGATGGGAAATTTGCCCTGGACTTTGAAGGACACTTGCCTTCACAGTTTTTTCTATAGCCCATATGGTCAAATAAGGAAAAGGGTGGTCGATCAGCAAAGTCTTCTGATCTCTGGACCAATGCTGCCTTTACAGCTTCAAATCCATTCAGCAAGACCACATTTTTCCATCCAACCTGAAGAGAGGAGATCTTTCCAAACTTCTCACTGAGCTGTCAAGTAAAAGAGAAAAGGAGAAAAAAAGAAAAAAAGGATTAAAGAGAAAAAACAGCTACAAAGGCTGTAGCTTAAAATGAGAGACACTGCAGCATAGTCTGTGGAAGTCAGAGAGCACAGGGGCTTTGACTGCAGAGTGCTTAATACCTGCAAGACTGTAGACCCAAGAGGGAATATGCCCAAACCTGGCAGGAGGGATCTAGCTCAATACCACGGTCTCATATCATGACGTGCGGATTTGAGCGAGAAGGCAATCGGTGTCCCTCTCCCCTGCCACCTTAATTTCCCAACTGCTATTTGGCCATAAAGAACATTGTTGGGTTTCAAAGTACTGTCTCACTGCACGAATACTCGGCTGTCCATTCACGCTGGTCAAAACTCAATTTCTAGTCAGCGGGAAACTTTGACATTTTGAAATTTGTTTCCAGTTAGAATCAGAATGAAAACAAATTTCCCAGACACTGAAATTCCCAAAAAAGTTCTGTTCTGGAAAGTTTTTGTTTCAAAATGTCATTTTGAAATCTAGAAGTTTGGATTCTAATGCTGTTTTGTTATATGGGGCTTTTTTATTTGTCTAGTTACATTTTATCCATAACATGTCAGTGGTCATAACGCTCTGAATAGTACTGCTACTGATGTGTTACAAAATAATATAAAAATAATTAAAAATGAAGAACTCCGAAACAAACATTTTCCAAAGTGAACAAATTTTCCCTTTGAAAGGCCACCCCCGGGGAATAGTCATCAAAACCAGCATTTGTTTTCCAAAAACTGGTAAAATGAAAACATTCCCACCAGCTCTACTGTACAGCTGTGTATGGGAACATGATGTAATTCTCCAATTTACACACACACCTTGGGAGGGTGTGTCCAAGTCCTAGTTTAAGGGCCCAAATGAAGAATAGGGCACTTACATTGCTGCTTTCTCAACCATTAGAGTAGTGTAATCTAGTGTCAATGCTTTCTTTATATTAACAAACTGATTTACAATCTCGATGTACACACGGTTCCATAGTGTATGACTGATCAACAATTAACCAACCACCTACACTGATTACAGTGAGAGAGGGATGTCACAAGCTCACGAGGTGAATGTAAAATGCTTTTTTGCTTTGCTCTTATTGTTTAGCTTTTTCTCCTTTTATAGATTGAAATCTTCCTGCAATGCAGTAAATAATAAATGCACTTCAGCTGCCACTCAAGAACCGGAAACTGATCTGGCATGGGTGCTATTCACCAACCCTTTCTGCCAGTCACTGAAAGGCATCTGTCCCTCTGGCACTTACCTCAGTTAAAGCACGGCGAGGACACTGGAAATTGACCTGCAGCAGGTTCCCAATGAAAGGGAAGGAGACAGGACCTGGGGGGTAGTTTTTCCATCTCTTTCTGCGCTTCATGTGATCGAAAAGCAGGATAAAGACAGCAAAAGAGAGGCCAAGTGTTGTGAAGCTGTTCCAGAAGGATGGGAGCTGGGACCCAAGCCAAGAGAGCAGTTCCATTGTGTCTCTCCTACCTCACTCTGTCCCCGAATATTTTTTCCCTTTCCCCTCCAACACTTTCCCTCTGCCTGTTTCACCTTCTCCCAGTTTGTCTTTCTGTTTCTTTCTCCTACTTTCCCTCTCTCATGCTCCCCATCCCTCTCTTCTTTTCCCTCTGTTTTTATCTATTTCTCTAGCTATTCTATTCTATTCTATTCACGTCCTCTCTTCTAATAACAAAGTGCCATAAGTCTGCACAGGACTTTATAAATAGCGAAGTGCCGGGCTGTGTAGTTATTGTTTCTCTTCAGCTCCTCCCCAGACCTCGTAGGAGTGGTGAGGAAGGTGTGCCTGTCCCCATTTTACACAAGCCATAATTTTACACAAAATCTTAGGAGTTGTCGCAGCTGGGAGCCAATCTCGTGACAGTTGGAGCCAAAAAATGTACTGGTGAGAGCTCTTGACACCGTCCCACTCTCTCCACCGCTCCACTTCAGCAATAGAATTATAGCAGGCAAATTAGCTAAAAAGGAAGAGGTTTGATTGGTTTTGTTACCTCTGATATCATTATCTAGTTGGATTTTTTTTAAAATATATATGGCTGCTCATCCCTTTGGAATCTAACCATCACAATGGCACTACTTAAGAAGGATCTGAGTTATCCATGACTGGAATTATAACAATTAGGCATCAATAATTAATAAATTAACTTAATTACAATCTAATTTCTTGAAAATCGTTTATGCATGTGTTTTCTAGGAGATTTAACCACCTAGAACTGTCTGTCTTACTCTGTTATTATGATCATTCAGTCAAAGAAAAGATGAGCCAAGTGCTGCATTTCTTAAAAGCTCACTTTTAATTGATTTTAACGCTAACTAATTAACAATTTGACTTGTAAATCCTCAGAGAAGTCAGTCAGTAGGGCAGGGGTCGGCATCCTTTCAGAAGTGGTGTGCTGAGTCTTCATTTATTCACTCTAATTTAAGATTTCGCGTGCCAGTCATACATTTTAACGTTTTTAGAACATCTCTTTCTATAAGTCTATAATATATAACTAAACTAAAGAAGCTTCATTTAAAATTAAATTAAAATGCAGAGCCCTCCCGGACCAGTGGCCAGGACCCAGGCAGTGTCAGTGCCGCTGAAAATCAGCTCATATGCCGCCTTCGGCACGCATGTCGCAGGTTGCCTACCCCTGCAGTAGGGTAAGTCCTGTGGCCTGAAGCCTAGGAAAGAAGGAAGGTAACAGAGTCAGCTCTCTGCTGTCATCTGCTGGAGACCAGGAGGAGTGGACTAAGCAAGGCAGCACCACATTTACATATTAACTTCAGGTAATTTGGGGACATAGGGGTATAATTTGGCTGAGTTTTGTACTTGTGGCCCATATTTTGGAGATTACCCTGGTGGGAACCATCTAGGCAAAGCTTGAACAATGACTGAGTACAGGGTCACCGTGAAGAAGACTGATGTTTGCCAAGGTCGGGTAAGAGTCCTTGGACAGAAGGAGCCCAAGTTCCGGAAAAAAGAGAAATTGTCTGTTCTTGGTTAATTGCTGGGAAAGCTTTCAAAGGGAGTAAGAACTCTTATGGGACTGTTAGGTCACTGATTCCCCTGGTACCTTAACAAAACAAAACCTGAGCTGAAAGCTACAGTTGCCTGATATGGGTAGAGCACAGCAGTGGTTCTTGGAATGCTAATTGAGCCTTTAAACAACAAAAAATAAAATAAACAAATAAACCTTTCCACCTTGAAGTGCCTTATGCACCCAAAGTCTGACTGCAATGCTTTTTGCTGTGTGTCCAGCCCATTCCATTCTCCTCAGCCTGTATTCTGTGATATTGCAAGAGAATCTGAGCAAGCAAGGTCCCAAAAGGCAAACCCTTCTCCATAACCTAGAGTAGTTTTGTGTTTTGGCTTCTGTGCTAGCTCTGGTTATAGTGTCATGCTTCCTGCAGCTCCCATTGGCCAGGAACGGAAAACCGCAGTCACTGAGAGCTGCGGGGAGCCATGTCTGCGGACAGTCAACATCAGCAAAATGTCTCGCAGTCCACAATAAGCTTACCCTGATAGGCTGCAGGTTGCCCACCACTACTTTAGAGCCTACAAGTCAAAGCATGAAGGGACATATGAATGTTTAGCATAGCTGCCATATCTGCCATTTTTGTCAAAAGCTGGGAATGGATGACAGGGGATGGATCACTTGATGAGTACCTGTTCTGTTCATTCCCTCTGGTGCATCTGGCATTGGCGACTGTCAGACGACAGGATACTGGGCTAGATGGACTGGCTGGGTGGTTGCAGAAGGTAGTGCCTCTGGGAGACGCCTGAGAGCTACAGCCCCATACCAGGGCTACAGCCCCATACCAGGGCTGAGCTAAGAACTTGGACTTTAAACCCTGGAAGGGGAGACAGTGTATGTGGCTCAGCCAGAAGGCTGAATCGCTGAAGTCCCTCTGAGAGAACCATCAGGTTGGGCAGGGGGGCACTCATGAGAGGTGGGTGCCACCCTGGGGGAAAAAACTGGGATCGCAGGCATATTGGCCAGAGAAAAGGGAGCACTCATGAGAGGTGGGTGCTGACCCTGTTACACCTAGTTAGAAATGTTACTGCATGCTGGTAAACTTTCTGCACTGGAGGCAATGTGTTCCATTTGTAGGGCAGGAAGTACTCAGTACTCAGCATTAGTCAGTAGCACCCTAATGAAGGACTAGTCTTAAGGGAGTCCAAAGGGACTCCGGTCTCATCAGTGTTCACACTGTCAGCTGCCTGCACAATAGCATGTTCACACTTATGGCACTTGCAGCGCTATTTGGAGCGGTGCACTCTTGGCAGCTATCCCACAGAGCATTTCTTCCTCTTTTGCTGCTAAGACTTGTGGGAGGTCAGAAGGGGTGGCGGGGCATCCTGGGTTCTATCCCAATGCTCTGAGATGCATCGCTTCACATCCCAGCAATCCCTGTGCTTCTGTCTGTATTTGGTGCCATCTTTCAATGGTTTGTGTACTGCACGCCCTGCCCTGCCTCTTTCTGGCTGCGGGAATGGATCCCGAGCTGTTGACCAGAATGGTGCTTGCACTGACCAATACGTCATGTGTGTCAGTGCGGTTATTCCTTAAACTGCAAAGTCAAGAGGAGTGTGACATTGATCTCACCACGCACACTAGCTACGACACAAGATTGCTTATGGCATTCACGGAGGTGCTGACCACAGTGGAACACCACTTTTGGGCTCGAGAAACAAGCACTGAGTGGTGGGATCACATTGTGATGCACGTCTGGGATGTAGAATTTTTGCATGAGAAAAGCCACATTCTTGGGACTCTGTGATGAGCTCGCACCAGCCCTGCGGTGCAAGAACACAAGAATGAGAGCTTCCCTGTCGCTGGAGAAGCGTGTGGTGATTGCATCGTGGAAGCTGGCTACTCCAGACTCCTATTAATCGATCGCTAACCAGTTAGGAGTGGGAAAGTCGATGGTTGGAGTCGTGTTGATGGAAATGTGCTGGGCCATTAATCGCATTCTGCTCTGAAAGACCGTGACTCTGGGCAACGTGCGTGACATTGTGGATGTGTCAGGGTTCCCTCCCCACTCTGAATTCTGGGGTACAGATGTGGGGACCCACATGGAAGACCCCCCTAAGTTTATTTCTATCAGCTTAGGTTAAAAACTTTCCCAAGGCACAAATTCCTCCTTGTCCGGTATCGCTGCCACCACCAAGTGAGTTAGACAAAGATTCAGGAAAAGGACCACTTGGAGTTCCTGTTTCCCCAAAATATCCCCCTAAGCCCCTTCATGCCCTTTCCTGGGGAAGGCTTGAGAATAATATACCAAACAAATAGGTTAACAAGGTGAGCACAGACCAGACTCTTGAGTTTTTAGGACACTAAAAACCAATCAGGTTCTTAAAAGCAGAACTTTATTATAAAGAAAAAAGTAAAAGAAGCACCTCTATAAAATCAGGATGGAAGGCAATTTTACAGGGTAATAAGATTTAAAACACAGAGGATTCCCCTCTAGGCAAAACTTTAAAGTTACAAAACACAGGAATAAACCTCCCTCTTAGCATAGGGAAAATTCACAAGCTAAAACAAAAGATAATCTAATGCATTTCCTTGCTTTACTTACAATTTTTTATCGTAAATGCTTATTTCAGGTAGGGTTTTAGAAGAGGTGGTTTTTTTTCCTGCCTGGTCCCTCTCTCTGCCCTGAGAGAGCACACAAAGAGAGCACAAACAAAGCCTCCCCCCACAGATTTGAAAGAATCTTCTTCCCTTATTGGTCCTTTTCACCAGGTGCCAACCAGGTTATTTGAGCTTTTTAACCCCTTACAGGTAAAGGAGGGATTTTATGTTACCCTTAGCTGTAGGTTTATGACAAGATGGCTTTGCACAAATGGGCTTCCCTAACTCCAGAGGGGTGATAGATGGCAAGCACATGCCAACTCTGGCACCAGACCACCTAGCTACCAAGTAAATTAATTGCAAGGAGTATTTCTCAATGGTTCTCCAGGTGCTTGCGGATCACTGCGGGTGTTTCACAGACATTAACGCAGGCTGGTCAGGAAAGGTGCATGATGCACACATCTTTCAGAATACTGGCCTGTTCAAGAAGCTGCAAGCAGGGACTCTCTTCCCGGACCAGATCACCATAGGGAAAGTCAAAATGCCCATTGTGATCCTGAGGGATCCCGCCTACCCCTTAATGCCATGGCTTATGAAGCCATACGTGGGGCAACTTGACAGCAGCAAGGAGCAGTTCAACAACAGGCTGAGCAAGTAGAGAATGACTGTGGAGTGTGCTTTTGGCCATTTAAAAGCCCACTGGTGATGCCTGTATGGGAAGCTGGACATGGCCGATGACAATATTCCTATGCTTATAGCCGCCTGCTGTACGCTCCATAATATTTGTGAAGAGAAGGGTGAAAGCTTCACTCAGGGCTGGACCGCAGAGGCTCAGTGCCTGGAGGCTGTGTTTGAAAGAGCCGGAGACCAGGGCTATTAGAGGGGCACAGTGTGGGGCCATAAGGATCAGGGATGCCTTGAAGCAGAAATTTGAAGCTGAAAGCTACTAATATCTGTTGCTATGCTTGGGATTGCAGTGCTTGTAATGCTTTTAGGTGATTGGTGCATGTGATGCAAGAAGGGGCCTTCACATAATTGTATGTTGCTTTGCAGTGCTCTTTTTGCTTTCACGTAATAGAATAAAGATTGCTTTCAAACAAACACAATTCTTTTATTAAAGGACATCAATCAGTGGAGAGAGTCAAACGAAAAAATTCATCAGCAGGGAGGGGAATAAGGGAAGGTCTCCAGAGGAGGAAGGGTCCCAAGACAGCTACAGATTTGTGTATGTCCAGGGATCATACCCAACCTTCTCCTTTGGAGTATGATGCAGCAGGTGCTGTACTTCAGCAGGACCAAACTGCAGAGGGATGGGTGTTGAATGCAGTGGGTAGTGGGAGTCCACAGTGGTGGACTGTGAGGAGGGAGGAGTTGAATGCTGCGGGTAAAGAGTGGAGCCAGGAGGTTGATAAGAGTGTGCTGGTGGTGTGGGAGGGGTGCATGGGAAAGAGTTCAGCAGAGGCTGCAGGGGAGGGCGGGCGTGGAGCTGCTCGGTTTCAAGAGCTAGCATCACCTGGAGCATGTCTGCTTGGCGCTCCATAACTGTTAAGAGCCACTCCGTGGCTTCTTTCTGGTGTGCCGCGTTCTCCTTTCGTTCCCTCTTCTCGCTGTCCTGCCACTCCTTCAATTCCTGTTTCTCAGCGGTGGAGTGCATCATAATCTCATGCATAAAGTCCTCCTTAGTTCTTCTTGGACACTTCCTAATTCTTCTCAACCATTCTGCCACCAATAACAAAGAGGGAGGCTGTGCTCCCAAGGTCATCTTTGAAGTTTAAATGCAACATTTTACCGAGGCAGTATTGTTTGCAACACAAGACAACATTGTTTGAGTGCTTTAAAACACAGCCAATACTCACATACCTGTCACTAACTGGCTGACCCCAGGCAAGCACACATGAGCCACAAGACCCCCAAAATGGTGAGTAGCCACAGGGGCAGGGTGAATGACTCTTCCTGGATCCTGCTGTACACTGGACACATGGCTTTTGGGCAGTTGGGGAGAGCCAGCACTATAGGGTGGGCCTGATAATCATTCCTGTCCCCACACTTTCCATAGGAGATGATCATTATGGAAGATATCTCACTGCTAAGGGGGAGCAGGGAATCAAGGGAGGATCTTCTCCAAGCCTGCAGCTTCCGCCCTGGCCCCTATGCAGCTAGCCTGGGTCCAGCTCTTTGTGGAATTGGCAGCTTGTGGGAGCAGCACCAGAGTGGTGGTTTGCCTCACGCGCCTTGTGGTAAGCGTTCTGCAGCTCCTTCACTTTGACCCTGCACTGCAATGTGTCCTGGTCATGGCCCTTTTCTATCATGCATCTAGAAATATGTCTGTAGGTATCATAATTCCTACAGCTGGAGCACAGCTGGGACTGCACTGCCTCCTCTCGATGAGGTCCAGCAGCTCAGCATTGCTCCAAGCGGGGGATTGCACGGAGCAGGCATGGCCACCTCGAAAGATGCGTTGAGACCACTGCATGCATCACTGAGCAAACAGGAAGGGGACTTTCAAATTTGCAAAGGAATGTGTGGGGTGGGGTTGATGGTTGGTCACCTGAGGGCAGGGGAGTAGAGTTCAAACCGATGACCATCGTGGGACACCTCCTGGAGGCCAATTGCAGCACTGTAATCACCACAGTGTCTACACTGGCACTGCAGCGCTGTAGCCCCGGCGCAGAAAGCTGTACACCTCTCGTCGAGGTGTTTTTTTTAAGAGCGCTGTTTCTGCGCACTAAGTGGCTTGGAAGTGTGTACACTTTAGGAGTTACAGTGCTCAAAGCTGCTTTACTGCACACAAACTTGCCAGTGTAGACGGGGCCTAAGTATTAAGTGTGAGGTCTATATCAGAAAGGAAGGGCAGGGGTGCCACTGAGTGGGAGCAGGGGGACTCCCCCCCCCCGAAGTCTTGTACAGGAGGTGTGCTCCCAGGTGGAGCTCTTAACTACAGCACAGCATTAGTGCGGAGGAGAGGTGCCCCTGGGATAGGGAGTGAGTATTTTGTTTAAAGGCAGGATGATCAAAATAAAAATGGCTGGTGATTAAATTAAGGATCTGGCGGTCAAGCTTGTAAAACAGGAATCCCTCTGTTGGGGGAGGGGGAGAGGGAGAATGGTTTTGGAGGGAACACAGAGGACTCTGAAGAAATACAGCCAAGTCCTCAGAGCTAAGGTGACATTCAGAAATGTGGGAGGTTTGGGGACATAGGTGAAAAGAAGGGGGCAAACCCCAGGGAAGGGATAGCAGTGTATAGAGAGGTTCCCACTCTACCTGTGCTACTTATGTGGCCCCTCTCAATGTCTAATCTAGTTCTTCTCACAGCCCCTCAGTGAGGCAGAGCTGTGCTGTTATCCCCATTGTACAGATGGGGCACTGAGGCACACACAGACATAAGGACAGATTTTCAAAGCTATTTAGACACCTAGTGGGATTTTCAAATGCGCCTAGAAGGTTAGGTGCTTTGCAAGCCCCACTAGATGACTAGCTGCATCTTTGGGTGCCTAAAAGATTTTATGCCATCATGTGCCAGCAATGCCCCTCTGCCATGTACATTGGCCAAACCAGACAGTCCCTATGTAAAAGAAGAAATGGACACAAATCGGACATCAGGAATGGGAACATACAAAAGCCAGTAGGAGAACACTTCAATCTCCCTGGACATTATATAACAGATTTAAAAGTCACTATTCTTGAATAAAAAAAAACGTCAGAAACAGACTTCAACGAGAAACCGCAGAACTAAAATTCATTTGCAAATTTAACACCATTAATTTGGGCTTGAATAGGGACTGGGAGTGGCTGGCTCATTACAAATGCAGCTTTGCCTCTCCTGGAATTGACACCGCCTCATCTATTATTGGGAACTGGAAACTTGAATTGCAAATTTCTGGTGTGGACCCACATTCAAGTGGGCTGAATTCATGTCTAGCATATCTTCTAGTTGCTTCTCCAACCTACCAACTTCATCTAAGTCTTCTCTGGACTGAGTCTCAAACAGATGTCCCTCATCCAGGCCCCAGTCTTATCCATACAGTACACTGATAAGTTACTCAACAGCACTGTGTGTTACACATAGTGGAGCCAAAGAGCTGGTGCCATCAACCTAATGGCAACCTCTGAGCACATCTACCAGATTGGACCTATGCTGGGGTTTACAAACCCCACACTAAGGCCAAGGCAGGGAAGAGGCTGGAGCACTACTGGGCCAGGAAAGCTCTGCCCCTCAGGCACTGCCGTGCATGCTCCTGGGGAACATAGCAGTATAAAGAGAGTTATGGTAGCCCAGGCAAGAGGAGGAGAGGAGAGGCGGCAAATAATATGGGCCCGTGGTGCCCATGCTCCAGGAATATTCAGGGCCCAGCTCCACCAATGTTCAGGGCTGGGTCTCTCCTCTGGCCCCACCTGCGCCCCCCCCCCCACCTCCCCCAGTGCATCTCCCAGCCCTGCCTGCTGCCCCCGGGGAAATTTAAAAGCACCCCGGGGCTTGCCACCACCACCACCACCATCAGCACAGTGGGGCTAAGGTGGCTTCCTTCCTGCCCTCATTCTGCGCCACTCCCAGAAGCGGCTGGCACATCCCTGTGTTCCCGGGGAAGTTGTCTCCACACACTGCCCCTGAGCGCCAACTATGCAGCTCCCATTGCCCGGGAACTGCGCCAACGGGAGCTGCAGGGGCAGTGCCTGCGGGTAGCAGCGCACGGAGACCCCCCCCCATCCTCTCCTCCTAGGAGCCACTGCCAGAGGGGTGTATGGGTTGCTTTTGGGAGCCACCTGAGGTAAGCACCGCACCCCTCACACTCTCCCACACTCCTGCCCAGCCCAGAGCCCACCCACCCCGCACCTCCTCCTGAACTCAAACCCCAGCCCAGTGCCCACACCCTGCCCCCAGGCTGCCTGGCTAATATTCCTCTTAAGCTCCTTCTTAGCTTTAGCAACATGAGACCTTGTGAGTGGTGACAGAGGATGGCTCAGCCCCATTAAAAAGGAATATGCTCATGTTCAGTGTCAGAGGTGCAGTATTTAGGCCATCGAGGCCATTGCCCAACCACTTTTAAGAAGGTATATGGGAAATAGGATTGCCACCTGGTAGATTTTGACAGGCCTGGGCAATTTTCCAACTCTCTTGCTGGTTGCTGGTCAAGAGATAACAACCCCCTCCCCCCCCCCCGAAAAGTTTATGTGTATGTCCTGCTGCATGCCGTGATCTTATAATTAGCAGCTGCGCATCTCATGAGTGGGAGTGCACCGTGGACAGCACCCAGATCCTGCTCTGTATACCATGCCATGGGCTGGGCCCTCACCTGCCAGCTGCTGAAACCACAGCAACTCTTCTCTGCACCGGGGACTGGCCAGGAAACAGGATGGACCTGTCACCCTGTGCTCAACTTCTAAAAAAAGAAGTGCTGGAACTCACTTTTTTGTTGGATTCCTGCCGGCACCGGTCCAGGTTGACTTACTCATGGGCAGTAAAAGGGTGGGGGTCACTATTCTTCTGCCAGAGCCCTTCGGCCTGTGCCACAGTAAAGGGCTATTACCTCATCCCTTGGCAAAAAAAAAAAAAAAGGGTGCCTGAGGCACTGACTATAGGGGGAGACAGGGATAGGGGCACAATGAAGGGTTATAAGCCCAGATCCCCCTAGGCCAGCTCTGAGTGGAGACCTAGTGGCCAGCACTTCCCCTCTTGGCCAGGGCTGAGACAGCTAGATAGGGTGGCCTGGCCCCACAGCTGGGGACCCACTATCCACATAGGAGGTAACAGGCTGGGATATCCACATCCCCACCCAACAGGAAAATCCCTGCCAGCATACCAGCACTGCAGCTTAGGAGGGGACTGAAGGTCCAAGCCCTTCCTCGGACAAGGCAGCACTGGTGGTGGAGGGGCTGCTGTCTTGGGTTTGGCTGGGAGGGGAGGTGGCAGCTGCTGGATCGCTCTATTTAAAGGCACCCAATGAGGGGGCCTGGTGTCCCTACTTTGTTGCACCCATCAGAAGGGAAGGAGCACCATACTGGAGTGTTCCTGCACCTCTCGAGCGCTACCTTCCCGGGTGAAGGTTGCCAGCCGGGAGGGGTATGGCAGGGAGCTGGGTGGGACAAGCAGGGGGATTCCCTCCAGGGCTGAGGCTCCTGAGAGGGCATGGAGATAGGGGCCCATGGGCCAGGCTGCTGGTCTGGAGGGGGTGATGACGACACCTAAGAGGGGAGTCAGACAGAGGGCAGCACTGTGGTTTCCCACTTTAAACGGAGCTCTGCGGCCCTGCGGCATCGCTTTGAGCCGCAGCGCCTCCACCCGCCTTTAGCCCCCAGCGCTAGGAGCCTGACGGCAGCTCAGCCCAGCGCAGCCGCGCCACGGGGCTGCTAGTTCCCCACAGCGCTGAGAGCCCAACTCCAGCTGGAGCCCGGCACCTCCCCTGGAGCCCGCTGCTAGGGCGTGGGGGGGGGGGGGGCAGAGCTGGAGCCCGGCACCTCCCCTGGAGCCCGCTGCTAGGGCGGGGGGGCAGAGCTGGAGCTCGGGGGACCCCCCAGCCCTTCACCCCCCGCCCCAGCCACGGAAGCGGGACACAACTCCCCTCTTCACAGCCTGCCTGCCGCTAGGGTAACCCAGGCAACCAACAGCCTTAGGACGATTATCCGCCACTTACGTCCAATCAGGGATCAAGACCTCGGACTTCACCTAATCGTTTGCCAGCGTGGGTGGGCGCTTCCGGGAGCGGAAAACGGTAGCTTAAAAAACCAATCAGACGCCAAGGCTTTATAAGCCCCGCCCACTGCCCGGAGCAAGGGGCGTGGTCGCCGCTCCTGCAAGATGGCGGCGGCCGGGGGTGGGAAGGTGGCGAAGGCGGCGGGCGCGGCGGTGAAGCCGATCTTCAGCCGGGAGCTGGGCGAGGCCAAGCGGCGGGTGCGGGAGCTGTACCGCGCCTGGTACCGGGAAGTGCCCAATGCCGGTGAGGGCGGCGCCCTGCGCAAGGTCGGAGCCGGCAGCGGCTTCGTGACGGGACCGTGCGGGGTCCTAGGCTTCCGCCGGGGCGCGGGGCTGAGCGTGTGGGGGAGGCCCCGGTCTCCTTCCCGGCGATAGCGCCTCGGGGCCGCCGCGGGCTTCTCCGCTCTCCTGCCAAGCGGCGGGGCGGGGCTGACCTTGGGGCTCCGGTGCGGGGAGCGGGGGCTCTGCCCTTCTCTCCCCTCCCGCGCTTGGAAACCCCGCGCTGGGCAGGACCCCCGCGGCTCTGCGCTGGTATCTGGTTGCCACTGAGCCTTGCAGTGTCTTGGATGCTGGGCTGGAGCCCACTCAAGGCCACCTGGGCTCTGTTGGTGGCTCTGCCACTGGCCTGCTGTGTGACCTTGGCCATGTCACTCTGCCCGTCTTTCCCCATGTGTAAAACTGGGACAGTGATGGTCCCTCTTTTTTATGAAGGACTTTAAAATTCAAATGGGGGTGGTGGTGGCACTAAAGAGGTTATTTATTCTTACACGCGTCTTCTTCCACTGAATCCTGATGGCTCTGGACACTAAATACTTCTGTTGTGTGGGCTGCCTTCCCTATTCAGCAGCAGAGAGAGTATCCAACAAGGTGCATGTACTATTGGCACAGGTTACAAAGTATACACCTTTTTTTTAAACAGCTACTCCTGTCCCGTCTAATCAGGTATTAGGACCTTGGACTTTTTTGACTTAATGTGAATAGCTGGTAGACTTTTTAAAGTCAAGAGGGACTCTCATGATCAGACTCCAGTATGATCTGCATGTTGCAGGCCACAGAACCTCTCTCATCCACTGCTGTAATAGACCCCTAACCTGTGGCTGAGTTACTGAAGTTCTCAAATCATGATTTAAAGACTTCAAGTTACAGAGAATTCACCATTTCCACTAGTTCAAACATGCAAGTGATCTCTGCCCAGGCTGCAGAGAGAGGCAGAAAACCCCAGGGTCTCTGACATCTGACCTGGGGGAGAATTCCTTCCCAAACCCAAATATGACTATCAGGTTGACCCTGACCATGTGGGCAAGACCCACCAGCTAGACAGCTGGAGAAGAATTTTCTGTACTAACTCTGAGCCCTCCCCATCTAGTGTCCCATCACTGGCTGTTGGCGATATTTGCTGCTAGCAGTCACAGATCAGCTATGTGCTATTGTAAGCAGTCTCATTATACCATCCCCTCCATAAACTTATTGAGCTCAGTCTTGAAACTAGTTAGGTGTTTTTGCCCCCACTCCCATTGGAAGCCTGTTCCAAAATGTCACTGCTCTGATGTCTAGAAACCTTCGCCTAATTTCAAGCCTAAACTTGCTAATGGCCAGTATATATCAATTTGTTCTTGTGTCCACATTGGCGCTTAAATAACTCTTCTCCCTCCTTGATATTTATCCCTCTGATCTATTTATCGAGAGCAGTTATATCTCCTGTCAGCCTTCTTTTAGTTAGGCTAAACAAGAAAACCTCTCTTATGAGAGGAGACTCAAAGAGTTTGTCTATTCCTCTGATCGTCCTATTACCCCTTTTCTTCACCTGGTCCAGTTTGAATTCATTTTTGTTAAACATGGGAGATTAGAATTGCACACAGTATTCCAGATGAGGTCTCACCCCGTGCTTTGTATAATGGTACTAACACTTCCCTGTCTCTACTGGAAATACCTCGCCTGATGCATCCTAGGACTGCATGGGCTCTTTTGATGATGGTATGACATTGGTGGCTCATTGTCATCCTGTGAGCGAACAGTACACCCAAGTCATTCTCCGCCTCTGTCATTTCCAGCTGTTAAATCCCCAAAACTTGTTGTTAGTCCCTAAACACATGACTTTGCACTATTAAATTTCATCCCATTTCTATATTACTCCAATTTTAAAAGTCATCCAGATCTTCTTCTTTGATATTCCGGTCCTCCTCCATATTGGCAGTACCTCACAATTTTGTATCATCTGCAAACTTTATTAGCGTACTCCCCCTTTTTGTGACAAGGTCATTAATAAAAATGTTAAATAAGATTGGTCCCAAGACCAGTCCCTGATGAACTCCACTAGTAACCTGCCTCTAGTCTGACAGGTCACCTTTCAGTATGATCTGCTGTAGTCTTCCCTTTAACCAGTTTGTTATCCACTTTTCAGTTCTCATATTAATCCCCATCTTCTCCAATTTTAATAATTTCTCTACTGTATAAACCGATAGGGACATCTTGTCTGGTATCATGTCTCCTTCAGTGAACAATACTGGATATTCAGTGGAAAATTATAAGCCTTACTGTCTGTACCCCTACCCTCTCTGGTATGATATGATATATCCCATCAGCTGGGGACAAGAATGATTGAGACTATATGTAACTGGATCTTCTGCCACTTATTTTGTGATGCTGCAAGTCATCTTGAGTGTGTGTGTGTGTGTGTGTGTTCAGTACTGACTAGCACAGTTTTCAAGATGCACCCTGTCCCAATGGCTGGAAGGGGCCTAGAGAGGAGAAAAAAAAATACTGCATATGTCTTCTCTTCTAACTTTGATCTCTTAGCCAAGTACTGGGTGAAGCTTGTTCAATAAACTCTGTAAACTAAGGATGTGTGTTATAATTGCCTAAGTCTACAAAACTAGGCTGAGCAATTTCTTATTACAATTTTAATAGCTTCTAGCAGAGGAATAATTTCTAGCTTAGAAATAAAAGAACACATCTTAATTTGCAGTGTTCCATACAAAATTGAGACATTCTATGGTGGAAAACTTTAGCGCATTGGTGATGACTCCTGTGAATATTCTCTGCTCTTTGCCTAGTACATCTATACCAGTTGGACATCTCAGTGAAACAGGGGCGTGATAAGGTGCGGGAGATGTTCATGAAGAATGCCCATGTCACAGACCCCAGAGTGATTGACATGCTGGTTATAAAGGTAAAACAAACATACTTTCTCAAATCCACAAAGTGGTGTGATTAGCATGTATAAATAGTAGCGGGAGAGGGTGACTCTTTGCTTATCAAAGTTCTATAGAACAAGCTGAAATATTGGAGCCCATTAAGATCAGGGTAATATAGTTAGGATATGTATTTCAGTCATAGATACTAGAAGAGAAAAGACCTTGTCCTTATAAAGCAAGTTGGTCTTTATAATAGACTCATAATTAGGGCTGTTGATTAATCGCAATTAACTCTCGCAATTAACTCAAAAAAAAATGAATCACGGTTAAAAAATTTAATTGCAATTAATCGCACTGTTAAATAATAGAATACCCATTGAAATTTATTAAATATTTGTGGATGTTTTTCTTTGCTTTCAAATATATTGATATCAATTACAACACAGAATACAAAGTGTACAGTGCTCACTTTATATTTATTACAAATATTTGCACTGTAAAAATGATAAAATAGTATTTTTCAATTCAGCTCATACAAGTACTGTGATGCAATCGCTTTATCATGAAAGTGAAACTTACAAATGAAGGGTTTTTTGTTACATAACTGCACTCAAACAAAACAATGTAAAACTTTAGATTCTACACTCCACTCAGTCCTACTTCTTGTTCAACCAATCACCAAGAGAAACAAGTTTCTTTTTACATTTACAGGACATAATGCTGCCCACTTCTTAATTACAATGTCACCTGAAAGTGAGAACAGGCATTCAAATGGCACTGTTGTAGCTGACATTGCAAGATATTTACATGCCAGATGTGCTAAAGATTCATATGCCTCTTCATGCTTTAGCCATTGTTCCAGAGGACATGCTTCCATGCTGATGAAGCTCATTTAAAAAAAAATGCGTTAATTAAATTAGTGACTGAACTCCTTGGGGGAGAATTGTATGTTTCCTGCTCTGTTTTACCCACATTCTGCCATATATTTAATGTTATAGCAGTCTTGGATGATGACCCAGCACGTGTTGTTCGTTTTTAAGAACACTTTCACTGCAAATTTGACAAAGTGCAAAGATACCAATGTGAAATTTCTAAAGCACTTGACCCAAAATTTAAGAATCTGAAGTGCCTTCGAAAATCTGAGAGCGATGAGGCGTGGAGCATTCTTTCAGATGTCTTACAAGAGCAACACTCTGATGTGGAAACTACAGAACCCAAACCACCAAAAAAGAAAATCAACCTTCTGCTGGTGGCACCTGATTCAGATGATGAAAATGAACATGCGTTGGTCTGCACGGCTTTGGATCGTTATTGAGCAGAACCTGTCATCAGCATGTCCTCTGGAATAGTGGTTGAAACATGAAGGGACATATGAATCTATAATGCATCTGGCATGTAAATATCTTGCGATGCTGGCTACAACAGTGCCATCCAAATGCCTGTTCTCACTTTCAGGTGACACTGTAAACAAGAAATGGGAAGCATTATCTTCTACAAATGTAGACAAACTTGTTTGTCTGAGCAATTGGTTGAATAAGGACTTACAGGCTCTAAAGTTTTACACTGTTTTATTTTTGAATGCAGGTTTTTATTGTACATAATTCTACATTTGTAAGTTGCACTTTCATGATGAAGAGATTGCACTACACTACTTGTAGTAGGTGAATTGAAAATTATGATTTCTTTTGTTTTTTACAGTGCAAATATTTGTAATAAAAATAAATATAAAGTGAACACTGCACACTTTGTATTCTGTGTTGTAATTGACATCAATATATTTGAAAATGTAGAAAATATCAACAAATATTTAAATAAATGGTATTCTAGTATTGTTTAACAGTGTGATTAATTTTTTTGACAGCCATACTCATAACACCAAAGAGGAGGAGTTTAGTCAGTCAGACTTTTCTTGTTCTGCATTTGCAAACAGGAATCGGCCATCGGATGAAACAGTTGTGTTTAAGGAGTCCTGTGTATGTGCTTATAAAAGGTGATGGGGTCACAAATGGCTAATTCTCCAACAGAAATCTTTCCATTTCCCAGACTTCCATCTTATTGTTGTTCTCCCCCCCCCCCAATCAGTCGGAGGCATTAGACATTACAGAAATACTTCTACTGTAAAGGATGGTTTTGGATTTTTAAGTGGGTGGCGTAGCCGCATCAAGACTTCCTAGATAAGCTTGCCAGATATGTATTTTGGGCTGTAGACCTGTCTGTCCAAGGGAGAATAAAATTACCAAAACGCACAAACACCACCTTAGCATTTCAGAACAAGTGGCCAAAGCAAGACTCAGGGCAGATCTACACTGGGGCGGGGAATCGATCTAAGATACGCAACTTCAGCTACGTGAATAGCGTAGCTGAAGTTGAAGTACCTTAGATCGAATTACTTACCGTCCTCACGGCGCGGGATCGATGTCCGTGGCTCCCCGTCGACTCCGCTACCGCCGTTCGCGTTGGTGGAGTTCCGGAGTCGACAGGAGCGCGTTCGGGGATCGATATATCGATGAGACGCGATATATCGATCCCGGAGAAATTGATTGCTATCCGCCAATCTGGCCAGTAGTGAAGACGTACCCTAACTGAACTCTGCAGTAGCATTGCTTTACCAAGAGATTCCTTCAAACTGTGAGCTGCGTGTTCACCTCTAGTGCTATATAAGTACCAAGACAGACAAACAGTGTTTGTCAAGAGTGTGTATCAGTAACTTTAAGGGCAAAAAAATTAGATGGATTCCTCAGTTATTCCCAAACCAAGCATTATAAATCCAGAATTAAAGTTGCACTTAAAAGAGCACCAGTCGTGTTACGGTAGGGAAATGCAGTTTGGGCACCCAAACAACCTTACCTCTGCCCTGTAGTAACACCATGTAATAACACATTTAAAGGAGGTCGGATTAATGATCACAACGGTCCTTCTGGTTTTGGGATTTATGATTGACATTTTAGACCCAGATTTAAGTTTCATACGTTTATACAAATGTTTTCTTTTCATAGTGTCAATAGAGTATTTACACACAGAGCTAAGTAATCTCACTGGTGAATCTGGGTATTGAACAAGGATTCTAAAATAAAGGTGCCTGGAGCCTTGTTCCATGTCTGGAAGGGGGTGCTAGGCCAGGGATGGGTTTCTGGCAGAGGAAATGGGGCAAGCCATGATATCTCTATGGAGAAGAGGCTTGGCCTTTCTCTCCTGTGCAGCTTGACACTTGCTGCCAGGCTCTAGAGGAGTGGATGTTCGAAAAGCAGGTGGGTAGCTAGGAGTGCAGGTCGAGAGGAGAGAACCAGAGATCTGGGTCACTTGCTCTGTGTGTTTGGGGGTGGTGCAGAGGAAATCAGTGATGTGAAACGGGACGGTAATGCTGAGTATACTTTTTAGTGGGACAGACTTAAAAGGCTGTAAGGGTGAGGTTAGTAGACTTTAAAAGGACTGAATAACTGAACCAACCAGTGGAGTTTCATTAAAAAAACTTCTGAATGCAGAGGTAGAAATAAATTAACTATGCATTCTGTTCTCATCTGCTTAAGCTACTTAAGATCTCCTAACTGGGAATTGATCTCTGAACCCTGGCTCTTTTTGTATAAATGCAGGGGAAAATGGAACTACAGGAAACTACTCTTGTATGGAAGCAGCGGACACACGTCATGAGGTTTTTCCATGAGACAGAAACCCCGCGACCCAAGGACTTTCTGTCCAAGTTCTATGCGGGCCATGACCCTTGAGACAAACTGACTGAAACGAATTCTGTATTTCACTGTCTTACTGCAAATAAAAGCTCTGTATACTGGAGAGCAGCTCTTGAAATTCTTCATGAAGGAAGTATCCATCTCAATACTGTGTATGCTATTGTACTGATACAATGGGTTGTGCGCAGCAAGGATCCTATCTTCTGTTCCTGTCTCCTTTTTAAAGTATTGTGCTTGCTCTGGAACATCTTGTAGCATGAGAAAGTAACCATCAAGTATACAATGAGCTAAAGTAGATTGGGAAACTTCAGTTAGATTCAACCTTTAGTGAAGGCTGTCCTTGATGTGGGCATAGGACACTAAGTACAAGCCACCTCAGAAGGAGTTGGAAAACTTCATGGAACTGGCCAGTTCTGAAATTCTACAGTGGGGCTGAGGGCTACTGTGTTGAAGGCAGCTGTTGATCAGTTAGTATGTCCAAGCATAACTAAAAATGTGCTAAGTTAACCCAGCTGGTAATTCTGGATATGCTACTTGAGTCAAGTCCAACTTAAAAAAACAAACCCAAACTCTCCGCCTGGGGCTGCTTACTTTTTACCCAGCAACCCTTACTGTACACTTGCCTATGCAATTGACTACAACCTATTAAAGCTGGTGTATCAAACTTTTTGAGAGCTCTAATGTCAGCAGCTAACATCTATCTATTACTCTTGCGGGAATTTCTCAAACACTTCAGGGCCTGAGCTAGTCTGTCTGCAGCCATGAGTGAATGAATGCTGTGGTGGCATAGAATTAAATTAATATTTATTCACCACTCTGAAGCCAAATCCTATGGTAGCAAAACAGCATCTTTTCTAAATATCTTCATGTGTTACTACTCTCCCACGCATTATGTGGGCTAACCCTTCTCACATGCTTTGTCTGTAGTCCTGTCTACATTCCAACTAAGATCAGGGCAAGAGGAACCTTTTTGAATACTGGTCTGAGACTTTAAGGACCATTGAAGATTCTAGCATGGGACAGATACCTCATGACTGAGAGCTGTCTATGGCAAAGCGTAACTAGCTCTCTCTGTGGTACAGCCAGAGTCTGTTTTTGTTGGGGAAAAGTGAAATGAGCCCCATTGTTGGCCAGGTATCAAGGAAAGATTTTTCAGTAGCATGTAAATTGTTTAAAAAAAACACCCTAAACAAATTTACCTTCAGCTAAAACTTGAAATTGGCCAGTGCTCTTTGTAATACTAGAATTAGAATAGCTTTACAATGACTGTTTTCAGTGGATATATTCTTGATATTAAAGATAGTGCCACCTTATGTATGTGATAGAAGGGGTCTTCTGCCACCGGTGATTACTTTTCCCTGCCCTTGTAGAGTTGTGGCTCCCCATTTCATGCATAGCTTACAGCCCTGGATATGTGAATTGGGGTCACTACACAAAAGCTGGATAGCCTTCAGGAAAGCACCTGCACCTTACCTGGCCACACAAGCACTCTTGCATTGGGGAGTAGCAGAATCTGGGTTATGCAACTTTCTCTATTCCCACTTTCTTCACATCACTTATCCCTTCTCTGAACTAACAGCTGCCTTCTCCCTTTAACATTCTCTGCTAAGCCTCCCAGGCAGAGGGACTAGTGCTTCTGGGGAAACTTAAATATTAAAATTATAAACATTTAGCACACAAATCTGCTCCCCTTTAAAAAGAGAATCTTATAAACCTAACCAATGCTGCTGCTACTTTTCCACCCCAATAGGCAAGTGCCTGAAGAGAGATGAGTGGTCAGCATTGTTACCAAGAGGTCAAACTTGGGCTGTGGAGGAGCACCTAGGGAAGTGCATAGCAGAGGCCAAGTCTCTTCTTCTAAACACATTCTACTACCAGCACCTTTATGTGTAAATCAGCTAGTAATTCCTGAACTGTCTTAGCTAACTTTGGTATATCACAGGAAGAGAAAGCGCTCTCTGGAGTAGTAAAAACCCTTTATAGGTCATATTGCAAAGACATCAGTTCCACCAAGTAGAAAATAGTAAGCCATTGCAGCTGTTGGACTGCTATGTTTGTGTCTACTAGGACTCAAGTAGCTCACTTTGGTTCACCTGTAGACTTCCAGATGTCTGAGTACAGCACAAAATCAAGCACACTAAAATACTCTGACCTAGAAGTCAGAAAGCAATAGATTATTACATCCAGCTCTGCAGAACAAGTAACAAACAATTAACATGATGAGGCATGCAGGCTTATTAAAATGTTCCTGTTCAGGGTATCAGACCGTTGCCAGACCTGAAAGAATGAATATGAGTACTTGTCCACAGCCAGAAGGCAAATGAGATTAATGTTGTCTTTATATCAGGATTAAAAGGGAACAAGGAAATTTAAGATGTCCAGATAAGTGAGGCCTCAGTGGAACCTTTTCAGGAATTAAAAGAGAAAAAAAGGATGATATACAAGGAGGATTTCTAGCATCAAGGGATGGCTTACTGAGAAAAAGAATAAAACTCATTAAACAGAAGAGATGCTTTCCTGCAACCACCTTATCACATCACTGTGACACCCAATACATTCTGGGATATTTGAAATATAAATAAGCTATTGTCCTGTTAGCCAAACCTGGCAGCAAATACTCCAACCACACACAAGCAGCAAAGGTAAAACCTTCAGAGTCTACATGGGTCAATTTAACTGCAACAGTAAGTACCTTTTAAAAACAAAAAGTCCAGGAAACTAAATTTATAGCATTAAGGTGTGCACACAGTCAGAACATAAGATACATTAGGCTTCTGATAGGTATGTTCACTCAACCCCAGTGCAGATATGGAGTAATTTCTGGTAAAGTGTCTAGCTGAGTATTTCCTTGTTTATGAAATGCCACAAAACATACAGCATGTAGTTGACATTTGGTATTTAGAGTTTCATCCTCTGCATTAGCTGACATTAATTTTAACTCTGCAATCTTAAAGTTGCATTTTATCCTTAGTGTGAGGTGAAATTAATAGTACTTAATGCTGTAGCAGGTTGCATGGGAGCATTATAGTAACCCTAGGTCCAGTGTCATTTTGCAGTGATTGCCTTTCAAAGCAGGTGAGTCCACCTGCAGTGGCCTTGCATAGTCCAACATGAATTATTTTTCTATAGTCAACTGACAGGTTTTAAAGTAATGCAATAGATTCCAGCCTACTATGGTCCTTTTATATACTTCCAGTAGAGCAAAAGAAGTGACAGAACCTCAGCCAAAAAGAAATAAGAACATATAAAGTCTGAAGCATCAATGCTAATTAACAGGAACTTATCTGATAAGCATGAAAACAAACAACAAACCCTTACATGGTTCAGTCTGCCATTCTTTATTCATAATCTAATCATTTATACGGCCCAGGCTCATTATTACAGAAACTCAAGTGGCCTAGGGTGTGAAAGGTACAGCAGGCAAGGGTTGCTGGACCTACTGTATATACACCCCTTCCCAACTGCCATATAAACATGAAGAGAACATTCATTGGTACAGACGGAGGTCCAACTGCGCGTCCTTTCCTCTTTAAAATGAGGGAGGGGGCATGAGGAGACAGTGATGTCAGACCCAGTTCTTTGTCTATGGCTTTCTCCTTTCTGTTCCATTACAATCCTGAAAAGAGGTAAAAAGAAATGTTAAGCCAGCACCATGGAACAGCCCCATGTGATTCTTCAGCTAGACAATACTGGTTCCAGTCCATAATTAACAAGGGCAAAGCCCATAAGCAGAGTCATGTGAAATAAGCTTCCTGTGCTGATAACTACACACAATTTAAGCTGATTGTGTGGCTGAAAACAGGGAATGCACCAATTTGACAGTAAATGCAAACTTTTCAGAGGAAACCTGGCCAGGGGACCGTGGAAAAGAGAATTAACAAAGGACATGTATTCACTAAACTGATATGGAAAAATTATAGAATGTTTGTGCTGCTGAACCTCTAAAGGAAACACATGCACTCTACATAAAATATATTACCCCATTTCATCTTATGCCACTTGCCTTGTCCTCATTAAGTAATATTTGATGTAGAGTAGATAAAGAGAGAGTTGAAATAATACAAGACTGGGAGCAATCAAAGTTTAATCTTCATTATTATAAGCCATCATAATTTATATAAATCTTCACCCTGAAGGATCGGAGTACTCTTAAGACTGCTTTAGTATGGAATACAAGTCATCCTCTGAATTAATAGGGGATTTTTTAAGTAGGCAGAATGTAATAAAGTTGGAATTAGCTTAGGACACCTAAGCTACACCTGCCACACTTGCAATGGGGCAATGGTCCCCAAACTGGGCAGCATGGAGGAACATCGGGGGGTGCAGTGGGGCCTGGGCCAACCTGGGGAGGGAGCACCACCCAGCACCACTCCCAGCCCCGGGTCTGGACCCCAGCCCTGCTCCCAACCAGAGGGGCACGGATACATTCCATTACAGGTAAGGGGGAGCACAAGAGGAAGAGTTTGGGCACCACTGTGCTATGGTAATACAAATAGTAATATGAACCATCAAATTCTGTAGTCACTACAAATAGCCAGGTTTCAGAGTAGCAGCCGTGTTAGTCTGTATCGTGAGCTTTAGCTCACGAAAGCTCATGCTGAAATAAATTTGTTAGTCTCTAAGGTGCCACAAGTACTCCTGTTTTTTTTACAAATAGCCAGTTTGCTTTATATCTGACCCAAATTACAAGACTTTGAACACATTACCAGTTTCGTACTAGCTCAAAAGCAAGAGTCATCTACAGCATTTCTGTATTCTTTAGACTAGGTCTCATTCAAATACTGATACGGTCTGATCCAGATCCAGCATATATATATATATAAGATCATAGACAGAGGTAGTACATCAGCAGGTTTTTATGGGATCAAGCACCAGTACTGAATGTACAGCAGTTTTCCAAAGCAGTAGCTGTCTACATCACCCAGTTACATAATCCCCTCCCTCTCCCATGCCAAACAGGTAATACAAGTAATTGAACTGTTAGTGGCACTGATGTCATACCTTTAATCATCATCATCATCATCCTCTGGGACAAAGATATCATGTTCCTCGAGCAAGGCTGCAAAATTCTTACTGATCTGAGTCCCGATGTAGAGGAAAGGGATCACAACGGTAAATACTCGTAGGAGGCCAAAGGGCATCTATACATGTTCAGTCAAAACAAATTAATCTCTATCAGCAAGTTCCATTTTGGATCAACTGATGTGCATTAATCTAACAGAGCAAGGAGGGAACTTTAAAGTTCTGAGACCACATCTAGAATATTGTGTTCTGTTTTGAGCATTCTGAAAGATATTAATAACCTAGAGGGAATTCAGAGAAAAGAAACAAAACTGATTAAAGATTAGAATGAAAAAAAATTAAGTGTGTAAGGAACCAGAAGAATTCTTCTGGGTGATAAAGGGATCTAATTAGGAGTAATAGGACTAAAACATCTACGTTTCCTCTACAATGTAAATATCTTCTATATTAAGATATCCAGCTACAGCAATCCTGTTCCCAAACACTTACAGCACAGTCTTGTAGCATACATGACATCATTCTGTATTTTACCCATATTCCCAAATTGTGCTATTGGACTTTGCAAAGCTGTAGTACCCTTTGGAAACATGTATATAACATGCCTCCAAACCCATTTCCACTGCAAGACTAAACCATATTGTAACAACGTCCTCCAACAAGATATATTTTGTTGAACAGAAGGGACTTTATTAGGTAGAACAGTCTCCTAAGGAAATGGTGGTATTAAACCCAATCAATAGTAATTTAAAAGTTAGGCAGAACATTGAATATTATTAAACAGAATGGTGAAATCATGTACGGTAACTCCTCACTTAATGTCCTCCCGCTTAACGTTGTTTCAAAGTTATGTCGTTGTTCCATTAGGGAACATACTCGTTTAAAGTTGTGCAATGATCCCTTATAACGTCACAAGGGAGCACTGCACAAGTTCCTCTTCTCCACCTCCTCTCTGCTTCTCTCCGACCAGCTTTGAAGACGAAAGCGCCGCTTCTCTCTGGCCACTGGCTGCACGGCTGCCCCTGCTCCTCCTGAGTCCTCCAGCCCGTGCTTGCAGGGCTGCATTCCGAAAGGGGCTTTAAAGCTGCAGGCCAGGGCCCTGGGGCCCCCTTAGCCCAGGACCCTACAGCCCCCAAAGCCCCTGCGTTCCGGGTGGCCCTGCTGTTGGGGGTGGGGGGAGCTCCCAGAATCGTGGCTCCCAGAATCACGGCCATGGGGGCGGTGCCACACTGCACAGAGCCACCTGCACACCCCCTGCACAAAACAGGAGCTGCCCCAGGTAAGTGCTCTGCACCGCCTGCCTGCCCCAGCCCTGAGCCTCCTCCCGCACCCCCACCCTGAGCGCCCTCCCACACCCTAACTCCCTCCCAGACCCCACACCCCACCCTGAGCGCCCTCCCGCACCCTAACTCCCTCCCAGACCCCACACCCCACCCTGAGCGCCCTCCCGCACCCTAACTCCCTCCCACACCCCACACCCCACCCTGAGCGCCCTCCTGCACCCTAACTCCCTCCCAGACTCTGCACTTCCAGCCCTGAGCCCCAGGGGCACCTCCCCACCACACTACAGTATGGTACTGTACAGTATATAATGCCTTTTGTTTGCGCCCAAAAAATGTCCTTGGACCCTAACCCCTCGCATTTACATTAAGTCTTATGGGAATATTGGGTTCATTTAACATTGTTTCACTTAAAGTTGCATTTTTCAAGAACATAACTACAACGTTAAGTGAGAAGTTACTGTATGTTCATCCACTGAGCTCTTTGTTATGAAGCAACTTTATTATTCTATAGCACCCTTCATCCTGCAGTATCCTAATGGATTTAATCCTATGGATTAAATACACAGGGAACACTCAGCCACCACTGTAATGCACCTGGAAAAAGGCAGTTCTGTTTGCATCAAGGAAGGAAAGTGAAGAAGAACTTCTGCCTTACTCTTGCAAAAAGTGTCACTGGATTTCTTAATAACCATGAGTAACCAGGGTTTTTATTTTATAACATACCTGAAAAATTGCACCTCAGGTAATACAATGTCCCCAATACCATGCTGGACAGTTGGTTCTGTAATAACTCAGGGGAAAGATGGCCACCTCTGTGATCACCAATACTATTTCCAGCATTACCATATTATGACTTGTCCCAGGCAAGGACTGATCCCAGGCCCCACCCAGCCTGTTCAGTTTATGAGAGCTGACAAGACCACAGTCTGAGCTGATAGGACTTAATTCTAACCTATTATAACGTGACTGTCACCGGGCAGTCGGACACACTGGCTTCCCCCATCCCACACAGCCCTCTTAAAAAGGTCGCTGTTTCACACACTGGTTTTAACAACCCACATGTTAACTAACCCTCAGCCCCTCCCCTCACCCGGCTCCCGTAGAGCTGCCGATGTGCTGCATCTTCCAGGCCCGTCTATGCCTCAGTAAAGTCTTTCGCTGAAGCCAAGAGTGCTGTGACCCCAAATGAGGCACCTGTCACAGGCCGGGGCAGGGATTTCGACCCCCAGCGTCCTGCTGCTGTACCACCCCTCTCACTTGGACCCAGCGTCCCTCGCTTCCAGCAGAGTGACCAGATGTCTGATTTTACAGGGACAGTCCTGATTTTTGGGTCTTTTTCTTATATAGGCTCCTATTACCCCCCAGCCCGTCCCCATTTCTCACACTTGCTGTCTGGTCACCCTAGCTTCCAGGCCGGTGCTGTGGCTGTTCCACTCCCTCCTCCCTGTCCCACCCATCCTGTGAGCGGCCAGCGCCAGGCCTGTGGTCCCCCGCGCCAGGCGACACAGGCCCCCGCCTCGCAGCAGTGCCGCCTCCAGGGGACGCTTCCGCATTCCAAGCGCCCCCGCAGAGCCGTTCCCATTGGGCTGGACTCTCAACTTTAATCCCGCCCGACAAAGACGTGGCTTGTGCCCTGATTGGCCAACGCTGCTGTCATTAACACCAACCGGCGGCTGCCCGCGATCTGTGATTGGCTGTTCCCCCCCCGCCAGAAGGCGCCCCTCGCCCCTCACTCACTTTGGGCGGTTTGGGTAAAATGGCGCCGCTGCGAGTGACGGTCTCGTTCCGCGAAGGCACAACGGTCACCGCGGGGCCGCTCCGGAGCCCGCCGACCCCCACCCGGCCCCGGGAACCGGCCGCTGCCGCCAAGAGGCGTCCCGCCAGACCCGCCATCTTCCTGCCTTCGGCCGCCCTGCCCCGGCCCGCGCTGCTATAGCGACGCGCCCGAGCTGTGCCCGGGGCGCCGCCGCCGCCTCCTCAAATCTCGCGATGACCGGGGAGGGGTGGGGCTGTCGGGGTAAAGCGGCTGGCTCCAGTGCGCATGCGGAGCCTGCTGATTTGTGCTACGTGAACCCGGCTCTGGGCGTGACGGGGCTGAGGGTGCCCGGGCCTGTGAGTCACCTTCCCCCCCGCCAGCTCCCTGGTGTCCGCTCCCTGACCTCCCCAGCCCGTTCGCCACAAGCGCCGTCCCCGGGGCCGGGCCGGGCATCGCTGTGCCCTGCAGTGTCACAGCAGGTGCACCCAGTCCCCTTGGCACAGCCCTGCCCGTCCTGCTCCTTACCCACTGACCCCTCAAATACCAGCCCTGCTCTCCCCAGGGGAACCGGGCACAGCACTGAACTCCAGCGCAGCACCTTGCTTAATATCACAGCGCTCAGATGTAAGTAGGGGAAAAACAGGACTAAGAATATCAATCATTCAGAAGTCATGTGATAGTTACATATAAACCATATAGCATAATAGATGTAATATGCTTTCTAGAGACTAAACTGACAGGTTAACCAGCTCTCTAAAGAAGTTTCTTTCATGCCCAAAGTCCACTGCAGGATTTGAGCCAAGGTTGCCTGAGGTCCAATTTTCATGAATGTAAATTCACTGCCTATTTATTTCCTAGGTGCAGGATAAAGGGTTTGTCTTCTTTGCCTTCTACTTATATCCCCGAACTGCACACTCTGCTCAGACTGGATAACCACCCATGGCTTAATTTTCCTGGGTACTGCTGCTGACTTCACATTTATCTGTTGATTTCATATGTAAATGGACATCCATTGTGTTTGTGAGTAACAGAAGGGGAAAAATTAGCATGGGGAAATAGTTTTTAGTGTGTGTAATGATCCATCGTGTGCCAGCAATGCCCCTCTGCCATGTACATTGGCCAAACCAGACAGTCTCTATGCAAAAGAATAAATGGATACAAATCAGACGTCAAGAATTATAACATTCAAAAATCAGTTGGAGAACACTTCAACCTCCCTGGACACTCAATTACAGACCTAAAAGCAATTCTTCAACAAAAAAACCTTCAAAAACAGACTCCAACGAGAAACTGCAGAACTGGAATTAATTTGCAAACTGGACACCATCAAATTAGGTTTGAATAAAGACTAGGAGTGGCTGGGTCATTACACAAACTAAAAACTATTTCCCTATGCTAATTTTTCCCATATTGTTACTCACACCTTCTTGTCAACTATTTGAAATGGGCCATCCTGATTATCACTACAACAGTTTTTTTTCTCCTGCTGATAATAGCCCACCTTAATTGATTAGTTTCATTAGAGTTGGTATGGCAACCCCCATTTTCTCTGTATATATATCTTCCTACTGTATTTTCCACTGCATGCATCTGATGAAGTGGGTTTTAGCCTACGAAAGCTTATGCCCAAATAAATTGGTTAGTCTCTGAGGTGCCACAAGTACTCCTCGTTCTTTTTTCTTATCTGATAGAAAGCCTGTTTCTCCATCTCTGCTGTGATATAGAATCTACAAACATATTTTGAGTACCTAAACATATATTTGCAATGATATTAATGACCAGCGTGACCCCAGCTTTAATTTAAAACTTCACACAACATTCTTTGGTGAACCAGAATGAACATACCAGTGTCTGGATATTCCTGTAACCCAGTTGGTATTAAGGGGTCCTTGAGTCACAGCAGGCTCTGCAAGGACCCCACACTCTCAGTGGAATCACTGTCCCATCCCCCTAGCCACAGTCCTGAAGAGGCAGCCTCTGACACAGCAGAATGGACTTTCAGCATTTCTCATATACAGCCACCAGGGGCTTTTCCTGCAGGTACAGCCTCTTGGGTGGCTGGAGGGGAGGGGAGGGGCGGGGCAAAGCAGTAGCCCCTCTCTGGGGAGACAAAAGCTGGCGGAGCAGGCAACCAGTGAGTTTCCCACTTTCCCAGAGTTGCGGTTGGGTTGGGCTACAGTCCTGGGGTGGCAGGGGGCAGGCTCCAGCTAGGGGGCTTTGGGCTCCATTCCCTGAGCTCACTACCTCTCCCATCACCTCTGGCCCCCGCTGCCTCTCCTAGTGCCCCATTGCCCCTGGCTCCCGTTGCCTCCGTACCCACCTCCCCATCCAGGGCTCAATTTGTCCCCAGGATTGACAGGGCTGAGTAAATCTGCTGTGAAAAGTGATACTTGTGTGTTTGCTAATATCACTTTTCACAGCAGACTTAGTAGCTAGCAAGTCTTTAAAAAAAAAAAAGCAACCAAAAAAGCAAAAGAAACAATAAAAAAGACAAGAACATGCAAAGCACCTTATTTGTATTTCTATTCCATTTAGGTCCAGTAAAGAATAAAGACAACTGTACATTATTTTTATTATTGAGTCTGCAAAAAAAAAATCCTACATAAATAAATTACAATTATGTGGACATGTATATGTGCATATTCATTTGTGTTTCCTAAAGTTAATTAAGTATGTTAGGAAAAATTGTCAGAGCGGCCATCAAAAAATTTGTTGTGAGAACCCCTAGATTAGATCCTTTAATGAACAGAAAAAGCCTAACCAGACTGTTCCTCATTGGCTGTGGCACTCTCATCAGATTACATAGGCTAAACGGGGTCAGAGTTGGATGGAAGACCTTTAAATGAAAACCTGCAAACCTGAAGCATCACAGGGCACGCTTTTCCGAGTCAGTACTGTGTTAGTGTCCCAATACCATGCTGACATCTTTCAGATAAAAGCAAGGCCCTTATTGCTTGGTAGTTATACCGGGAAAGCATTTTTGTTAGAGTAGAGGGTATTGAGGATCTGTCCAGAGCAATGGGGCTAACAGGTGTCATTGCATTCTTTTGACCTAAAATTCCCATGTGGTTTCTTTTATGTCAGATTCTTTATCTGGTGTCTTGATCTGTTTGGATCTGAACACTGCTATGTAGTGTTAAATAGTTGCTACATTCCACATCAGTGGTAGATGAAGTAGTGCTGGTATATAGTATATGGAGCCCACACTTCCAAGACATTGAGTGCCCTCTGCGATTCCATCCCTCAGCTCATTTAAGTTATTTCCCCCCACAGCCTGGTTACTATACAAAGTAAAACACATCATTTTACACAACTCCATACAAAAGATGCACCAATGTTTGGAATGGAGCATGTAATTAAGCAAAGGAAAACAGAAGCTGAATATCTGCAAAAAAGTTGTGAGTGGCAAGAGCTGTTAGGCTGTGGTAACCTTGATGTTGGGGGTCATTTAAAACTCTCTGAGCCAATCAATATCAACCCACATTACAAATTCAAAAACTGTTTATTTAGCATTACTAGCTTAAAATACAAATGTTAATAATTAAATGCACAATAATATGGTGTTTTTATGTAAAATAAAGGCCATGCAAAACTGCCTTCTTTAAAAAAATATATCTACTTAAAGTACTTAAACACTTCAAGATAACTAGAGAGAAACATACTGCAAGTTGTTTTTAGTGTTCTTTGTTAAATTGTACAGACTTTACAAGGGAATTTGGTGCTGGTGAAAGATGCTAGATTAGCAGCACTGGAGACTCATCTCCACTTAATCCACAGACCAAATACACCATAGGTGCAAGCTTCCGACCATCACCTCCTGTTACTGATCTGGAGATGCCACCTGTATGGGTGAGCAGGCAGGTCAGTCTCCATGGCTATTTGAACCTTAGGCCTCTCGACTAAAACATCACAAAAAAACACTGCAATTGGCTGGGAACAAGTATGCCATTGGGAAATAGTCTGAAACCCTAAATTCACATGGGTCCACCAGATGACATATTTTGGTTACTATCAGCCCTGTCTCAATTTGAACCAAGTGGTAAACATCATAGTGGGTTGTTTTTTTGTTGTTTTGTTTTTTTACAACAAAGTGTAGGTAAATAAAGCTATAAAGCAAACAGGTCTGGAGATGAAAACCCTTCCTCAGAAGAGTACAACTTCAATTATTACTTTGGCAGGATCAGACCCAATCTTTGGCAGAGCTCATGAAGAACCACCAGCCTCCCTCCATTACTGAAATGTTATCAAGCATTTTCCTCCCGTATATGACAGAAAGAGCTTTTCATATTGTACCAAAGATTTATTGCAAAAGACAGCATCTTGAATACCTTCAGAGGGACAGCCATCAAACTTTAAAATACTCAGTCCTCTTCTGCTAGAAATTCTGTTCTGGGCAGAGATTTTCACTGTTTAAGAATAGTGAAGGAGGGGAGGAGATAAAAGAATAAGCAGCCCCAACCTGAATGACGGGGAGACAAAAAGTTTGGCTAAAAGCTAGGTCTCAGTTCCTTGCAGGGGAGACTGTGCTGGCAGGCTGTGACGTGTCTCCATTGCCCTGTAATGATCTGTGTCTGAAGGTACAAAGGCAGCATGGTCCAACTCAACTGCAATATCAGGAACCAGACATCCTGACCTGCCTAGGGAGCAGTCCAAGGGCACAGCCAGCAGGACTGATAAGGAGGTTTGACGTTCTATCCAATAGAGGGCAGTGGTGCGCACACACACACTAGCTAATTGAGCCCCTGGCTAAAGGAGCACTTGCCTTTGCTCAACCAGCAGAGAAAATTAACTACACATGAGCAGATCTTTGCACAGACCCAAATGTGATTTTTTTTTTAAGACACCAGGTGCCAATACCTACTATGGAACTGAGGTGGGAAAGGGATGAGGAACACCCTAAATCAGTGCATCTAAAGTCATGCTGCACCATAACCAAATGAAGTCACAAAAACATTTGTAGGGCAGGCACAAATATCACTCAATGTTTTCGTTTCTGATCATTAATAAGCAAAATTATCCCAAACACAGACACTGGTATCCTGCCCCTGGTTCACAGGATTTAGGGATATAAAGACCAAAAAAAAAATTAGAAAAACACTGGATGCTTGAATATAACACTGTGGGTCACACTCCAAGATAACTATTTAGCGCACACACTAGCTGTGAAGCCAGATAGCGTGAAAACTATGTAACGGGATAGGCAAAATAAAAATATTAAAATAAAGCTTTTAGCAGTGTTACTAACACTTCTTAGTCTAATTAAAATGAGAAGAATCTTAAAAATCAAACAGACTTAAATCAATTATACTAGTCCAATTTCAGCTCCAACAGCAAAACTGGCTTGATTACTTATTTTCTCTTTCAGTCATTTTTACTTCTTTGTTCTCAGGCACCAGCAAAGTGCTGGTGTCTTTGGGTTTCCAACAGTGACAGGGAAGGCTTAACCTTCCAAATACAGCTGTTTTGATTTACTTTAAAAAGTCTCAAAATATTTCTCTCCATATTAACTTTTATATACACTTTCTGCATCCCCAACCCCAACCAAAAAACCCCAGGACAAAACAGAAATTGGAGTCTGCAGTAGTTGGCAGTGTCCCGTTTAACTCATGAATGCAGTAGATACGATACAGAGAAAGGGGTGGGGATTTCAGCCAAAGAATGCTATAAAGAAACCGAAATGCAGCAGTGAATAAGAGAGACACAGATTATGTTGTTCACAGTTCAAAGTCACGCCATTTGGGATTTTCAAAGGCACAAAGGGCAGTTAGGCACCTGAAGCATTGGAAGTTGGGGGCGTGACTCCCTTTGTGCCTTTGGAAATTTCTCCTGCACATTGTGAAGAACAAGGCTGAATGCTTCAACCAGCCAAGAAGTGGAACAGTAGCCACAAGCCGGAGACCCTCATTGCTCTCACAATATGGTTCATTAATGGTACATGTAATTTAAAACATTGTTTAAAAATTCTTTGGCTGGCAGCAGGGGTCTGCGCAACGTGTTCTGCTCTGAAACAAAGTTCTTAGTAAGAGGATAGAAGGAAAGAGTAGGAAAATTATAAATACTATCTCTGCATTATATCAGCCACCAGCTTTTTACACAGTTCCTGGACAATTTGCTCTCCTTGTATATGTATCTTCATCCCTCCGAAGCCCAACTGCCTTTTTAACAGCAATTTGTGGCCTAGCAGCCTCTCTCTCAACTCATTTTCACTTATTGAAGCTATGGACTTGATTCACCACTGAGTTAGTCCACTTCTGAGCTGGTGAAACTCCACTGAGATCAGCAGTGACATAAAACCAGAGTGACACACTGGTGAATCTCTCTTAATCCCAAATGCCTCTCTTCATGCCCCTCCCTCTCTGCCCCATCCCTACAGACTGCACGATTATCTTTATCCCTCCTCCACTGATTTTCTCCTCCCCTTCCACATTGTATGAGTGTGTTCCAGTGATGAGGCCCCACTTTTGGAAGGAGCGTCTCAGCTACAATATCATCAGAAAGACCCAGCCAAAACGTGGCTCTGGACAATTAGTGTCCTCAGCCATACCCCAAGAACTGTGACCATGTAACATACAACACTTTGCACAACAACGCACTGTACTGAGGTTAACAACAGAAACCTTTGGGAGGTAGAGAAGTATTATTATCCCCATTTTACAGAAAGGGAGACTGAGGTTAATTGACTTGGCCAAGGCCACACAGCAGATCAGTGCTAGAGCGAGATTAGAATTTGGGAGTTCTGGTCTCCTGACCTTTGGTTCAGTCCAGAATTTGCTGCCTCTCTGGGAGTTTTGCTTCCAAGCTCACATTCAGAGAGGGGAAAATATGAGTTTGTGGGGTCTCTGCAAGTCTGACTGATGGGTTTAGCAGGGTTTGGCTTGGGTTTTTTTTTGTGCCTATGAAAGTGACAGGTGGTGCGCACCCAAGTATCACTGTATCCCCTTATCCTCCATAAATATTACGACACCTAAAATACACTTGTAGATATGCTAATTCTATCATATGCAATGAGATGGGCATTGACCCACAGATCCCTGCACCCCCAATCTGTCAAGAATTTCTTGGGGGAGGGGCAGTTGGTACCACAGACTTGTGTAAATAATTACTGGTTATTGAGTCACACCTACTCTCATGCTTTATACAACCATATGATCCAGAATCCTTTGGTGGCCTTTTATGTTTCTTCTCTTTAGCCACCCCATACTATAATGCATTACTGGATATACTGTATAAGAATCTGATCCTAGTTTTGAAGGCTGGGAGTCCTATATCCATAAATCTGAGCCCATTCAAATCAGATAGACTGAGACTGGGGTAAAGCACCATCAGGGACCCATGGACCAGCCAAAACAATGGGGCCTCAAATCTGCTTGAGTCCAGGCCAGTGAGTAGTGCGAGAGGTAAACCTTCAGGTACTCTTCAGAGCAAAGGGCCCGGTTCAGCCACTCTGTTCAATCCAGTCTTAATTCACCACTGATTACTCTGGGGTTCGAAGGAACGTGAGGGTGACATAACAAGCCATTTTCTAAAAGCTAACAGGCAATAGATGCTCCTTGCCTCTAACCTAAGCAAACATTCAGTTGCTGACGATACATCGTAACGGATTACTCAAAGGCTTAACAGTAAAACACACCACTCCATCCATTACTCCAGATTGGTAGGCAGTAAAAACAGCCACCTGAACGGAAGCAGAGCGATGACCTTTTTGTGTATGCAAGTCTGGTCACACACACCCCACCCCACCCACTCTACAATCTGCATCCCAGATTCAAAATATAGAGTTCCTGACATTTTACAGCCATGCTGCAATATTCCTCAGGGGAACATACACTGTCTGAGGCCCCAGAGGTGAAAATGAGGTCTTGGGACAATGTCTCTGCTAGATCCCACACTCACCCACCCACGCAGCATGCAATGATTCCAGAAAGGAAGGAGAGAAAACATTGTCGCTTATTTGGCTATTTTCTTGGATGGGAGAGAGGTCACCAAGCACAGCAACGATAGTGTCAAAATGGGCTTGGTGTCACTCCATGCCTTGCCTTCCCCAGTTCACAGTTCCCCACTCCTCTGGCTCTCCAGCCATTCCCTCCTTATCTCCGCAATCTCCTGACCATACCAGTTGTGTAGCTTGGAGAAACAGGCTGTCTCCGGAGACACGGGGCTTTCCTGTCCAGTCAAAGACAGGCCAGTGGCGAGTGCTCCGCATCCACTGCCAGCTGCCAAGCGCCGGCGAGGAGGCAGGGGCGGGGGTTTGGAACACCCCCCATCGTGGTCAGAGCAGGAGGCCCCTGCAGGGATGTAACCACTGCCCCATGTGGAGTAACCATTCTCCAAGATGGGAGGCTGTTCCTGGACGAATGCCATAGCAGGATTGGACAAATGCCTTTTTCTGCCAGATGATGACTTCCTTGGAGATTTGTGGCAGGCAGCCAAGCTCTTTCGGGCATCCTCCAGCTGCTTCTCCAGCTCTCTCACCACCAAACGCATGTAGTCAAAGCTGGCTCGTGAAAGCGCCTTCACCCATCCCTCCATGGTGGCCTGGCAGTCGGCCACCAGCACATAGGCCTTGGCGCCAGCGTCATCAAAGTGGATGGCAAAGGCAAACTCCTCGGCAGCCTCGCACAGTTCCACAGTGCAGCCCTCCAGCACAACAAGCCCCAAAGGGTCCCGGCTCTCACGATCTTCAAAATAGAACAGCAGGTTGCCCTTGAGGATGAACCAGCGACGGTGGTAGGAAGTGGTGTGGTGGTGGTGGTGGTGGTGATGGTGGTGCCGCTCGACACGCTTGTGGAGGAAGCCGGCATGGTCTGTCGGAGAGTCACATGTGGCATAATGCGCCACACTTCGCTCGTTCAGCTTCATCGTCCTGGCAGGGCAAAGACAGACGTGGCAAGAGAGCCAGTTCAGTGCAAGGAACAACTCCTGCTCTGGAACAGACTATTAAGCCAGTTAGTGCAGTGTCCAATCTTCTCAAGTAGCAGCCACTGCTTAATATTCAGGGGCGGCTCTAGGCACCAGCAAAACAAGCTGGTGCCTAGGGCGGCAAAATCTAGGGGGCGGCAAAAGGCTGGGGCCCCAGCTCATCCTGCCGCTGCGAGCCGAGGAGCGGCCCGTCCCCTGCGGCCGGGGGGGCGGCAGGCTGGGCCGGCGGTCCTGCCGCAGTCATGCCTGCGGGAGGTCCACCGGAGCCCCGGGACGACTGGACCTGCCGCAGGCATGACTGCGGAAGGGGCGCTCATCCCGCGGCTCGGCTGGACCTCCCGCAGGCATGACTGCGGCAGCTCAAGCGGAGCCGCCGGACCCGCGAACCGTCCGCAGCTGCGGGAGGTCCAGCCGAGCCACGCGGGACCAGCGGTCCCTCTGCAGTCATGCCCGCGGGAGGTCCGCTGCTCCCACGGCTCCGGGGCGCCTCCCGCGCATGACTGCTTGGGGCGGCCAAAAAGGTAGAGCCGCCCCTGTTAATATTGAAGAGGAAAGTGTAACTGCCCCACTCTGCACCTTACAAAGCAGTACTAGACCCTGGGAGAAACTTCATCCTGATTCCAGCAAATAATCATCATGATGTCTGTTGTACAATGTTTAATACTAAGTGTCAGTGCAGATGTTGGGCCAGATCATCAACCAGCATAAAAGAAGCACAGCTCCTCTGAAGTCAGGGGAGCTGTGCCAGTTTACACCAGCTGAAGATCTGTGGCCTTTTATTCTGTTTTATTCAAACAAATGGTTACTTCTTTAAATTTTTGTGAATTTCACTATTTAGTTGAATATCCTGCAGCAGTGAATTCCACAGATTAATTGTGTGTCACTTAAGAGGTATTTCCCCTTTATTCCTTTTACATCAGTTGTCTCTTAATGCCTCCGAATGCTCTCTTACTCTAGTATTATGGGACAGGATAAACAGAAGGCATCTTTCAAACTGAGCAATGTCTGTTACCTCCCCTCTGCAGCAAATGCTTCCCCTGCCCTCCCACTTGTCACCTACAAGACCAGCAGCAGCCCTCAGCCCAGTCCCCTTCCTTCAAGGCAGTAGCCTAGCTTGCCCAGAATGTGGACAGGATCAGGGATGGGGGCAAGGAGATACCATACCTTACCAGCTATGATGGTCAGATTGCAGCTCACTGGCCTCTTCCCTGAACAGGCTCGGTCTTTGACAAGGGTCCACAGTGCTCCATCCTTCTGCTCACCACGTCCAGTCAGAGGGAAGGTACCAAAGAGAGGGTCACAGAGACCAGGGCACCAGGGAACTGAAACACAAGGTCACATCACTCAGATATATATTCCCCATCATAAAGTCAACAGAATGAACCTGAGCAGAGTTCACACTAATGGCAGGGCTGAGTACAAGATTACCTGAACCACACTGTCAGGACCTGCCGAGCTCAGACACTCAGCCACTGGGTGAAAAGGGAGTTCCAGTCTAGATGGAAACACTGAACTGACCCCAACCCAGCCTTGTGTGGTCCAGTACTGCCAGTAGCTGATGGAAGAATGGATTTTAAACCGTTTTCCTTTGAAATATATATGCAACTCAATTCTCAAGGCTGGAAATAGATTCTGTGGTTGATTCTGGATCCTGAACAGCTTTTTTTGTTTACAGAAGCATTTCCGTTTACTGCAACCCTGTACTGTGCAATCCAACACACAGTATACAGTGGATCATACATAACAATGTTATGAGTGCGGTCCTTTTACTTTTCCAGCCTGCTGGCACATGTTCTCCAACTAAAACTTAGGACAAAGAAATGCACAAAACAGGATGAACTGGATTATAAACCAAGACTTTCACCTCCACCCAATCAGCATTCAGGATTCCTCTCCCAGGGCTGCCCAGAGGATTCAGGGGGCCTGGGGCAAAGCGGGGGAGCTGCGGCGCTTGTACTCACCCCGTAGCGGCCCAGGTCTTCGGCAGCATTTCGGCAGCGGGGGGCCCTTCAGTCGCTCTGCGTCTTCAGCAGCACTGAAGGGCCCGCTGCTGCAATGCCGCCGAAGACCCGGACTGCCACCGGGCCCTCTGGGCGGCCCTGTCCCCTCCTCCTACATTCCTGCCCTGTCAATTAGACTATAAAATCCCCCCAGCCCCAAATATTCCAAAGTGTTCCTCCCTAGGCTGTGCTCTTCAGGCAGGGATACAGGGCCCAATTCTCCTCTCACTTCAGTTGGAAGTGATTCCATTGACCAGTGTAAGTGAGAGGAGAAACAGGCCCTGGTTTTTCATGGGTGTACGGACAGCACATAAATCATGGGTGCCACTGGAATACATTAATGCACAGTAAGTCTCCACTACCCTCCCGCAATGTCCTGAAACCCTCCATGTCAACTACTGTATATCTGAGAACTCTGGAAATAAACCCTGGGGATACCCCTTCACTGAATTCAGCATTTACTCCTGCTCTTGGATTTTGTACAAGGGACCTCTTTAGAGTATATCCCCACTCTTGCTCACAATACAGGCACCAGAATCTCTCTGCATTTTCCTCAACCTCTGACCACTCACAAATCAACACCCTTAACTCTTCAAGGGTCCCCAGTCCCAACAGCAGAGAAGCAGTTATACAGAAGGCTGAGCCATACAGGAAAAATCCCATAGTGTGCAGGGACTTTGTTTTTATTTGTCTGCAAACGGCCTGGCCCCTTTTTGCTGTTACATACACAAAAAGAACAATCATCTTGTTCGCATAAAGGATGTGGTTACCTCTGGGTGGCTGGTAGGAGCAGCCAATTTTCTAAGCCCATGATTCCAAATGCAAATGTGAAGACTCACAGAAAGGGAAGTTTTGCTGTTTCAATACTCTTTTCCCAGGGAAGTGAAAATCTAAAAAAAGGGGGGGAGGGGGAGGATTTCCATGCACAAAAGAGAAGATCAATGTACAGCAAAGTAAATACATTAGGCCAGATTTTCAGCTGGTATAAACTATCATAACTCCATTAAAGTCAATGGAGCTATGCCAGTTTATACCAGCTGAGGATCTGGCCTACTGGTTTTGTGCCTGTGTATTTATGTTAGTTGAGTTACACTGGTTTGATGCCAGTGAACAACAAAGAATCAGATCCTCTGCTCTTAAAACAAGATTAACAATGAAAATAATCAATGATGGTGCACACATCACTTTGACTTCAAGGGCCTCAGAACTAGACTCTCTGGCTACAGGCTGACGACCACCCACACAAAGCCCACAACATTTAAAGATTCTATAAAGAAAAATCAGAGCTTTGTTTGAAGCAGGCTGCAGACACATGTGCTCAGAGCTCCAGCATAGAGCAAAGATATTGACAAGCTTTAAAAGGGACAATGTTTCAGAGTATGCTAAAGATGCCATGACTGGACTGCGATCTCTAAAAACTGGTCAAAATTCATCCACCATATAGTAAAACAATTCATGCATCAAACCTAATGTCTAAAAACCACACATTAAAAGACTGCAAAGTGCTCCCGTACTACCGTAATGGGGGCCACAGAAGTACCCAAAATAGAAATACAGAACCTACAATCTTAATGACAACCAATCAGCACATGCAACGCAGCTACCAGTTCTTGCAGCACCGCCCACAAAGTGACCAACAGCAAACTAGTGCTCACTTCTGAGGACTCTCCAATAAATAAGCTAGCGCACGCAGTCCCACTGTTCAGACACAGCCCCACAAACGACTGCCTTCAACCTATTGGAGAGACAAAGTGGGCAAGGTCATGTCTTTTATTGGACCCCCTTCTGTTGGTAGGGTGACCAGACAGCAAGTGTGAAAAAGTGGGACAGGGGGTGGGGGATAACAGGAGCCAATATAAGAAAAAGACCCCAAAATCGGGACTGTCCCTATAAATTCGGGACATCTGGTCACCCTATCTGTTGGTGAGAGAGACATGCTTTTGAGCTTGGACAGAGAAGCTTGTCTCTCTCACCAACAGAAATTGGTCCAAAAAAAGACATTACCTCACCCACTTTGTCTCTCTAATACCCTGGACCGATACAACTACAACTACACAGCCTTCAGCCTAGTCGTTCCAAATGATCCTACAGTAACAAATTGTGATGCTGGGAGGCCAGGTGCCAGCTCTTGCCAAGGCTGCAGCCATTAGCTAAGAACTGACAAGCTCATAGCTGGAGATCAGACCAGCTCATTTATGTATTAGGTCTGGTCTACACTACAAACTTCTGTCTGTATAACTATGTTGCTCAGGAGTGTGGAAAATTCACACCCCTGAGTGACGTAGTTATACCGACCTAATCCCCAGTGTAGACAGTGCTATGTTGATGGGAGGGCTTCTTCCATTGCCATAGCTACCACCTCTCTGGGATGGGGAGTACCTACGCCAGCAGAAGAAGCTCTCCCGTCAGCACAGATAGTGTCTTCAACAAGTGCTACAGTGGCACAACTGCACCAGTGCAGTGCTGTAACCGTAGACAAGTCTTTAGTGTTGCTCAAAATAGGTATTAGTCTACTAAGAATGTATTTAGTGTTTAGACTCTAAAGAATGTGTGTAAATTGCTGTATGCATTAATCTTATCTGTAATGTCTCTATTCCAGGTTGTAAGGAAATGTGTAGGTTTTGCTTTGTAACCTTGAAAATGTTTGCTCTAAACTTGTGAATTCAGATGGGAAGAGTGTTCCCCCCCGCCCCCTGCCGGTCCAGAAGAACCATCAAAAATCAGATGGGCCATCAAGGACCATCACAATACAAAGGACTGGTGAATGGCCCTATTGCACCCTGGAAATGCTCCGTGCAAGAAAGCTTGTCTTACGGTCTTGGAGGCTGAATGAAGGAAATAAAATGAAGTCATAGGAAAATGTTCCATCTCTTTTCTATTTGAACTCTCACAAGGCCAGAGACACTAAACTGAAGCCAGAGATCCCAGGGTTTACGCCTGGGTGGATCTGCCCCCCTAAAAGACATTTTGAACTGACAGATCGCTACAACTCTGTCACTCTTAGGATTTAGATTGCAATTCATTTATGTGCCTGTTTGCCTGCTTTAACCTGTAAATGACTCTCTCATTTATTTTTACTGGTTTATAAACCTCTAGATAGTTTATTACAGGACTTGGCTACAGGCATTGTCTTTGTCTAGGGTACCCACTGATCTGGGGTAAGTGACTGGTCTCTTGGGACTGGGAGCAACCTGAATATTTTGTGATTTTTAGTGTAACTCAGCTGTTCTCAACCAGGGGTCCAAGGCCCCCTGGAAGGCCCCGAGCACATTTCCAGGGGTCTGCCAAGCAGAGCCGGCATTAGACTCTCTGGGGCCCAGGAAGAAAGCAGAAGCCATGCTGCCCCGAGCCCTGCCACCCGGGGCCAAAGGCAAAGCCTGGACAGCTTCGGTGTGGGGCTATGAGCATTTGCCCTGCTTGCTACCCCCTAATGTGGGCCCTCACTTTTATATGCAGAAAAACAGTTTTTGTGGCACAGGTTGGCACTGGAGTTTTTCTAGCACGTTTTGGGGGGTGGGGGCAGGGTTCAGAAAGAAAAAGGTTCAGAACCCCCGGTGTAAGCGACCATTTATCACTAAGTCCAGCTTCCCTGGATGACAAGATAAACTGGAGAATCTAAGGGAACTGTCGTCTGTGACTCCATGGTCAGACTGTTACAGTGATCCAGGGGTTCACATTTGTCACTGGCTTGGTGCAATCTAATTATAGAACCTACCCCCAGTTTGGGCTGTCTACCCTGTTTTGACAGTCTGCTCTGTCACTCCAGACGCCGTGACACAAACAACCGCCTACTACCCCAGCCCTCATGCCGCTGAAACAACAGATCATGGCATGCAGCCGCCATGCTCACAAACATTCCTACAATAACACAGAACCACAAGGAATTCCTGTACTCACACAGAGCCCTCAGTGTGCAAAGCCCCAGCACTTATGAGCGTTCTTTCACTAACAAACCTGCACAGAGTGTCCAATGCCCCATAGCCACCCTACAACAAACCGGTGTGTTCAGCCCCGCACTTCCAAACACACAAACCATCACATACACTGCCAGTGCCCCGAATGCCCCCTTCCCTCAAGTTCCCCCACTGCACTCGGAGGTCACTGTACATTCCTCTCTGCTGTATACATTTCCCACCTTTCCTGCCTCTTTTCTAGCAGCTTTTCAAGGGGAGATTTTCGCAAACTAACTTGAGCCAGAGACCATCCTTTCTCCTAAAAGCTGTTCATTTCTAATTTCCCCTGCTGCTGCTGAAGAATTAGAGCCAGAATGAGACCTTTTCCTGCGACCGCTCTGCATCACAGTTTGTGCCGCTATGCAATCTGTAGCTATGACGACAACTGTAATGTCACAAATCTGTTACTTCAGCCACCCCTGTGGGGTTAAGCACCTTAATGGGGGAGAAAGCTGTCTGGTGTAAACACAGTTCTAGCTCATTAGAATTTTAAAGTTAATTTAGTGCTAGTGAAAAGCACTGGATTTTCAGTGGAGGGGTTCATAGATTCTAAGGCCACAAGGGACAATTGTGATCTGACTCCTGTATAACACAGGCCAAAGAACTTCCCAAAATAATTCCTAGAGCAGATCTTTTACAAAAACATCCAATTGTGATTTTAAAATCATCACTGATGGAGATTCCACCTTGGTAAATTATTCCAATGATATTACTCTCACTATTAAAAATGAACTCCTCATTTCCAGTCTGAATGTGTCTAGCTTCAACTTCTAGCCATTGCATCATGTTATACTTTTTTCTGCTAGATTGAAGAGCTCCTTATTAAATATTTGTTCCCCATGTAGATACTTTTACACTGTAATCAAGTCTGTAATTCAAAAAGAATTTGAAGAGCAACTAGCAAAAGACACAAACACTAACACCAATTTTTTTTTTAAGTAGATCAGAATCAGGAAGCCTGTCAAACAATCAGTGGGGCCACAGGATGATCACCATGCTAAAGGAGAAGCTAAATCAGGGGTTCTCAAACCAGGGGTCAGGACCCCTCAGGGGGTTGTGAGGTTATTACATGGGGGGGTCGCGAACTGTCAGCCTCCACCCCAAACCCTGCTTTGCCTCCAGCATTTATAATGGTGTTAAATATATTAAAAAGTGTTTTTAATTTATAAGTGGGGGGTCACACTCAGAGTCTTGCTATATGAAAGGGTCACCAGTAAAAAAGTTTGAGAGCCGCTGAGCTAAATGAATTCTTTGCATCAGTCTTCACTGATTTACCCCTTCATGTAACACAAGAACCAGGGATCACCTGATGAAATTAATAGGCAGCAGGTTTAAAAGAAACAAAAGGAAGTATGTCTTCACATAATGCACAGTCAACCTGTGGAACTCATCGCCAGAGGATGTTGTGAAGACCAAAAGTATAACTGGGTTCAAAAAAGAATTAGATAAGTTCATGGAGGATAGGTCTATTAATAGCTATTAGCTAAAATGGTTAGGGTCAAAACCTCATGCTCTGGGTATCCCTAAGCTTCTGACTGCCAGAAGGTGAGACTGGAGAACGGGGGATGGATCATTTGATAATTACCCTGTTCTGTTCAGTCTCTCTGAAGCATCTGGCACCAATCGCTGTTGGATGTGGGGCTAGATGGACTATTGGTCTTACCCAGTATGGCCATTCTTTTGTTCTTACGTCTCCCCTTAATCTTCTCTTTTTCAAACTAAATAGATTGAGCTCTTTAAGGCCTGTTTTCTAATCCTTTGCTCATTCTTGTGGTTCTTCTCTGAACCCTCTCTGATTTATCAACATCCTTCTTGATTTATGGACTCCAGAACTGGATGCAGTATTCTAGCAGTGATTACGCCAGTGCCGAATACAAAAGGTAAAATAATCTCACTACTCCTCCTTGAGATTTGCTTCTTTATGTATCCCAGGCTCACATTAGCTCTTTTGGCCATGGTGGCATGCAGGGAACTCATGTTCAGCTGATTATCCATCACCACCCTCAACTCTTTTTCAGAGTCACTGTTTCCTGTATGTATGGTCTGTACCCTTTGTTCCTACTTGTATATGTAGCTTTTAGCTGTAATCAAATGCATGTTGTTTGCTTGCATGCAGTTTACCAAGTGATCTAGTTCTCTTTGTTATTTGCTTCTACCCTGTTCTCTTGGAATCATAGAATATCAGGGTTAGGAAGGACCTCAGGAGATCATCTAGTCCAACCCCCTGCTTAAAGAGGGACCAATCCCCAATTAAATCACCCAACAGATTTTTGCCCCCTATCCCTAAACAGCCCCCTCAAGGATTGAACTCACAACTCTGGGTTTAGCAGGCCAATGCTCCAACCACTGAGCTATTCCCCCCCTTTCATTATTTGCTACTTCCATAATTTTTGTGTCATCTGCAAACTTTATCAGTGATGAGCTTATGTTTTCTTTGAGGTCATTGATAAAGATGTTAAATAGCGTAGGGCAGCAGTTCTCAACCAGGGGCCCAGTGTACCCCAGAGGATCACGAGCAGGTTTCAGGGGGTCAGCCAAGAAGAACTGGCATTAGACTCTATGAGGCCCAGGGCAGAAAGCCCAACCCTGAGCCCAAGCCCGAGCCCAAGCCCCGCCATCCAGGGCTGAAGCCAAAGCCCAAGCAACTTAGCTTCACAGGGCACCCTGTGGCATGGGGCCCTAAGCAATTGCCCTGCTGGCTACACCCTAATGCTGTCCTGGGCTTTTATACGCAGACAAACAGTTGTGGGGGCACAGGTAGACCTTGGACTTTTTATAGCTTGTTGTGGGAGTGGGAGGCTCAGAAAGAAAATGTTTGAGAACTCCTGGTGTAGAGCCAAGAACTGATCCCTGTGGGTCCCCACTAGAAACACACCCACTTGATGATGATTTCCCATTGACAGTTACATTTTGAGACCTATCAGTGAGTCAGTTTTTAATCCACTTGTGCCGTGTTAAATCCCATCACTCTCCTTTTCTAACCAAGACATCACGCAGCACCAAGTCCCCGGCCATACCGTATGTTATGAAATCCTGATGGCTCCACTGAAGTCAACAGGAAATTTGTCATTGACTTCAACGGACCTGGGATTTCACCCTGGGAGCCTACTGTACTAGGGCCTCAGGTTTGGGAGATTCCAGGACATTCAGCCCTTCCGCTCTTTGCCGAGACCACCAGCATGGGGGGTACAGGCTCCCCAACCCGGGCCTGCTGCGACGCCAATCCCCCAGCCAGTGGCTAAGCCTGATCGAAGCAGGCTGTTGGGGGAGGAGGGTCCCCCTGGTTCTAGCAAAGGGGGGCGCTGTGCTCCTCCCCACTGGCCTTTCCTGGAACCCCCCCCCCCTTTGGGACCCGACCGGAGGCATTTCACACAGGCCACTAGCCCCAGGCTGGCGCGCTCACGCCCCGGGGCGCCTGGCTGCTGGGACGCCTCTGCGCTCGCCCAGCGGGCTTGGGAGGCGGGATCGCAGCTGCACGGGCGGTCTGGCCGGCTCGCTGTCCCTCTCCCCTAGCGCCAGTGGCTCCAGGGCCGCGGGCCGCCCCAGCGTGTTACTCACCGCCGCCGCCAAAGCCCGTCCCCCGGCCCCGGCCGCCCTGCCGGCTCCGCTCGGCTCGCTACAAGTTGGGGCAGCTGCTCTGTGCCGCCACGGTACAAAACCCGGAGGGCCGCGCAGCCAGTGGAACAGCTGGGACTCGGCGGGATCCATTCACACAGTCCCGGGCGGAGCCGGCCGCCAGGATTCCGAGCGGATCCGGGTTTTCCACTAGGCTTGAGTTTACATAGAGGGGCGGCTGGTGTCAGTCCCCCCACCCCCAGGGCCGGGGAGCCACGTAAGAGCTGGACCCAAGCGCTACACCGCTTCTGATCTGACTTCATGCCCTTCAAGCCTCCCCTTCCCCGCTAGCTCTAGCTTAGGCTGTGCTTTGACACCAGGCTCCTGCTGTGCGGATTGTGTGGTCCTGCATTCATGAGCCAAACTTGCACCCAGTTCAGCTGCAGAGAGGGGAAAAAGTTACTGGTCGTGACTCCACAGGCACTTGCATGTGTCTGTCCCTATGTAGGTGGGACAGTCCCTAGAGTGGATCCACCCAGTGGGGTGGGGCCACAAAGCAACTGTCCTTTCCCCACCTTCCACTCCCGTGTATTTCAATGGCCTTAAAGGGCATTTTCCTGCTTTTCTCGCCTAGCTTTCGAATGCGCCCACGCTGCATAAAACCACGCACCCTGCTGGTTAACTGTAGAGCTGCCGGATCCTGCTGTCTTTAAGGATATTAGACAAGGGCAATTCTCCACTGCATGATGGCTCTTTTATGTTGCTCCAGTGCCATAAAGGGGCCATACAGGGTGACCAGATGTCCTGATTCTATAGGGACAGTCCTGCTATTCGGGGCTTTTTCTTATATAGGCGTCTCTTATCCCCCATCCCCTATCCTGATTTTTCACACTTGCCGTCTGGACACCCGAGGACCATATAGCTGGTGGAGCTGGCTCTGAAGGATACCCCTGGCACAGAGGGGGCTCCCCACTTGGCACAGAGCTATACAAAGAGCCAGCATAGTGGGTGTGCCAAGGAGGGAAAGCCCAGCACTCCAACTATGTTTGGCTGCTGCAGTGGCCCAGGACTAAGGCTACAACTTTTTCAATGAGGTCGAGGATGTCATTGAATCCGTAAATTCCAGCGACCTCCATGACTTCAGCCTCGGCTGGGAGCTGTGGGTCTCCTGACCGCCATGGGTGTCAGGGGGACCCTGGAGCACCAACCTGCCATGGGTGGTGGGGGGGACCCAATAGCTCCAAACCCCTATAGGCAGGGGCGGCTCTAGAAATCGGGCTGCCCCAAGCAGCGCAGAGCGCTGCGCCGCCCTTCCCCGGTCCCGCGGCGGGTCCCCTCTTCCCGCGGCTGCGGTTGAGCTCCCGCCGGTATGCCTGCGGCAGGTCCACCGGAGCCCGGGACGAGCGGACCTGCCGCAGTCATGCCTGCGGGAGCTCAACCAGAGCCGCGGGAAGACGGGACCCGCCGCAGTCATGCCTGCGGCAGGTCCGCTCGTCCCGGGCTCCGGTGGACCTGCCGCAGGCATGCCGGCGGGAGCTCCACCGGAGCCAAATGCCGCCCCCCCGGGAAACGGCCGCCCCAAGCGCCTGCTTGGCGCGCTGGTGTCTAGAGCCGCCCCTGCCTATAGGTGGTGGGGAACCCCAGAGCTCGGAGTGGGTCCCTACAGCTGCTCAGACGCTGCAGACAATGTGGGGACCCTGCAGCTGAGCTCCCCATTTTGTTATGGATATTTTTAGTAAAAGTCATGGACGGGTCACAGACTTCTGTGAATTTTTCTTTATTGCCCATGACTTTTACTAAAAATATCCATGACAAAATCTTAGCCTTACCCATAAGGGCCCCCAGAACTGCTCTACCTTTCACCAGAATAAGGCTTAACACCACCTTTGCCCTCCCCTGACGCCTAGTGCTGAGATGGAAGAGAGCAGAATTGCAGTCTGCAAAGCAATGGTCTAACTTCTGTGTCATGACAAACTGGTTCGCCCCATCTCTTAGGCCAAGTAAGAACTCACCAGAGGCATTGCTCATCATCCAAATCAAAATAAACTCTTAACTGGAAAAAAAAAGTGTTTACCTCTTGAGCATCCTGCTTTTGGAAGCAGGAGCACTGGATGTTCCCATGAATAGCTATTCTCACAGTATTTCTGGTATGGATGAAACTAGAGAAGTGCCAGAAATCTCCAGAGGGGATCTGATCTTGTGAGAGTTCCAGTCTAATTAAGCATCTGAACTTTTAGAAACTTATTCATGGATTCCAAGGCCAGAAGGGACCATTGTGATCATCTACTAATCTGATGATCCTATATAACACAGGCCATACAACTTCCCTGAAATAATTCCTAAAGCACATTTTTTTAGAAAAACATGCAATCTTGATTTTAAAATTGCCAGTAATGGAGAATCCACTACAACCCTTGGTTAATTGTTCCACTGGTCAATTACTCTCATTGTTAAAAACTTGTACCTCATTTCCAGTCTGAATGTGTCTAGCTTCAACTTCCAGCCATTGGGTCATGTTATACCTTTCTCTGCTAGACTGAGCCTGTTACCAAATATTTGTTCCCAATGTAGACACTTATAGACTGTAATCAAGTCACTCCTTAATCATCTTCTCCGGACAATTTGTGGTTCACACTTGTCAATAGTTGTGAGGCCATGGAGAGAGAAGGTTCCCAAACCATGTTTAATTGTCCTAGAAGATGGAGACTCTCAGGATGTGAGACAGACCCCTGAAAATCAGACCAAATGAATTTCAAGACAGGTGGTCATCCCAGTTACCACACTGTTCATGTAGCTGGTCTCTGTCATGTAACCCAAGGACCCTAACTATACAAGACTACAGATTGGGGTTCCCGGTTCCCTACACGGGACTTGAGTCGCAAGCCACTCCAGACAACGGGACAGTATCTATCATCACAGCATTCCCGGGAGGTAGGGAAGAGCCATTTTACAGGTGGAGAACAGAGGCACACATAGGTGCTGGAACTAGGGGTGCTGCGCACTCCTTGGCTTGGTTTCTATCATATAGGGCTTGGCTACACTTACAAATTTGCAGCGCTGCAGCAGGGTGTGAAAACACACCCTCTGCAGCGCTGCAAATTGCGGCGCTACAAAGCGCCAGTGTAGTCAAAGCCCCAGCGCTGGGAGCCGCGCTCCCAGCGCTGTCCGTTATGCCCCACAGGGAGGTGGAGTACGGACAGCGCTGGGAGAGTTCTCCCAGCGCTGGCGCTTTGACTACACTTAGCGCTTCAAAGCGCTGCCGCGGCAGCGCTTTGAAATGCAAGTGTAGCCAAAGCCGGGGTTTACAGTTTGGTTCAATGGCTCTGGGTGCCAGTATAAAAATTGTTCCGGTGCCCCTGGAGGCACAGAGAGACTTAGGGTATGTCTACACAGCTGCGGCAGAGCTCTCCCAGCACTGTAATAAAACCACCTTTGCGAGGAGAATAGCTCCCAGTGCTGTAGCGCTATCTACACTGCCACTTTACAACACTGAAACTTGCATCGCTGAGGGGTGTATTTTTTCACACCCCTGAGCGAAGAAAGTTTTAGCGCTGTAAGTGGCAGTGTAGACAAGGCCAACGCCCAGATCTTCAAAGGTATTTAGGCATCTATCTGCCATTGTTGTTACCAAAATATCTTTGAGGATCTGGGCCTTGTCCAAGGTCATACAGGAAGTCTAGCAGAGGAAAGAATTGAATGTGGGGTCTCTCAGGTCCTAAGCTAGTACTGTAACTACTGGATGATTGTGCGTGTGTAGACACAGGGTGAGTATAGGGCCCAATGCAGTGGAACCCTGGTCTCTAAGTTCTACCATATTACAGCTATAATAATAGCGCCTTTAGGAACCACAATCCTCTCTAGAGAAGTAAATACTGTGTGCGCCCAGGCTGACAAAACACCTTTCTTCCCTAGCATTGATCACAGGCTCAGCAATCGCACTCCACCTACGGTGACCAGATGTCCCGATTTTATAGGGACAGTCCCGATTTTTGGTTTTTTTTCTTACATAGGCGCCTATTACCCCCCACCCCCTTCCCGATTTTTCCCCTTTGCTGTCCTGTCACCCGCCCCAGGCAGCCAGGCTATGACGATCGTACAGCCCCTGAGGCCCCACAGGGCGGAATCGGGAAGGGGAGAGTTATGGGGAGGGCGTTGTCCTGCCTCCGAGTCCTCCTACTGGGTGCCGGGAAGCGGGCGCCTCTGCTCCCCGCCCACACCGGGAGCGGCCGCGGCTGCTCCCGCGGGACAGGCTGGTCAGGTGAGCGGCGGCCGGGGATCACGTGGCTGCGCGCCCTCTCCTGGCCGGGCTAGACGCTCACTTGTGTTGCGGCAGCTCCTGGCGCCTGGCCCGTCCCGCTCCGCCCGGGTAAGTGAGCCGGACCGGCAGCGGGGGGCTCGGGGGTTGCCGCGCTGGGGCTCTGCCGGCTACAAGGGTCTCCGCGGAGTGGAGGAGGCTAAAGAACCGGACAGATCCCGCCAGCCGCTGGGGCGGGGAGGGCTGATGCTGCTTGTTCCTTCGCTCCAAGGGCGGCTGCTTGGCGGTGGGCTGGGGGGGCTCTGGCTGTACAACCTTAAAAGTGTCTTGGGATCCTGCAGGATGAGGCGCTGCAGACTGCGGGGTGCTAGTTCGGCAGCTCCGTCTTTCCATCTCTGCCTACGCAGAGCTCAGCCATGTGCTTCTTGAGTTTGAATTGGGGTCCTAGATGCAGACTGCTCCATTAGCACGGACTGTGCAGTGTTCCACCCCGTCTGAGACCAGAGTTGGTTTATGGTCAGTTCCTATCCAGGGACTTGTAATTGCTACTGACCTGGGGCTAGTTTGGGACAAGTAAACTAAAAGTTAAAGATTCCATGTCCCCCTTTCCCAGGTCTCTGAGCTGCTTATCCCCTCATTGTAAGTATGTTTAGATTACTACTGTTTCCCCAAGGTGGGGGCCTCAACCTTCTCAGATCTCTGGGAATCGTTCCCAATTTTATCTTAGGGGAGATTGCAAAATCCAATGCCTGTAAAGTCAAGCGAAAGACTCCTGTTGATTTCCCTGGTGTTGGACTGGGGCCCCTAGGAAGGAGCAGTGTGTTATGAACATTCAGTTGTATTAAAGAACTTAGGGGGCACATTCAGCATCTCCATGATCATATTGTGATATCCGTTGGAGTTTTGCGCACAGATCAAAGCAAGATGATCCTGAGCTTTTAGAGCAGGCCACGTCCCAGTCCTTTCTTTAACACGTCCCCATTATCAATAAAAAATAACACTTTGCACTTCTGTACTGCCTTCCCTTTGAAGGCCTCAAAGCACTAGAGAAACGTTGACAACATTGTTACTGTCCCAGTTTGGAGATGGGGGAAAGTGATGCCAGAGGATCTGGGCCAGACAGACTTGCCCAAGATCACACAGCATGTCAGTGGCAGAAGTTAGAGACATGTCTCCAGCTGGTCCTGTGCTCCAGCCACAGACCGCAGAGGAGTTTTGCTTCTCTTTACTTTTTATTGTCTGGACAAATGCAGCTGTCTATGCACCACTTTTCTTTAGCATTCAGTATAAGCCCAGCATCTCAATATGGTATAAATCATTTTCTCCTTCATGTTTTGGGAGGAGTTTGTGACCTGAACGTACTTGCCTGGTGGTGGGTAAGCTGCAGGTGGGTGCTCTGATTGTGGCAGGTCAAAAGGTAGGTATTTCTCTGCTGGGACCAGCCCAGTCACTTTGGTGATATGGTTACAATCTGGCCCATATACAAGGGCCCAATTTTTTCCCACATTGCTCTATATGACTGGATTCAGATTAGCTACTGTTCACCCTTCATTAATGCCAATTTACTGCACACAGATTGCAGCTGCACCTGACTCCTGACCTACATTGCACCGCCACTGCTTCTTGTTTTTGCCCTAGATTTCTCTACACAGGTCTGGCAGTACAACTTGCTCCTGACAAGGAGCATCCCTTCCCCTGCTATTTTACTCCATGTGGGCCCTCCTGGGCGGAAACTGTAATGGAATCGTAGAAATGTAGGGCTGGAGAAGTCGTCTAGTCCAGCCCCCTGCACTGAGGCAGGACCAAGTACACCTAGATCATCCCTGCTGATGGGTGTTTGTCCAACCTATTCTTAAAAACCTCCAATGACGGGGATTCCACAACCTCCCTTGCAGTTAACTATCCTTACAGTTAAAAAGATTTTTTTAATATCTAATCTAAATCTCTCTTGCTGCAGATTAATCCTGTTACTTCTTGTCCTCCCTTCAGTGGCTGGGGAGAACATTTGATCACTGTCCTTTTTCTAACAGCCCTTAACTTATTTGAAGACTGTTATCAGGTGCCTGCTCAGTCTTCTTTTCTCAAGACTAAACATGCCTAGTTTTTTTAACCTTTGCTCATAGGTCAGGTTTTCTAAACCCTTTATCATTTTTTGTTGCTCTTCTCTTGACTCTCTTCAGTTTGTCCACATCTTTCCTAAAGTGTGGCACCCAGAGCTGGACATGGTATTCCAGCTGAAGCCTCACCAATGCTGACTCGAGCTAAAGTGAATGAGGTTTTCATAATATGGACCCATCTCCTCAGGAAGTAATGAGACCTGCCATGCTTGATTCTCTCTTAGTTATCTAGGTATTTATAACGTGTCTGTTGCCCTGGTGTCTGCAGCTAAAGTTACAAAAAAGCAAACAGACGGTCCGTACAGCTGTAATCTCCCTGCCGTCTGTGTGTGTCTCTCTGTGAACTTGTGACCACTTCAAGATTTGATTTCTAATCTCCAGACTAGATCTATATCTTGTTAAACAGAAAGGGGAAGCCTAGAGGCAGCTGCCCAGACTTCAGCCCCAGCTTCTCCTTTCTGTACTATTTAGACCAAGTTCCTCTTTCTAGCTGGGCAAACACCACAAGGCCCTACACTCACTCCACAGCATTTCTTTGTCACTTTTGAGAACTGTGCCAGACCAATTCCAAAATTTCGGGGAATGTTCTAGGTATTGATGGGTAGAACCCTAGTGAGCTGGGTGAAAACCAGAAAAGCCTCATTTCCACTGACATCAGGCCCACAGAACACCCGTTTGGTACTGCAGGCAGAGGAAGCTCTGGTGCCCTCTGCAAGCTGCCGCCTGCACCTAGAACAGACCGGGTCAGTCGCACACCTCGTTCCTTATGCAGCTGAGTTGTACACTCAGCCAGGCCCCATCCTCACTCCAGCCGTTCTCTCCCCTAGTGAGGCCACTCAGCCCCCCACTCCAGCCAGGCCCCTTGCCCTCCATTTCAGTCAGCTCCTACCAAGCTGGGCCTTCGTTTGCATGTGGATTACACACACAGCTTGGCTAGGTGAGCAAGGAAGTGTGCGAACCTCTAGTATGACTGCCTGGCCACTCTGTTTTTCCAGTCCCTTACCGAACGGCCCCTGATGGAATGGATGTTCCCCTAGTTGTACTCATGGCGGTCTTCTTGAATTGCACACACAGGCCCCGAGTCATCCCTGGCCTGGTGGAGAATCCAGTGCAAGGGGGAGCAGCTGGACCCTGCCCTATTCTGGAGCTGCTGGGGGCTGGTTCGGCCCCTTGTGCAGGTTAAGCAGCCCTTGGGACTGTCTTACCTTGTGCTCTGCATCTCACGGTGCTTGTGGGCTTTGTGGCAACTGATAAATATCTAGGGTATAGGAAAGCCCCTGCTGCTCTCCTGCACCAAAGGTGGGGAGATGCAGAGCCAGCTCTGGGCTGGCCAGGGAGGCCCTCTGTGCTAGAGGTATTCCCCAGCAGAGCCAGGGCTGCTGCTTTGCTTTACATTGTATCCCCACTTCGGGCAAATAGCACCCACAGTTTGTTTTTGTTGTTAACTTAAACAGACGAGTAGAAGATCCACAGGGAGCAGATGAGGCAGACAGTACCATTTTTACACAATCATGTATGTTAAACATTGTCAGTCCCAAGCATTCAAAATCATGAGGTAGGCCCCCAGAATCATGCAATTGGCTTAAATCAGATTTTTTTTAAAGTAATACCTTTTGAGGTTCGTTCTGTCTTTGTGGGATATAGCATTTAGGGGGTCATGTTCTCAAGCTTTTCTCCACAACCATGAAGGTTAGAAACCATAGGTTTTTTTTGTTGTTTTTTTAAATGCTGAGCATCTCACATCATCACATGACTCCAGGAGCTGGGGCTTGAATGAAAGCACCAGCTATTCCAAGAGTTGCAATGAAATTGCATGAGTTGACAACAATGCACTTTTTCTAACCACGACCACATTTAAATGTCTGATGCAAGCCCTTTAGAACCTCTTTCCGTGAGTGAAGCACTGTGTTGTGTAGGTGTGCTCAGAACAGGGTTTGAAGGCTGGCAGCCTGTCTGTACTAGTGCTCCCATCAGCGCTACTGCCACTGTAGCCCAACCAGTGGGAGCAGTCCTGGGAAATATTTAGGAAAAGGCCTAGTTTTGACAGGGCCACCCAGAGAGGGGCAGTTTGCCCCGAGCGCCCGTTTGAGAGCTGAGTGACATTGAGACCTGGCCCGGGGGGTTGCAGTGCCACTCATGGAATTTGGCCTGGTGGCCCCTCCAAAATGAGGGCCAAACCTGAGTGGCCCGGTGATCCAATGTGCCCGGTCACAATGCCCAGAGCGGGGAGCTGGGCCTAACCCCATGGGGCAGGTGCTGAACCACTGCTGTAGGGTGAGTGTGGTGTGGACTCCCCTCCAACCCATCCCTACCCCCTGGACTGCCCTTCAGTGGTGGTCTTTTTTAGGGAGGGCCTCAGTTTCACATTTTGCCCCAGGCCTCCCAAAACCCTCTGTTTAGCTTTGAGTGCCAGCACCCCCAAAGGGAACAGTCAGGAGGGAAAAATAGCTAGAGCATAGTGCAGGGCAGGGTGCGTAGGAACAAGAAATGAGAGCAGAAGTGGAGTCAGATTCTAGAGAGCTTGGGGAGCAGGGAGACATTTGAGCTGTATGTGGAACATGAGGTGAAATCAGTGCAGGTTCAAGAAGAGGGGAGGGACTTGGGGCCAGCAGAAGGGAAGGAAGACTATCCTGGCAGCGAAGTGTTAAATGGGCCGGAGGGAGGAAGCAGGGGATGGCTAAAGAGGAAGGTGCTATGGCCAAAACAGAGATTCCTAGAGCTGGACTAATACCTTGGTAGTGGGAATGGAGAGGAAAGGACACAGTTGGAAGATTTTGTGCAGATAAGCAGCAGGATCTGACTATAAACACAGTGCAAGCCAAAGCAAATATATTTCTTCCACTCAACCTATTATTGAAGGTCTCCTAAGGCAGAAGTGAGGATCAAAGACTAGAAAAAGTCAAGCCAAACCAGGAAGGCCTGAGGCTGCCAAGTAAATGGGTGTAGTTAAATGCTTGAGCCCACGCTGCATTATAAACCTGGGCTTACAGTTGCTGGACCCGGGGCTCACAGCCATGCTAACGTGTCCATACTGCATTACGCTGACCTTCTGACTCAGGTCTGCAGCTTGAGCTGCGTCCACACTGCAAAATAACAGGGCTTGGACCTGAGTCGTAGCAGGACCCAGCTCTGATCCATCCCTCTGGCAGGGCCCTAGGACCCAGGTGCTGAGTGCTTGCTACTCAAGTCAGACTGGCTTGTATGTGGACAGAAGTGGGGCTTGGGCTCAAACTTGTGTCAGAGCCTGGGCTTAGTGTGCTGTGTAGACACACTCCCTCCCCTGCCCCATGTCTGTACTACCCTGCGGTTGAGATTTTGATGACGTGTTTGTTCCCATCACACTTGTGGCCCAGGAGCAGAAAGGCTTTACAGCCTTGAGCCAGAGAACACGGCATCCCCCTCAGGACAGCAGAAACAACGAGTTCACCGCAGCCAAAGCCAATGGTCCAGCTCAGAGAGGATATTGGGAGGGGGTGTCGCTGAACTACGGGGCTGGCGGCGAGTGTATGTTCAGGACATCTGAGTGCACTGGGCTATTGCTAGTGGATAATGGCACTGAAGTGCACTGGCTAGGGATACAGCGGTGCTTTGGGGTGCAGCTGTCACCACTGAGGTGCTTGGGGGGACAGGCGGGGCGTTGGACTGAGCCATTTTGCTATGGCAGACTGGAGTGCATGGGGCGTAATGGAGTGAATGCAGGAGGATTGCTGTGCAAACGGGAATGAGTCATTGAGAGGAGGACCTGACACCATGGTGCTTTGAAGGATGTGTAGGGCAGGATGCAAGTATCTTACTCTGGAGTTTTGGGGGTGCAGGACAGTATGATGGCATAGTGGGGTACAGGTAGAATATTATGAGGCCATATGGGTGGGATGCTGGGGTGCAGGTGGTGTAGTAACATGCATAATTACAGTCAGGGCTCTGGGTTACTCACGGATTGCTGTACTGGAGATGGGGTTTGTGGAGGAACAATGACAACGCTCTCAGGCAGCTGGACTAGAGGGAAGAGGAAGTGGGGCTATGGAAGGAACCCTAACGCAGTAATGAGTGGATGATACAACCTCCCTTCCGAGGTAAACAAAGGCAGAGAGGGGTGATTAACAACTAGAGCCACTGTAGAACCCTACATAGATAGGTCGGCTGGGGTGGCCTGAAGCTGATAACAAAGGGCCATGATTTGCATAAAGCTGGGTTGGGGGAGTGGGCTGGACATGCCATATCTCATCATGTTCCTCCCCAGGGACAGTCTGTGGTGGATGGGTGGGTGGAGCCCTGTGACCTGCTGGATGACCCACTGCAGAGGGAGGATCCCCCGAGTGGGACCCCATTGATTTCCGAGGCAGGAGAGGGCTCTTTCCACTTGAAAGGTTTTTGTCTCTCTCTTGTCAGTATTTACCCCTCATTCCAGAGCAATGAAGTTGGTAGTCTCTGTCTCTGGCCTGGCCCTAGTGGCCTGTGCCCTGGCTCTGGAGAATGGGCTCATGCGGGTGCCCCCGATGGGCTGGCTGGCATGGGAGAGATTTCGCTGCAACACTGACTGCAAGACGGACCCTGACAACTGCATCAGGTGAGTGAGGCAACGCCAGGGGCTGCATCTGGAAGTTCTGTGTGGAGATGACGAGGTGTGAGGAGAGAAAAGGCAAACTGCCCCTACTTTTGCCTCGCCCTGCAACTGAGGGCACCATGAGGAGTTCCCATGCTTCCCCTCTGCTTGTCAAGGGCTAAAGCATCACCTTTTTGTAGTGCTCCGTTTGAAGAGCTTTTGGCTTCAGTGCTTTGGAGAGTGAAGGCAGAGGGGGAACTCTGAACCTTGGGCTGAGCCAGTGCCCCTTCCCACCTCACTCAGAGACACCCCGAGCAGCACCAGCATCCCCCTCCACTTCATCTCCTCCCCCCATTCAGAGACACCTCCATCAGAGTCCATCTCTCCCATTCCCTATCTCCTCCCCACCCCTCACTCACTCTCAATCCCTGGACATGAGTCCCCCACCAGCTCTTTGGCAGCTGGGGGAAATAAAAGGCTTGGGTGGTAGGTAGAGGGTTGGAGCAGAGACATTTGGGGGAGTGGCGGAGGAGGCTGCAGAGAAGCAGGAGCTAGGTTGTGCCATAGCATCCTGCTCAGGATGATCTGAGGTGAGAGAATCAGACTCATTTCACTCATGACTCAGGTCAGATGTGAGGCAAAGATCGCTAACCCCTGCACCATCACATCTCCGTGCCATGAAGAGTAATTTTAAAACATCGTGAAAGCCATTGAAGGAACATGGAAATTGCCGCACTGGGTTGGTACACTGGTCCATCTGGTCTGTCGCCCACCGCTAGCAGCACCAACATCTCATGCTTCAGAGGAACACTTAAAATTGTCATCATACACCTAATTGTGCAAAATGACATCCTGGAGGGACACTTCTTCCTGGCCCCAGCTGGGGGGAGCGTTACCTGCACACATTAGGGCACCCCACCTTTTCCCAATTTGTAGGGCTCCAGGCAAAAAGCACTTACCCTTACCCAATTCATAGGGCTCAGGGTGTAACTAACCTGGTCAATTTACTTACCCACACCCTTTCCCAGTACGTAGGGCTCTGGGTGTATACTACTTCTGCAGGACCTCTTACCAGTGAAAGAGCCTTTTACAGTAATATACTACACAACCTCTATTTATTAACAATCACCAAAAACAGAACGCACACATTACACATACAGGGCTCACCACTCCCAGTGAGACAGATGAACTTTTCTTGATGGCCAGTAAGGATCAGGTCCATCTAGGGGACTCCAGTTTCTGCATGGTGTCATTGGCCGAGTGTTGAGGTCTGGGAGCCCTGATCTTTGGGGCTGTGTCCTGGAGTTGATTCCCAAAGAACTTCCTTTTGGACCCCAGTTTATATAGTGAAATTTGAGTTCTTTTAGCTATATCTTAACCAATCATTATACTAAAATTTTACTAACCAATCGTAACAGTGTAACAAAATTCTTTAACCAATCCTACCCCACCACCTTAATTTACACTTAGCAAAATTAATTATGTAACAGACGGAAACAATTAAAGAACCACACAGAGACCATACAGATAAACAATAGAGAAGTGGGGACCATAATGACAAAACAATAAAGAAATTAGGATTTCACAACCACAACTATTGATAAGTGATTTCTTGACAGACAGGACGCTATCAAACTAAGGTCTTTTTGCTTTTTTTTTTTAAATCATCTTAAGCTCTGTTTCTTTATCTGGTGATAGCGGGTGCCATTAGGACAGGACCGCCTTCTTAACAGCCCGATATTACATTGTTTTAATATAATTTGGATGGAATGTGATGATGTGACTTCCTGCTTCTCAGCTAATGGCGGCTGCTGCTTGGCTGCTCTTTTAATCTGGCTGCAGACGAAAGCCTTAGGGTTTAGGCCCTACAATATGGCTGCAGACAAAGGCCTTCTCCTTACAGGAGGGATGGGATGTTCCATGTGTGACCCAAAGCCACAGGGTTGACATCCCTCCTAATTGTACTCCAGCTGGTGTCTCTGTGTTTGCTGTTCTTATTCATGGAAATGTCAAACCTAATTTGGGAATCCCCTGTCCAGTGTATGGAATCCCAGCAGACCTTTCAACATCTACCATAGAAACAAGACACCTTTTTTGAAGGGGAGGGACAATGCTTCCTTTCTCTGCAGCAGCAGAAACACACCGGGGCCCCCACACTGTGGTGAATCAGGATGCTGCTCCTTTCTGTGCTGAGGCCACCAAGAAGTACTGTGCTTAAAGCAAAGGGCATTCTGTAGCACCAGCCTGAGGTCTGAAACATTGTCAGCCCGTCCCTCTCGGCCCTGTAAAATGATCAAGCAGCCATTTCCCTGGCTCCCCTCCTCACTCTTTGATCCTGCTGACAGTCAGGGAAGGTGGAGGATGATGATCTTGCAGTGTGGCGTGTTTGCAAAAGGACTCGTGCTTTGGAGTTGAGTATGCAGAGACATCACAGCTCGGGTGCCCCGCAGGGATTGCTGATATACATGGTCGGGGCTCATTTATATTATATGTAATTTTTTTCACTTAGCTAGTCTATATAATCATAGGTTCCTGTCACTGTGACTCTTACACAACCTCCTTCCCTCCCTGTGGTCATTCTGTGACACCCCCTCACAGCAGCTCGTCTCAGACGCCAAGCTCTTCTGCATGGACACCATCTCCCAGCACTGTGCGGTCCTGGTCCTGCTTGGGGTCGCTGGATGCTACTGTAATACAAATCATAACTGTAGCCACTCCCCCGGAGTGGTGGACAAAGCCTCCCCCCGCTTTCTTCTCCCATCAATCACCATTATTTGGAGCTTGTCCGTTCTCTTTGCGTTGCCTGGCTTTTTCCTTCCTGGTGTCTCCACTCAGGTGCCTTCTTGCTGTGCCAGGTCCAAAGGGGAGCCAGCCCTTGAACAATCAGTGACCATACTACTAGCTGGCAAGGGGTGGAAAGCCCAGTACACAGGGGACAATAGAGTAAATAAAACGAATCCCAGTAAAGGAATGGCACACCAGAAATAACTGCATAACAAAGGGGGACTTTATTAGGAACAGAAAGCTAGGATCTGGGGAAGGAATGGGTTACGGTTAACTAATTGATAAACATGGATAAATAAGCCATTTCCCCACCTCCGTGCACACTCAAACTCCTCCAACCCCTTCTTCCCAAGGAAGATGCTAGGCTGAGGTTGTGTGTCCTGAGATGGAGTGTTGCAGCGCTGTGGCATTGGCTGACTTCAATAAAAGTCACCTTCACGTTTTTTCTTCACCCCTGGGCGGGACAGGGTGCTCTCCAGACTCTGGTCAAGCTCGCTGTTCCCTGGCCTGGAATCCTCCTGGTCTCAGCTGCCTCTTGGCAGCACATGTGGGGTTGGATCGATCTCTCTCTGTATGCCGGTCCCTCCAGTGCTGCCCGATCCATGCAGCTAGAGTTTCAGAGCAGTGGGAATTCAATGGCGACTACCTGATCCACACTCACTGTCTCTCTCCAGACCCAGATCACCTCATGCAGAAGCCTCCCAAGTCCCTGTTGTCCCCAGTAGGGGTTTCTAACTCCTTCTGTCCCCTCCCCTAGCTCCAAGCAAGCTGGGAATGGGGTGAGGGGACTTTGGCAGCAATATGAGTCGTAGCCCTTTTGGTAGGGCCCCCCAAGGCTCAGTCTGGAGCCCAGGAGCTGACAAACTCCAGGTGGGGGTCACATGGCTGATGAGGGAGGGGGCTAGCCCCTCTCTTTACAGGCCTCATGAGGTCCCCACTGACAATTCTGTGTTCTGTTCTGGGACCTCAGTAACAGAGAGAGATTGAGAAACTGGAGAGAATTTAAAGAACAAACCTGCTGATGGGGTTGGAGGGTGTGACTTGAAAGGAGAGAGCGAATGGACAAAACATGTGTGTCCGCACAGGCCATGAGGACTGAGGGAGGGATCTAGCTTCTATTGACAAACGCATGAAGGATGTAGACAGCAAGGCGAGTAGAGAGGGAGGATGGTTCAGTGGTCACAGCACTAGTCTGGGACTTGGGAGCCCCAGGTTCATTTTGCTGCTCCCCATGGACTCCCTATGTGACCTGAGCCTCTGTTTTCCCATCTTCAAAATGGGGATAACAGCACTTTCCTATCTCATAGGGACGTGGTCGGAATAAATGCATTGCACATTGTGAGGGGCTCAGATACTAGTCACGGGGGGGAGATAAGTGCCTTAGAATTGTTCAGGCTCTGCGACCTAAAAGGAGGAATAATGGGGAACGTTTCCTATTGATGAGATCCGGTGGACAAGGGAATAGACTCCCAGGAGAAGTGGACATTGCTGGAGTCCTTTAAAACTGGACTGGACAAAGCCTTCAAGACTCTGCTGTGGAGACCAGACCCCTGCATTGGCAGGGACAGGGGAAGATGGAACCTAAAATGTCTTTTCCATCTTGGTTAAAGGTTGAATGACTCCATGGTTTTTGTAGTAGCCTTTGAGGATAAAGAGGAGCAGGTGCTAAGTGTTGTTGTTAATAGTGGGTTTGTTTTGTTACCTCTGCCTGCTCTGAGCCTGTTCTCTCTCTCCCCATCCCCGAGGTAGCGAGAAGCTTTTCGTTGACATGATAGATCGTCTAGCGGACGATGGCTGGAAGGAGCTGGGCTACGTGTATGTGAATATAGACGATTGCTGGATGGCGAAGAAGCGGGACGCAATGGGGAAACTGATCCCAGATCCCGAGCGTTTTCCCAGTGGGATCAAAGCCTTGGCGGATTACGTGAGCTGATTCCTTTGGTGTAAAGGCAGGATCCAGAGAGGGAAGGGGCAGGGGATGGGGAGCAGGGTGGGTTCTCGTTATTTCAGTCACATCACATCTTGTGGCCTTGAGGCATGGGGTCCGTGACCTGAGAGATGTGGAAGGTGACGCTCTAGCACAGTGAGAGAAGCTAAAGCGCTGTCCACTCTGACATGCTCCCCGCACAAATGCACACCTGCCCCGAGTGGCAGCCAGGGGCTTTCAGGCTCTCTCACACCCCTCTCCTTTGTACAGGCGCACTTCCGGGGACTGAAGTTGGGCATCTATGGAGACATGGGCAATTACACATGCGGTGGCTACCCAGGCACCACGCTGGACCGGGTCGAACAGGATGCCCTGACCTTCGCGGAGTGGGGCGTGGACATGCTGAAGCTGGATGGCTGCTACTCATCAGAAGATGAGCAGGCCCAGGGTAAAGACTGTGTCTCCTGGGCTGTGTGGACTTGCAGCCACGCCACTGTTACTGTCCTCGGTGTCAGAGAAACTGAGAAGACATTTTTTCTTTATGCTAAAGCAGAGGCTCTCGCAGCCTGTGGGCCACCCCAGGTGGGGGCTGTTGCACGTATCAGGGGAACAGGGCTGCCATCTTGATTCCTACTCCCCATCTCCATAACTCATTGCGTTGATGCTCATGGTGCTTCCCATGACCCACCGGGGAACTGGGGCAGTCTCTGAGGACGTTGGTGGCACGTTTCAAGAGGGGTGCGCAGAAATGGCTGAATGTGGGACTGTGGCTTGGTAAAAGGTTGAGAACCTCTCTGCTAACGGGCACAAACCCACGTCCTGTTAGGTTCATTTCCTTGTGCCTCCCGTTCTGGATCTTCACCTCCAAGCTAGATCCCTAGCTGAGATTTTAGAAGGTGTCCAAAATACCTGCTTTACAGTGGGGCTACAGAACCTTCAGAGAAGACCTTTACGCGTGCATAGGATGTTGTCGTGGGGAGCGTGGGGGAGATTGTCCTTACTGGCCATAAGGCAGAGCTGTTTTTCTACAGAAATCCCATTGGTGGCCGGAGAGGGGCTTGTCTGATGGGTCTGTGTTTTGGTGGGGGACCTGGTGGTTTGGCACTTTTGATGGTGTTGGGGGGATAGGTTTCAGCCTCACAATCTGAGTACGGGTGGAGAAGCCCTCAAATATTTGAGTTCTTAAGGAAGGCAGCTTCTGTTATTCACCTCTCCTCTCCCCCCCCCACCATCCCTGAGCCCCTTTCTTTCTACTTGTGTGTCTCTCAAAATAGCCCATTAAAAATCCATGTAACTAGGTTCATCTGAGTGATCGTTCCAGAAAGTGCTGCTGTTTTCCCCCTGGTCAATGCCAGCCGTTTCCTTGACCAATTGGATTTCTTGTCTCTCAAAGGCTACCCTAAAATGGCAATGGCCTTGAATGCAACAGGCCGCCCTATTGCCTATTCCTGTAGCTGGCCAGCCTATCAAGGAGGGCTTCCACCCAAGGTAAGGCTCGCCCTGGCAGATCCTGGGGTTCCTTTGATTTTCCTCTAATCGTCCTGCACTGACTGTCCTGGGGGGGAGCTTTTATTCAGCGTTGTATGAATTCCTAATGCCTTCTTTTCCTACCCCTCCTCCACCCCAGTTGCTATGATTGGCTTGTGGGCACTGATCTCCCAAAGGGACTGTGAGCTGTCAGACCGGCTGTGGATCCATGTGGAAGGATGCCAGGCTGGGGTGCAGGAGGAAGGGCAGTGGTACCAATCTTTGGACTGGGTTGTTAATGTAAAAGGACACTCCTGAAAAGTGGCAATGTCTGCAGGAGAATCACTGAAGTTAAATGTGGAAAAGAGGCCTGTAGGACACCTCTTGTCCATCCCTATCCCAGCCAACCCAGGATCGTTCCCCACCCATGTATTCTTCAGAGCATTGTCCAGTTTGAAATGTCTCCAATGATTGGCCTTCCACCAACTCCCCTGGGAGGCTCCTCTGCAGTGGAGCATGAGTTTTCCATTGGCGCACTCTCATTCCACCCCCACCTGCACTCTAGGCCTTTGGATCACCCTGAATAATCCCCCTCCTCTCTCCCCCCCCAAATTGCTTACACCCTTCAAGTGCACTCGTGGGTGTTCATTGTGTCCTCCCCATCCCGGTTGCCTCTAGCTGGTTAGCCAGGCTGTTCAGCTTTCCCCACAAATGAGGCACCTTGCCCCTTAGTTGCTTGGTGTGTTGCACTTCTCTGAATTCCCTCAAATCCATCAACACCTTTTGGCCACTAAGGCTCTCTGAACTGAGCCCAGCGTTCCCAGTGAGTCTCACCGGTGGCTTCTGAACTAGCAATGATAAGTACAGTGTGAGCGTGTGGGGGAGGGGGTATTTTTTCCCCCGCCCATGACAAAGGTGCATCCCACAGCTCTGTGGGCACATCCCCTCTCTCCCATTCACCTGAGCTCCTCCTCCTGTACACCTTGTTCTCTTCCAGGTGAACTACACCCTCCTGGCGAACATCTGTAACCTCTGGCGTAACTATGGTGACATTCAGGACTCCTGGAACAGCATCCTCTCCATCGTGGACTGGTTTTCAGCAAATCAGGATGTGCTGCAGCCGGTGAATGGCCCTGGCCACTGGAATGACCCGGACATGGTAACTTTGGGCTGTGGATGGTGGAGAGGAGGTTTCCAGGGATTTCCTGTCTAGAAGCAGGGTGGAGAATTGGAGATCATGGCTGGCAGGAATTCATTAGCCCGTGGCACAGCATACAGGTCTGTAGGCTGCCAGAGCTGCCTAACCCTCACGCCACATCCCTCATCCACCCTGAAAAGCCCTGTCTAGACTAGGGGCAAGGTGGGGGTTTAAACGTGTTAGTATTTTAATTAATACATATTTAACATCACTGAGCACAGATGGGGCTGGACATGGTGTTAGCTGGGCATGCTCCACCAGCGGGGGAGGGAAAGGGCTTGCCAGGATGCCAGTGCTCTCCATGAGCTGGGTCCTGCCACTGAGAGCAGCAGTTGTCTTGCTAATGTGTACCCCCCGCCTTCTGCTCTTCCACTCTCTCCCCCTCCGCCCCACCCTACTGTCTGCCTGCTCCCCCTCCTGTGCCACAGCTGATCATTGGAAACTTTGGCCTCAGCGATGAACAGTCCCGATCCCAGATGGCCTTATGGACGGTGCTGGCTGCCCCACTCTTCATGTCCACAGACCTCCGCACCCTCTCCCGCAGCTCCAGGGAGATCCTGCAGAACCGGCTGATGATCAAAATCAACCAGGACCCCTTGGGAATCCAGGGACGCAGAGTCCTTAGGGTACAGAAGGGCACGTGTGGGAACCCAACTGCATAAGGGCCAGGGAGAGGGGAGTAGATGGGGCGGGGGGGAGCCATTGAGAGGGACTGGCTGGGCGTCAGGGGAGAAGGTGAGCCAAGCCAGGGAATGGCTGTGGTTAGCTGGGGATTTATGGGGTTAGCATAATATTGGGGAGGCCTCGCCAGGGGAAGGGTTGAACTAAGACACGCTTGTTAAACAGCTCTAGTATTCCCCTCCTCCATTCCCTCCCCACCAGACTCGGCTGCTTGGTTTGTCCTCCCATGCCCTTTCTTGTACCTTGCTTTGGAAAGGGTTCATCTTGGGACTCTGGGGCCACTGGTGGGTAGGAGGGCAGCCATCAAACAACCCCAGTTCACTCCCTCCTGCTGATGCCTGATGTGTCAGCGTGTGGCTGGGCACCTCAGGCCCAACAGAGAGACGTGATCCGTGCTGCTTCCAGGCCCCTGCCAGGGCAGGTTCATGAGCCATCCCAAGAGCTGACGAGCGTTTGGGGGAGTGGGTGGCAGCTGCAGGGAGAGGTGCAGAGAAGCTGGAGATGCACCTAAACTCCCTCTTTCTGCTGCCCCTGTGCTTCCCTAGGAGAAGTCTCGTATTGAGGTGTTCCTGCGCCCGCTTTCCCACTCAGCCAGTGCCCTGGTCTTCCTCAGCCGCCGGACGGACATGCCGTACCGCTACACCACCTCCCTCAGCAAGCTCAACTTCTCCGCCAGTGCCGTGTACGAGGTGAGCAGGGAAAGCACAGCAGGTCCCAGCCCAACGCCCCTGCCACGCAGGCCCCTTATCTCCGCAGAGCGAGGAGCCCAGCCCCCATGTTCACGCACGATGGTTTGCAGTCCCCCTCCTACTCTCTTCCTCAGAATGTAGTGTTTGTTTGTCCTGTCTCCCCACTCTCAGCCTCACACAACACCTAATACTGTTGGAGACCGGAAGCCAAGCCCACAGACCCAGTTACATCCACCCACTGGTGCTGGGACTCATCCCTCCCCTGGTATAGTCACGCCAGGGATTAGGCTGAACTTTCAGTGCTGCAGTCCTGAATGCGGGCAACTGGGCCCTACACGTTGTGGGGGTGGGGAAACAGCTACAAAGCTCCTGCCCCTATTCTTACTCCAGGATGGTGCTGGGGGGGAGATGGGGTGGCAAGCGACTGTACCAAATCACTGACTAGCCTGGCTCTGGGACTTTGATGGTGGGCTTGCAGTTAGGCTGCGGTCCCCGTGGCTCTCACAGACCAAAGTGGGTTAGGCCTGGTCAGTGTGTGGATGAGATTTCTAGGAGGTGATAGGGGGAGCGTTATCATGGGCCTTGGGTTTCCTGGGATCATTCTGACTGTGGGTATTTTCAATGGAGTCGTTCCCACTCCTGCAGCCTCAGATCAAAATCCCTTGGGGCTGGATACAGTAGTCTGCCCTTGTTGTGTAGTGTTACTGTGCCCCGCTGCACAGCTGCTTACTCGGCCTGCCAGTGCAGGCTACACTTCCTGGGATCTCTCATCTGCCTTGGAATTAAAGTGTTTTTTTACATACTTTGAGATGAGGCACCATGCAAATGCTGGTAACAACCACGTCTCTTCCAGGCACAGGATGTGTACAGCGGCGGGATCATCAGCGGCCTGAAGGCTGGAGAGAACTTCACTGTCATCGTTAACCCCTCGGGCGTAGTCATGTGGTACCTCTATCCCACAATGTACCTGGATCAACCCTTGGACTTTGTCAGACAGCGCCCCCAGGGGAAGGGCTTCCACCCATTTGCACTGTGAAGCCAATCAAAAAGGAAGAGGATGGGGGGCCAGCTGTGATTTTATCCAGCCCCGATGGGTACATGTTGCTCTCTGGCCAGGAGCGACTCCCCTGAGTGTTTCCATCACTACATGGAACAGACGTTTTGCTTGTTCAGTCGCAAACTAATGATCTACACACAACCTCTTTGTGCTTTGGTTTTCCTCTCTGTCAACCAGAGAGAATTACCACCTCCCTCCCAGGCATGAGAGGAGGGTTAATTCATTACTGATTGTAAAGTGCTTTGAGACCCTTCCCTGGATGGTGCCAGGCAAGTGCAGAACACGGTCACTGTGAGCATTTGATAACTCTCGCTACTTGGACACTTGGCTTTGATCCCGCGCTAGAGTAGCAGGGGCTGAAGGCAGTATCGCAGCTCGGTGAAGGGGTCATTTCCCCTAGATTTGCAGTAGGGCCTTAGAGCTGACCCCTGACGTACCTGTCACGAGAAGCGAGTCTCCCTGGAGGTGCTATACTGGCAATCACATGTTCCATTGGGGGGGGAATTTTCCTACCATTTCCTTCGCTTAGAATGACAACTTCAGGCAGTAGAACTCACCCCCTTCCAGTTGTAAAACCATTAGCGCCTGTAGGAGGCAGCATTGTGCGGTAGCCAGAGCAGGGCTCTGGGAGTTAGAAACTCATGAATTTCAGTGCTGCCTCTGCACATACCCCAGCAGTTGCTAAAGGCGATGTCTGCACTACCTCTGCTACAGTGGCACACCTGTGGGGCTGCAGCACCCTCATGTAGACCCTTCCTGCACTGATGGGTGGGGCTTTTCCATTGGTGGTGTTAATCTCACCTCTCCAAGAGGCGGGTGGCTAGGTCGATGGATGAATTCTTCTGCCATGCCAAAAGCAGGGGCTAGACTAACCTAACTGCAGTGCTCAGGGTATATAATTTGTCACAGCCCTGAGCGATGGAGCTAGGTTGATCTAATTTTTAAGTGTAGACCAATGGTTCTCAACCCAAGGCCCAATCAGCACTCAGCTGTGGCCCATGTGACATCCTCACAGCCATACAGGTGGTATGTATGTTGTGTGGATGCAGCCCATGTAACACAGAGAGAGCTGCATATGTGGCCCACAAGGGTAAATCAGTTGAGGACCATTGGTGTGGACCAAGCTTTAGTTTCCCCGTCTGTAAACTGGGGACAATACTCCTCCCATACCTGAAGATTATTAGTCATATTTAACACTTAACATCTTCCAAGTGCCCTACAAATAGGAGCTTGATCATCACAGAATCCCAGTTTGGGTAAGCCTTAGTATTGCCCTGGTGCTGGATACTGAGACACAGGGAGGCTGTATAATAAATCAGTGGCAGAGCAGAAATTAAACAGGACTCCCTGGCTTCTGCTCCATCCAGCCTGCCTCTTCAGTTAGTTCACAGAACAGGGTGGAGATTTACAGTATTCTCCACTGATTTATGCCTTGTTATCATCTTTAAAAAAACACCACTGCTAAATGTACGCAGCAGAGAAAGCAGCAGTGTACAGTGTCTGTTTCATTGCCTGAGTGGGGCTCGGAAACACTTGTGCACCCACAATCTTGTCCAGCTGAGAATTGCCTCATATTAGCACTAGCCTACCCAGCAACTGAGCTGGTTGTTCCTGCTGGATGGGGACAGGCTCCCTTCCTTCTCTAGCTGGCCAACATTCCAGGATTTCTCAGGGAAAGGCAGCTGTGTATGAATTTGTACGTTTCCATGACCAGCCTTTTAGCCATTAATACACTGCCAGGGGACTGCATTAGGAGCCTGTCACTTGCGTTGTGGGCCCCAGAGCCACAGCTGGTTGCACTCCATTGTCTGAAAGGGAACCCTGTTGCTATGTGTTACAGTGTAAGTTGTGCTAGACAATTAATGTTTGAATAATGTATTTGTATGGACAGAAGAGGAAGGTTGTAACTGGAAGGAAAACAGCCTATCTTCATCCCAGCTGGGCCCAAACTGACAGCTCAAGGGCTGGGGAAAGGGGGGTATGGGCTATTCTGGGAGAATTCTGCACCAAAAAATTAAAAATTCTGTGCCCAATATCAAAATTTTGCAAAATTCAGCATATTTTATTTTGTCAAAATAATGTAATCATGCTGGTTTCAATTATTTAGGTAATTTATTTAAACAATACAATGGGTGGAGAAGGTGAGTGAATAGCATTGGGGAAATCCCCAGACCCCCTTGCCTAATAGTAATGGAGCTAGGTTTGATCCTTTATTTCTAGTTATTAGTCAACCAATATATGCAGCCAGTGATGAGCTGCCAAAATATTAACAACCGGTTCCCTCCTCCTCACCTCATGAGGGGGTTGTGCCCCATCCAACCCCCCAAGTTTTTTGACACCCCCCCGGGACCCCTGACTGCCCTTTTCAGCCCCATCCAACCCCTCCTCTCATTCTTGATGGCCCCCTGGGACCGCTGCCCCATCCAACCACCCCTTCTCTCTATCCCTGAGTGCCCCCACCACCTCATCCAACCCCTGCTCCTTCCTGATTGCCCCCCGGGGATCCTTGCCCCCATTCAATCCCCCTGTTCCCTGCCCTCTGACCGCCCTGACCCCTATCCACCCCTCCACAACCCACCGAACACCTGCTCCCTGCCCCCTTACCACACTGCCTAGGGCCGGGACCGGGGCTGCTCCACCGGGCCGGCACCAGGGCCGGAGCCGCTCGGTCGGCACCAGGGCCAGAGCCGCAGGTCCCGAGCTGGGCCGGGTCTGAGCCGTGCAACCGGGACCAGCCCAAGCCGGGGGTGCTTGGCTGGGACCGGGCTGGGGCCAGGGGGAGCTGTCCTCCGGCTTACCTGCCTACTGCTTTTTTCAGGCTTCCTTGCGAATTTTTGATTGTGGGAATCAGGGAAGGTGAGGAGGGCGGAGCATTCAGGGGAGAGGGGGAGGTGAGCTGGGGCCGGGGGCTGGGTGGACAGCTGCCCGAGCCTTTGTTAAATTTAGAAGCTTTGTAGAACCGGTTGTCCTGGAACAACCGGTTCTAAAAAGGCTTCTAAATTTAACAACCGGTTCTTGTGAACCGGTGCGAACCGGCTGGAGCTCACCACTGTATGCAGCCATATGCTCAGTGTTACATCATAGGCAACTGAACAGCAAGTGAGGGCTGGGGAATCAAACTCAATTTGTATTGGTTACTGCATGGAGCACATTTTTTCAGTCCAAAAATTTGGACCAATTCTAATCAGTAAAGCACTATAAGCATTTTTAAGGCCATACTGTCCTTTACACCACTCTGGCAATGTAAAGGAGCCTTAAAACTTTTACAGCTGTTTTATACTCCTGGGAAAATTCACTAAGCAGGCAGGCTGCTACATTCTGCTCTGCCTGAAGGGACAGAGCCTGCCCCATGCCTACCTCCTCAGAAACATTCTGAAGCCCTGGCCCTCCACACCAAGTGTGCCGCAATAGCGAGTGAGAGGAACAGTGTCTCTCTCTCACATACATATGACTGCCCAGCTCCCCTCCCCTCCTGGCAGAGATTTGTGTCTCTACCAGCTGCTCTGGGCTCCTGAGCCAACCTGCCTGCGTTGCCAGGGAGGGATGTGTGACCACTCTTGTGGCTTCCCCATCAGAAGTCATTTTTCTGCAGGGAAGCAAAGAAATCTGGGGGGGACAGGAATTCTGCACATGTGAAGTGATGCAGAATTCCTCCAGTAGCATGGGCTTAGCTCCTTACTCAGTGGGAAGAATATTTCAGAACACTAGGGGCCCACTAGGCTAGATGAATGGGACAGGCTGCAGGATATGGATTGGAGGAATGTGTGGAATGCTTCTGCATGCACCAAATGACACCAGCAAATGGCTGCCCACTGCTCTCCCCCTTCCCATACAGCAGCCTAACTAGGGCTCTGACTATGGGCAGCGCTTGCGCAGCGGCGCTGCGCGCCAGCCAGCGCTGGGAGAACTCCTCCTACTCCTCTCCCTGTGGGGGACAGACAGCGACCGCGCTGGCAGCGCCAGGGCTGGGGCTTGACTTACACTGCGCTTAGAAGGCTGCAGCGCTGCAGCTGCAGTGTGTGTTTTTTTCACCTGCTGCAGCAGCCAAATTTGTAAGTGTAGCCAAGCCCAATGTCTCACTGCAGTAGAATGTACTGTTTATACAATGGGAGAGGCCCATGCTTTAAAAAAAGCTGGGTACTGAGTGGCTGCTAGCAGAGCTGGCCTTGGCCATTTTGGACAGAACCGCAAGTCTTTTGTTAGGCGATCCTTCCCCCACAACGTAATCAATACCGGTTTATTAGTACACTACAAGCTGCAGGACTGGCCTGAGGAGTTTGGGAGAATCTCTACTAGGTCCACCCAACCCTCCTAGGGCAGAAATAGAAGCCAGCTGCATGTTCCTTTCCACTCCAGCAAGCTAATAACATTGATTTCCAGCTGTTTGTGTTTTCAAGCCTGCCTCTGCAAGGAAAAAGGCTAGACACCTGCTGTAGGACAGACATTCTGTGTTCCCTGCATAGTTCCCTCCAACCAGCAATGACAGTAGGGAGTGGCCCAGGCTTTGCAGAACCAGCCAGGTGCTGGTGAAGAGAACTCTAAACATTGCTTTCCACTGAAAATAAATAAAAGAGGAACTGCACTTGAGCACTGTAGGCAGGACAGTAGTTTCTAGCTCGATTTTATTTTAACTAGAGAAGTGAGTCACAGCTCTAAGTTTTACTAGAACTGCTGGCCGACTAAGCAGCATAAAATATGTTACCAGCTAGCACAGGGGTTATCACTAGGGTGACCAAATGTCCCATTTTTAAAGGGACAGGCCAATTTTGGGGGACTTTTTCATATCTAGGCACCTATTTTTTTTTCACAGTTGCTATCTGGTCACCCTAGTTATCAGTCATACTTGTAATGTACCATCTCAGGCTGGAGGGCCAGTGCTATAAAACCCATGCTAGGAAATGGAATTGCGTACATTATAGAGGGTGAGCTGATGAAGAGCGGGGCCTAGTTTTAGAATTCAGGCTTCACTGCCACAATCTTTTTTTTTTTTTTGTAATGAAAAGTCCTCTCTCAAATCTGTAACTTTGTCTACAATAAAAACAAGAAATTTAAGATTTTCTCCTCCTGCATAAGAGTCATTGTTAGATCTTCCTTTTATCCTTGTGCCATAAAGAAAATCTAGCAAGTCAAGTTGTTATGAGGTACGGACCCACTTTCTGTCCTCACACTGTCTGGGGGGAGGGCTGGCTAGAGGGGAGAGAACACGGGCTCTGTGTAGGACCCATATAAACAGTGCAATTCTTTTGTTGACTTTGTTACTGGCCAGAAAACATTCCCAGAGCAATAGTCTTCCCCACCACACATCACTCACTGGAGTTTTAAGGAGTCAAAAGTTGGCACCAGCTTCCTTTTGCTCTTCACTAGATAGAAACTGGGAGTTGGAGCAGCCAGCTGGAGGACAGCAGTGAGAGTGGCCCTGTCCATGCTAACAGCTCCTGCTGCAAGCTCAAAGAAGGGCGTAAGCTTTTCTCCTTCCCATTAGACAGAAGGCTCAGTCTATGCTACTCAGCCAGCCAGCCTGGGTGCAGGCAACAGCTGGCTGCAGTCACACTTTTGCCAAGAGCTTCTTACTTTTCCTCCTCTCCTCGCACGGTCCTTGTAGCAGTGCAAACCAAGCTACTAGTGTCAAGCCCTCCACTGCAAACATGGAGGGTGACCAGACGTCCCGATAAAATTGGGACCGTCCTGGTATTTAGGTGTTTGGCCCGTGTCCCGACCGATATTTCGCTCCGCTGGCAACACTCAGTTGTTTTGTTTTTTAAACCAACAGCAGCACTCGGCTTTTAGCTTTTTCTCCAGCTACCTACCCCCCTTGAAGCTATCCCACATTTGGTGCCGCTCTTTCAGCGTAGCAAGTGTCAGATGCATGAGACAAACTGTACAAGGAGGGAGGGATAGCTCAGTGGTTTGAGCATTCGCCTGCTAAACCCAGGGTTGTGAATTCAATCCTTGAGGGGGCCACTTAGGGATCTGGGGCAAAATCAGTACTTGGTCCTGCTAGTGAAGGCAAGGGTCTGGACTCGATGACCTTTCAAGGTCCTTTCCAGTTCTAGGAGATAGGTATATCTCCAATTATTATTATAGGTGAATGTGGAAGAAAGGTATTTTGGTCCCAGGGATTTAACCTACACGCAGAAGCTGGAACAGCTGACCACCATCACAACTGGGCAGCAGAGGAAGAACTGAGGACCTTCCACTTTTGATCCTTAACTAATAAAAGGATCAGTGCTAGTTGTGGGACCAGGGCAAACAGCAGTTTATAGAAGAGCTGCAGGAATACTGCATTAGCAGAGAACTCCCACAGCCTGTTGGTGGTACTGGGCATGCCACAGGAAAGGGTTAGTGTGCCAGTCTGAGTTAGCTAGGACATTAGTTGCAGCAGCTAAGGCAGCAATGGCAAAAGGCAGCCCCCCTCCCCTCCCAGCCTAAGGGATAGGCTATAACCACAGCCAGAGGTGCAAGTGGAGTGGGATTTTTAACTAAAGGTCATTTTCCCCACCCTAGTTCTACAGCCCAGCTAAGCAGTGCTCCAGGGGAGGGACCATGCACTGATCACAAAGCCACAAAAAACAATCCCACAACCAATTATGTTTTTTTGCAATTCGTAGCCTATCCATTCCATTTTTCTTGCCCATTGCATGGCACGCTGGTGGCTACACGCACACCACTGAACTGACACAGAGGCCTGAAGATTCCAATGCTTCTGTATTAAAGTGCAACACAAAAGATATTACAAACATTGATGGCAGAACATTTTTAATTCCAGAAAGTTGTTAGAGAATCTTTGACTCAGATTAAAAAGGTTTCTTAGAAAAGGAAGTTCCTCCCTTGCAGATGGCTGCTATGCGGAAGAATGTCAGGCAGCTACAGGAATACACACACCTTGTGTGAGCCTTGCTTGTACAATAGCCTAGCACATAGGGAGCAAAGGGGGGGGGGGGGGAGAGAAAGAGAAAAAGTCCCTACCCCTGAGTGAGAACAGGGGGTGGGGAGGGGGCTGAGCAGGCCCTACACTGGGAATCAGAGATGCTCCACTAGACACGTGTGATTCTCTTTGGGAAGCAAGTTTGCGGGGCATCAGCTCCTAAGGGAGAAGAGAAGGTCCCGGCTGAGTTGCTCTACTCTCAGTAACAGCCTAGGGTTAGCAGTAACAGCTACATTACAAAAACATATTGGTTAGTACTGGTGAGTGGGCACCGCCACACCCCAGGGGGATACCATGCAAGCTGTAAAGAGCCATCCAGTTACCCCACCTCCATTGAACAAACCAACCCACCCCCTGAGATTCTCTTCCTCACCCCCACTACTGTTCAGATGCCAGCACATTCACACCAGCATGGCTTTAGTTGCCCATGGAGGGGAGACGAACTCCTCTCTGCCCCCACCTAGTGCTTTCTAGGGAAGCTAGCACAGGGTATGAGGTTGCTCAGAGCAATAGCTTCTGACCCCATCCCTATGGTAAGGCTGTTGCCAAGGGTTATTCTCTCCTTGGTGAAACGTGCTGTCAGTAGAAAACCCTAATACTTCTCACTCACCCGCACCCGCAGCGTGGCTGCTGTGGCACACAGCACTGCTGCACAGAGGGGCCAGTTTCTAGGAGAATGAAAGGAAGATTTGGATTAATTCCCACTCCCATTTGCTCAGAGCTCTGTAGCCAGATTCCACTCCCCTCCACCCAATCCCAGTTTGCTTTTCTACTGCCCATCTACACAGGCATGCTGCTTTCAGAAAGCCACTGCCCATTTCCAGGTTAGACGCACGGGTTCCTCCCAAGTCTTTCATTGGCCACCTGCATCAGGTGGACACAGAGTCTGGCTTTCACTGTATTGAAGAGATCTGGTAACACATCCCCCTCTCCTCAAAACTACATTTACAATACAAAAGAGAAGCTTCTCACAATAGAGGGGAGAGGAGGAAGAACCAGGCATCCCTGGATGTCTGCACACCCCAGCAAGTAGGGCATCTCGCCTCTTCCAGCCATCTCCCGTTTTGAGAGAGGCAGGTTTCCTGGGAAAGGAGATAGGTGCATACGGGGGGCTTTGCTGTGTCCAAGGCAGGTGTGTAAAACTGCACCTGTGTTTGCTCTTCTTTCCTGCAGGGCCAGTGATTTAGCCAAAGCCAGTTCATACTCCCTTGCTGCTACTGCTTAGTCAGCATTGTACTTGGCCTCTCCACACTGAAGCCCACACTGCAAAATGCTTAACTAGGTTGAGTGTGTCTCAGGAGCCATTTCCCAGGTTACAACGTGGCCCAGTTCCAATGAAGCTGAGGTGACACAAGCCTCCAGCACTTCACTCGATTCCCTTACAAAGGGAACAGCACCCATGAAAAATGTGACATGCTCCTCCTTTATACCAACATGGGGAAACCCAGCAGCCCATTGCCTCTTTCCTTCTTACTTACGGTTGCCCCAGAGGAAATTTAAAACCACTGTCTCAAACCATTTTCCCTCACTCAAATCAAGAAGCCGTAATGTTTTATTCCTACGTTAGTGATGCGCTTTCTCTGCTGGTCTAAGGTTTCAGCCCTCCCCTCAAACTCATGGCAAAAGCCTCGGAGGAACAGCGCTCTGGCCCTGGGATGGAAAGCAATCAGGCGGGAAAACGCTGCTGCCGCTTCTGCTGTTCCACTTGTATTGTCACACTCAATGTTTAAAGAGGGCGGGTGTTACGCCACCCAACGCTATGTATATTATAGACACACATGAAGCCTAGAGATACACTGAACTGAGGAGGTGGTGGTGAGGACAGAAGTGTCTTTGGGGAGAAGGAACGTGGGTGGGTGGGTTCCTTCTGTTAGTTGTTCTTTTTCTCAGCAGGAGGTGCATAAGGAGGCGGCTGGTCCTGCAAAGTGAGAAAAAACAGACATGGTGACTGATTCTATCTACAATCAGCAGTGTTGTGTGTAGCTGTTCACCTTTCCGGGCATTCCCAGGATTAGCTTATGCACCCAGCCTTTGCCATCGGCTACAGCTTGAGAGATACTACAGTGACAGGGGTGGGGCCTATATGTTAGGCTACAGCTACCCAGGGGAGTTTCTTCCCAGTTTCAGTTCCATCCCAGAACCTTTGCCAGTTCCCATAATGCTTTAAATGAGGCACCACACAAAAAAGATGAACACCAAAAGAGTCCCTTTAAAAGCCCATCAGGATGTGTGTACTTCATTAAGAGGAGCACTGTGATTGGACATTGTTTTAATCCTCATCTTCCTCTCAACCTCCCATTGACTCTGTAGTTCCTGTGGCAGTTTGTTAGGACAGACCTTGTCAGTCTCCCCTGGCCCAGAACAGTCTAAATCTGCATTACCCCTTCCTTTTTAGTTCCTAAATCTGGCTACCCCCATTCTTGCAGAAGCTGATAAATATATTGTTTCTGTACAGGAACAATTTTCGTGCAGGTCTGAGAGTTCCCTGCCTTCTTGATCAGAAAAATACTAAGACTGATTTCAGGAACAGTGATTAAGCATGAGTATTCTGATGAGCCTTCTTTGTAGGAGAGAGTGGATAGATCATTTCTAAATAGCAAAGCAGTGATCGTAAATCTCCTGCTTTGGGGAGCCAATTGCCTGTGGGGGTCAGGAAGAAATGAGACACCTAGACCCATCTAAGTTCAACTGATCTGGTGCATGTGGGTGGGTCCACTCTCCTCTTGAGGATCAAGCACTGCCCGAAGCTAGAGTAGATGGGCAAAGAGCCTGCTCAGGTACACCCAGAAGCAAGATACTAGACTTGGTGCGATGTGGCACGGCATGGGCTATGCGCTGTGACCTGAGCAGCTGCTGCAGTAAGATGACAAGCTGCCCAGGATTCAGCTGTAGCAGCTGAACAGCAAGCATGTTAGCTCCGCTTACCCCTTTGCCCTCCAGCCCAACAGACAACTCAACCTTGCTTACCATAGGCATATAGACATTGTGGGGATTGGCTGGGTTGTAATAGGCACTCGAAGCTGCTTCTGCTGCTTTACTGCCACCTACAGGGTACAGAAAAAAACACAACCTTCTTAAGTGCTTTACAAGTAGTGAATTCAGCTTCCCAGCCCCCACCTAACAGAGAATATCTATTTTTAAGATGGGGAAAACAGATTCCCAGACAAGTTAACTGGCTTTCCTAAGGTCACAAAATAAGTCTGTAGCAGAGCAGGGAACAGAACCCACATCCCCCAGCTCTGCTTAAACCACCGGACAATGCTTCCTTGTTAATAGATATCCTGGGCTTTACAGCTCTCTGGGAGCAAGACAAGTCGCCCCTCACATGAGCTAGGTCACACTTGATTTTAGCCTAAAGATAACCATGGCATAGTTGTGGACAGTGGAACTGTGGCTATTAGCCAGGCATAATGCTAGACTATAAAATGATCTGGAACTTTACATCGCCAATTCCAACTGATAGTATCCGGCAGCAGTTTGACCTGTACCTGTGGTCATCAACGCAGACCTCCTGTTCCAAAAGGATCCCCAGGTAACACTTTCAGTAGGGTCTCCTTCCTGCTATAGCAGGTGGCTTCTGTGTGCCATACCTTTTAACACAGCTTTCTTAAGCAGACTCTAGAGACAAAAGGTGCCAAGAGGACCAGTTTGCAACATCAGAGTCAGCTCTCAATTGTACTTTGACCCTGCTCATGAGAGCAAGGGACTTGCTCATGCTGGACAGAACTTCCCCCACCCACCACAAACTGCCTAGAAATGGGTGACTCAAAGAGCCTGGAACAAGAGAAATTCCATCATTCACATCTACAATCCCTTTTGGACCTGCACCTCGAGAGTCCCTCCTGCTCCCTTACCTGGCATTCCAGGCTCCATGCAGGCTGTAGGGGCTGTGGGAGCTGTAGGGGCTGAAGGTCCTGCAGTAGGAGGGCCGGGGTAGGGGGGAGGAGGAGCCATATACAGGGGGTTCATGTCAGGAGGAGGTGGGTACATGCCTGTAGAAAGGAGACACATTAAAAAGGTGCTTTAAGCCATTCCCGTGGGACATATGGCAGGCTTAGTTTACAGGCCTGTTGCTTCTGTCCAGAGCGGATACACACAGGTCAAGGCAAGTCACCCGAACATAAACAGCAGCCGCTCCACAGCAGGATTTTATATGGCTGTAGCGCCTTTGACCACAGAGGGCTTTGCTGACAACAATCACTCCCCATATTTGCCGGCCATTCTCTGCCAGAAGGTGCTACCCAGCTTAGGATGTCGTATCCTTTATTTCCTGTCCCACTGGATCTCCAGGGAGACGCAACAATACTCAAGCTGGATTTTAGCAGGACACCCCAGTCCTTGCAAGGAAATGCTTCCGTGACCCGGAGGAGTCAGGGCCCTTATAAGGCTAACAATGCTGCTCAGAGAGAATGGGCTGCTGCTATACAAGCCATCCCCCAGCTATGTTGGAGTCTTGTGTTCTTTACTCCAACACAGTCCTTTACAGCTCCCAGCACACACAGCACTTGCACTCTGCCTCTCACACAACACTGGTATGTTACAAGAGGCTGAAGCCCGTCAGAAGGCTTTACCTGGAGGTGGTGCGTAAGGGTATCCCATGGGTTGTGGAGCTGGTCCATATCCATTCATTGGTGGGGGCACGTAAGGGGAAGGTCCATTAGCTGGCTGAGGGGCATAGCCCCCTGGTGCCGGTGAATAACCTCCTGGAGCAGGGGTGTACCCCCCAAAGGCAGGCATATAGCCATAGCCAGTATTCTGGGCAGGAGCCCCTCTGGAAGCTAAAAAGAATTAAGTTCAGCAGGTCTGACTCAGCACACTGCCATGCAATTAAAATGGAGCAGCAAAGAAAAGGAAAGAATGGTCACATTAATTTAGTCTGATCTGCCATTGCAACAGAGCTATGAGCCACTGGGTCCTGGAGCAATGGCTCTGCCCAAAACCCATCTAGCAATAATCTCTTCTTCTCCCAGGTTCACACACTGCTGGGGTAGTTAGCTTTGCCAGTCTGGAGGCTGGGGAGCAGGGTTGGACCCTGAGCTGGGAAGAGTTTATGGAGATGACTCAGATTAACCCTGCTCTGCAATATTTACACAGATACTAGCCACTAAAGCTTGCCAAAAAAAAAAGTCTCCACTGAAGAATGTGGTTTCATAAAAAATAATAATAATGGAAAATCCCACACACATTTAAGAGGTTTTTCTGATCAGGAAAATCTATACAAGAAGTTTCCAACCAAAATCTAAACAAAAAAAATCATTTATCTATTTTTGGAAGCCAAAAATAGGAAGTTTTCCTCCCTCCACTCCATTTTTAATACGCTTTCTCCCCTTTGGGAAAACAGAGTTGGGTAAGCTAAGTGTGAGAGTAGTTCCCCCACACACCACTCTAATCTCATGTTTTCCTACTTTTTCCAGTTGGAAGACAGAGGGGAAAAGATTTTTTTAAAAGGGAGTAGGGGGCTCATTCCAAGAATTGGGAATATTACATTTTTTCAGTTTTCCAAAACCAGAGCATTAAGACCAACAATAGGGTGTAGAATGAAGACAAAAGTTCTCATGGAAAAGTCCATTTTTTTTATTGAGAAGTTTAGAAGGGTTATTCCCCCTGCTCACCCCAAGTTGTTTACTGCAGCAAAAGTTAATTTTCCAGCCAACTCTTCTAGCTAAAGAATATTCAAGCCTCTGAAGGTCACTTACCATTAGTGGCAACCCTGAACATCAATTGTCCAAACTCAATGGCTCCTCCGCTGTTGAAGGTCATTTTAAAGGAAGCCTGCCCTTCCCAGCCCCCTGAAGGAGAAAGTGGGAATTACAAATGAAACCATTAAATATACTCTGAAAGATTAACACCAAGAAACGGGTCTGAAATTGGATACGGATTATTAGCTGATTTGTTTCCTAGAAGCTCCCAACTTAAACAAGAGACCAAACAGGGTTTGGACAACTATTGCAGACCTGCCAGCAGGAAGGCACCACCAGCTTCCTTCACACTGGTCACTCAGCCAACTTGTATACAAGATAAATCTCAGTGAGACCAGGAGAGGGTTTGTCCGGGAATTTCCTTATTTTTTTAAAAGGAGAGTCTAAAATATGGACATGCAGAAGTTGCTGTAGATCTATATTTTCTGCTGGCAGGCTCAGAGAGAATCCAATTGCAAATACGATGTAGAAAGGACACCCTTTCCACCAAACTACATGGACTTTGAATCAGGGCCTGAAACTCAAACCAGGATTGGAATCAAATATTCCATCAGCAGACTCTTCACCCTCTTTGAAGCAGAGCAGCTTAGATAAAGATTACCAAGTTTTAGGCCTAACAGGAGTTTTTAGAAATTCATTAGCACATGCTAAAACCCCCAAGATAAGTCACCCAAACTGTACAAATGGGTGGGTTTCCTTATCGGAGGACAAGTGGATAAAGCAAATTGGAAGTTTTTAAAGCAAGTTGCCAGATGGGAGATTAAAGTTTGAGTTTTAAAATGAAAAGCCCAGGTTCCAAAATCCGTTGTCTGATTAATTTATTCCAAGAAAAGTTGTCCAGAGAGACTGTATGAGAAGTTTGGGGTTTTTCTGCACATGGTTAGAGGAGGAATAAAAAAAACAAAAAACCATCAGGCATCTAAATTGAAAGGGGTGTGGCGGTTCAACACCACACTTAAACACTGCATTACTCAAATTTTATTCTTTCCTATTGTCTTATCAGTAGTAGTTTGGTAGTTAAGCTTGGGCAAGTTACCCAGTGAATCAGCAACCTACCGCTATACTTCCCATCATGAAGCAACACCCCAAGCCAGCAAGAAAGGCTGGGGTAGAAGGAAAAGATTTCAAGAAGTATAAAAACAAACTGATATAGTAAAAAAGGTATCTGAGACCACTGCAGTGTATGTGCAGAGTAGATTATGCAGAAATCTCTAGCTATTCAAGAGCCTGAGTGACCCAGACATAAGACACCATTACTGTAGCAGAATCTCCACAAAGAGTGATTTTATTGCCAGGGAAAGGTGCTGGATTCACAGCCTTGGAGAGCTAGTCCTCACTAGAACAAATACAGAAGCAGCCAGCAGAGATGTAAGATTTCCTGATGCACATTTCGCCTACCCAGGTGCCTCGACTCCAGAGGAACTAGTACTATGACTGAGGGGAGTTGTCTCAGGGGCCCTTTTTTGTCCTGATTTTGTGTTCTGTAAGTGCCAACAATTAGTGCCAACTGTGACTGTTGTTTCTGAGATGGACTACTAGGAACTAGAACAAGACCAGCAAGTCATTTCAAACAGGGCATCACAAGTGTCAGATGGTCACAATTTTCAGCCACTACTAGCTTGGGGTCAGGTCTGAACCAGTGATATACAGAGATGCACATGCATTTCAGTGAAGAAAGGTCTGCTGATCTCCAGAGAAGCGCTCTCACTTTGTTGGCTTCTATTCACGACTGTACAAGATCAGCAGTTGAAGCTGGTGAACCCATCACTCGCCTACCCTCTCTAACTCCCTCTCAAGCTGAGCCTAGGAAGCAACTAACACATGTAGAAATTCAAAGATTAAGTAATTTTCTTATAACATTTGGATCATGGTTACAAGTTTATACTGGACAAAAATATTCATTATGAGTCTTTTGGGGGGCTTTCCACTAAACTTAGGACATGCCTATGTGGGGAAATTGACTGGCATATTTCACTATTGCTATGCCACACAATTTCTCATGTGGACAAGTCCTTGGCTAGAAATTCAGCAGAAGGGAAAAAGTACTTGGGAAGCTCAGTTAAGTCTGCTTGGAGCGACAACACATTAACACACACCTCCTGCCTCAGCCTGGATCACGCCTTTGATGTAATTGGCAGCGAAGACAGGCTGCTCGATGGAGCACCCTTTCACCAAGTAGAATGGCATCATGAAGGACATCAGGGGGTCCTTGCCTTTAGACACAAAGATCATCTGCAAGATAGAGAGGACATTTTAAAGTTGTTAATTTACAATCAGTCTTTATACCTAGAGTGAAATAGGCAATTTCAAGAGTGTTCAAAGCGGAGACTGCTTTAAAAAGCTGGTAAAGAGAAACTACAGCTCTGGAACGATTATACATGCAAGTTCCTCTTCTACAGCTACATAGCAGTTTTCATCCTGAGAGATCCAAAAGAACTTTGACAACCACATATTTAGGGCTCCCACACCTGAAACGTGCAACTTCCACAGTAGCGTGCAGTTGACACCATGTAGATTAAGAAGTATTTTCTCCCTTTAAAACCTCAAACTACTGCACTATTTTTGTGACACAGTCTGCGGCACTGCAGCTTGAAGCTCTACTGCACCGAAGTGGACCAGAAGTTCTGGACTGCTTAGATGTGTGGTCTTTCTGCCCAAATCTAGCAGCCTGTTTGAATAGTAACTTAGCAGTTACTATGATCATTCTTAAATAAGGAAAACCAGAGGCAGGGGATAGAAAAGCAGTGCCCTGGCCTAACATTCCCCATCTCATTAAAAAGAGATAATGTCACAGGCTACTTGTAACTCACTGCAGCGTACAGAAAAGCTGCCGCATTGCATCTTTCACAGCTATTACACCCTTCCTGGATCTAACTCATTGGTGCGTCCAGTGCTTTGGCAGATTCAGTGCAGCATATCTAGTTAAAGCTAAGTCAAAACAAGACACTCAAACCGAATGAGCAGCCATCTACAGACTTACAAACCAAAAGCTGTGAATTCAGACCAGCTTAGTTCGTTTGGTGACTGTCTCTAGAGAAGCACCGGCTAAGTGAAGAATTCTAGAGTGCTGCTGGCACCTGAAGACTGGATACAGTCCAAAGGGATGAGGAATACTTGTAGGCATACAAAATTTTGCATGAGCCACACCATAAGCCACAGGACTGAAGACAGGAAAGATTTACTGTCCATCCCTCAAGCCAGTACAGAACTGACCCTTTTAGGAGGTTCTCCAGGGCTTTCCTAGTCCAGTTTTTGGGACTACACTGAACAGTTTCCCCAAGTCCTTTGTACGTTCGCTCATCAAAACACTTGCAGAAGCATCATAGCCCCCTTCAATGATCTCTGGAACAGCAGGAGAGGGTTTTTTACCCCCAGCTTTTAGCTTTCAAATGTTTACTAAGAAGGGAGTTGTTTCAATCAGGTTAGGCCACTGTGCCTGTATGATAAGCCTTAACAGGTCAAAGCCTAAGCCCATTTACATGGACCTAGAGTACAGTATAAGTCAACTCCTGTTCCAGTTTAAAAGGCTACATACAGCAGCAGGCATGAGAATTGAGAAGCCAAGTTAAACAGTGGCTGGTGTTCAGGACAGACAGACTTTGGATGTGCGTATGGAGGGGTTTACACACACACACACACACACACACACACACACACACAATTTTGAAGACTTTCAAAGGAAATAGTGGAAGCTCCACTGACTGACATTGAAAACAGGACAATGTAAAAGACACATGAAAACATGCTGTAGAAAACAGAACAATCTGGCCCTGGCTGGGAAAGGGGGCTGTGGAGAAAAGGACAAGCATGATCTATTTCCACCACTCTCTCCCATCTTGAATTTCTAGCCTCCTCATAACTAGGAGATTTACCCAATTATTTACAAGCCTCCAGGTCTAGAAGCCTGTGGGAAAATGCTGCTGGCTCAAGACTTACCCTGTAGGGGGTGAGGTATACCATTCCCTTCTTGGTGCCTTTGAAGATTTCAGCCTTGTCAGACACATCGCTGAAGGAAAGCTCCACATCTTTACAATGCTTAAGAATACTGCAGGAGGAGGAAGAGACAGACATCAGGGATGCATAGTATCAAACAGTCCTAAAGCTTGTGCAATCAACATACGTTAGTTGGCATGCCAAGGGCCAGGTCATTTCCCTAAGAGGCTCAGTTCAGATATGGATCCCACCGTCTCTCTCTGCGTATGCATGCACCGTTTATGCTACTCTCTCAATAAGTACAACACCCAATCCTATTCTGCCCAGGGAAGCCTCTAGCCTCAGGAGGGTTTGTTTCTCCCTGCATTTCCAAAGCCATTTGAGACAGTTGTTGGGGAAACCGTTCGTTTCTCATTGAAAGCCAGTTGGTACAAAAGGTCACAGCACAGAATAAGCACAACTAACTGCAGTATTTCTTTCGGGAATAAGCGCATTGCCTCAGAGCAAGTCCCTGTCTGACTAGTCCAGTATCTGTATGTTGATGCTACGCAGGAAAGCATAACCCCAGTAATGCAACCTCAGTTGTGTCAACTGTACTAACGACAACGCTTCTTCATAGCTAGGCTAACTACAGATGCGGTCACATTTTCTGGAAATGACCGAGGACTATCAGCAAAGATTAGCGATAAAGAGCAATGCTTCCAGGGATAGGAGAATTGGGGAAACACTGTTCCTGGTGGTAGGGTTTAAACTTATTGAATGATCTAGGAGAGGGAGCCAACATGTTAGTGAAGTTTGCTACAGACACTACCCCGTGAACACTAGCAATGACAGGAAATAATATAGAGGGACTTAGGGATAACAAATATGAGTAGAAGATAAAGTCAATTTGAGAAAATGTGGGGAAGTGCTCCAAAACAGACAAAGAGAAGCGGAAATACTGACAGACTTAGGGAGTGACGAGTTTGCAGTGTATTATGCCAGGAATAAAAAGACAAAACAAAAAAAAAACAGTACACTGCAATTCTGAGCAGCATACAGAGGCATCATAGATGAGGTGGCTACATAGGGCCTTGATGAGACCATATTTCAAAGGCTCCATTCAGTTTTAGGGACCCTGCTACAGAAATATGGGCAAATTAGAAAACAGCAAAATTACTGAAAGAAGAATTAAAGGGACTTGCTTCTGAAGTAAACAACTGAAAGCTAGATAACATTTAGTGGAACTATTTAAGGGAGACACAGGATAACAATCCACAAGGACCTGAAAGGTGTAGCTGTCAAGGATGGAGGGAAATTTAGGGTATTACTGAAAATGCAATACTCTAGTGACACTCCTGCAAGGCTGGGAGGGACAGACTGAATGACTTAATACGGGGTGGCCAACCTGAGCCTGCAAAGGAGCCAGAATTTTCCAATGTACATCGCCACAGTAATACATCAGCTTCCCAGTGCCTCCTGCCTGCAGGCAGCCCCCACCAATCAGCACCTACTCCCACTGCAATCAGCTGTTTCACATGTACAGGATGCTATGGGGGGAGGGGAGTGAGGGCATGCAAGGCTCATGGGAGGGGCAGGGGCGGAGAGGGGGTTGAGCAGTGAGCACCCTCCAGTACATTGGAAAGTTAGCATCTATAGCTCCAGCCCCGGAATCAGTGCCCAAGTAAAGAGCCGCATATTAACCTCTGAAGAGCCGCATGTGACTCCAGAGCCACAGGCCTAATAGGTTCTCTCCAATTCTCAGATGCTATAGGAAGACATTTCTTCTTAACTAGAGCAATTGCTCATGTCTAATCCAGTTCTGAATCCCACCAAACTCTTTGCCTCAGCAATATTCTATGGCAGCACATTTCATAGGTCACTTTTACATTGTGTAAAAATAACTGTCATGTACCCAATTTAAAATGTGCCTTTTTAAAGAGCTTGTTTTAATCATACTTTATACAAATGTAGGTAAAACAGCACTTAATACGTTTAGTATACCAGTGCAGTGGTAATTACATTAAACCTACTGAACAATTTTACTTATAAGTACAGGACTGTCACAGGGAGGGCTGGGCTCTTAAGTCAAACTGGCTTCATCTCACTTGTGACAAAGCTTTATCCCTGGTAATGGGTTTGAGGTCAGAGCTCAAGTGATTCTGGCAGGTCACCTGGCTCTTAGTTAAGAGGCCAACAAGTAGCAGGTGTGGGGAAGGATCTGATTTAATTCATGTTGGAGTTTTTTGGTTTTTAGACATAAACCCATCCCTAAAGAAGGCTGAAATTCTGCTGCTGTTGGGAATTTATATACTGTCCAGCAAGATGGCCTAGCAGCTTACAAGGAAAACTACAGCTGGTCATATACCATTTGCCAAATATTACTTGACAAGATTTAAAGATTTGAGCTTCATAATATTACTTATTAATTTATTTCTGTTATTCACCCAGCTTAAAGGACAATTTAGTAATCTAGAAGGCAGTTTTCTTTCCCACACTTCTCCGTTCAATGTCATGTGTGTCTCCAGGATCTCAGAGCTACCTTCACACAATTTAAGCAGATTGCCTCATGACTTGCAGATCAGGTCCAGCACTAGCAGCAGTACCATCCCAAGACACCTGGTTTGGATTTCATAAGTGAAGTTACTTCCTGCTACAAGGAGGTGAGGAGTTTGCTCTGCTCAGACCCACCCCGTCTTCAGAGAGAGCGTTTTGTTAGTTCTATCTCTGCTCTAGTGACTGTTTTGTCACCCCCACTGCAAGGGACTGAACTTGTGATTGATGTTGGTGGTGGTACTGATTAGGGTACATCTCCCCAACAGGGATAGGCCAACACACAATCATATTTGAAAGCCGACTGCTCACATACAACAATTTTGCCCAGAGGCTGTTGACTTTTCACCAGTGATGCTGTTTGACATGCAAGAAATACACACCAAGCTCGAACATTGAAACTAGGCTGACCAGTTTTGTGATTTTTAGCCATGTTTACTTCCTTTTTCATGCACTAACCCAGTGCAGCTGTTTCAGAGCAGCCAGGGAACCAAATAAACTCCATGACTCCATTGTTTTTAAATGGCACAAAATCATTCTATTTGTTTCAAGTTTGGTAAAACCCCCTCTTTAATTAAAAAAAATCAATAAAGGGCTTGAATTAGCATGACTCTGTGCCTTTAGATTATGCCAGCAGACCGGACATTGACCATCCGTCATGGTGCTCTTAGTATCAAGCCACAGCCTCAAGCTCCAAGACCATTTTGGATAGCACAGGAAGCACCACCATGGCCACTCCAGAGTTTGGGAATGAGCCCATAGGCTGAAGTCCTTCAATCTTTTCAGGTTGCAGATTATTCAGGAGGGAAATGGGGCAGTTGCAATGGTTGTTTTAGGTCTGAAAGGACTTACTGACAATGACATCTATACTAGATAAACAGAAAGAAGGAAAGAGAAAAAAATGTTCAGTAGCTTGGGAAAAACCAAGCATGAACAACAGGTTGAATAAACAATCTAATAAGACATCCATGGGTGCAGCTTAATGCAAAAGATTAATGTCTGTAAAGGTGCTGCTTTATTTTGATGGTTCACCAGTTGTGAATAATTGTGCCAAACCATAATACAGAATCAGACCAGGAAAACACAGGGCTTGTCCCCATCACTCCTCTCCAGCTCACTATTTACCAGGAGATGAGAAGTGGTCTAGATGTATCTTTAGGGATACCAGAATAGCAGTATTCCGGTAGTCTCCTTAAGAGGTGCACTAATGAAGAGAGGAGGCCCAGAGTTTGATCTGATTTTGGTGGTGCGTTGTTTAGGGTGTAGTCCCATAAAAATACTATGGACTCTTTAATGGTCACAAGCAGTCAGAGACTCAGAATTACATTTCATTTGGAAAAAGCAAAATAGGAGCTAGAAAGTCAGTGCCTTCTCTACATACCTCAGTTTTTTAAAGGCAGTGCAGCTTTGGGGACAGGGAGAATTGGGTCTCAAACTAGAGGTATGTTTAATATTTAAGGGTATGTTTATTGAAGTAATTTACTGCAGGTCTATTCAGACAGTGACTACTCCCCTATATGCAACCTAAGCATATTTAATTCAGGCCTCAGCACACACTCAAACCCATGCAGATGTTGCTAATGACCGACTATTACAAACACTGCTAATGAAAGTGCACGTAATGCCTTGTGATGGAGCTCAGTCACTAATCTGCTGACAAGCTGCAGCTCATGTGACTAGATTCACGCCTATACATTTCCTCTGGGGTTGTCACGCCCATTATTAGTGAGCCAACAGCTTTCAGAACAAACTGCCCGGCTGCCAGCTTGAGAGCTGGTCAGAGAGCACAGGGAAACACAGATGCAGAAGTCAAGGAAACAGTATGTGGAGAAGAAACGCTCCTTAAAGAGAGCGGGCTAAGGGAAGCCGGGTTTATCCGGGCAATGATCTAACCACGGCTCATCTCCCAGCGGCCTCTGGGCAGCTCCCGCAAAGAGCCGGACAGTGCTACACACCCGCCTCAGTCTCCCCTCCGCTCACTGCCGGACACACCTACTTTTCCCACCAACTTTGCACTGACTGGGAAGCCAGTGACCTCCGGCAGCCTGGGTCAAACCTGAAGCTCCCGGGATCGGGTTTTAAGAAGTGAAATTGGATACGGATTAATCCGCAGCAGCAGGTGTCCCGGGCAGGGCTGCCTCAGCCGGCCCAAGGGCGAGACCCGTGCGGCAGGGCAGCCCTCGTTCCTTCCCCGTCCCTCCGCTCTCCGGGACCCCGGGGCCGGAGCCGCCGAGGCGCCTCCACTCCCGCGCCGGGGGCGGGCCGGGAAAAGCCCAGCCCGGGGCGGCCGAGCCGGGGCCAGCGGACCCTCCCGGCACGGGGCAGGGCTGGGGCCAGTGACCGGGCCGGGGCTCTGGTTCGGCTCGGGCCGGGCCGGAGCCGCCTCAGTCTCGTGGGGGAGGGGCCGCGGCACGCGCGGGTCCCACCCTGCCCGGGCACGCGCCCCGGTACCTCTCCCCGGGGGGGGCGATGACCCCGCCGCCCTGCGAGTGGTTCCTGTTCAGCGCCATCTTCCCGGCCAATGGCAGCGAGCGCCCCCTCCCCCCGCCTTATGCCGCGGCCCCGCCCCGTGACCTCATCGCGCACAGCCCCGCCCCGTGACCTCATCGCGCACAGCCCCGCCCCCGGGGACTCGGCGTAGAGCCGGGGCGGAGGTAGTCACGTGGCTGGGCAGCCTGTGCGCCAGCCAGAGCGGGGCTGGGCGGATGGGGCGGTCCCCTGCTGGCTGGGCAGACAGCGGGTTGGAGCGATGAGCGGATGGAGAGAGGGGCGCAGGGATGGGTGGTTGGGTTGACAGACAGAAGGACGGAGAGATCAGTGGGTGGATGGGCAGACAGAAGGACAGAGGGAAGAGTGGGTGGACAGAGAGGAGTGGAGGGATGAGTGGAGGGACAAACAGAGTAGTGAATGGATGGGCAGACAGAGGGGCGGAGGGATGAGTGGATGGACAGACAGAAGGAGGGGAGGGATGGGTGATGGACAGACAGGTGTGGAAGGATGGGTCTTTTCCAGTTTTATAGCACTGTGGCAAAGCTGTATCTGAATGGCTAATTTCTGTCTTTTACTTGTAAACTTTTTAATCAAAGAGCTGTCTGCTCTTGAGGTTGGTGAAATCCACATTTTTGTTTGCTTGTTTCTCATTGGTCTAGAAGGGCCGGTTTGATAACCTGTTAATAAAAGGCCAACTCAAAGAGGTAGGAGAATATTAACCTGATGGGAAAGGACAGCTGAGAAGAAATATAGCATAATGCAGGTTGAGGGTAGAAGGATGAGGCCACTGAACCAGATTCCAAATGGTTTCACTTTGCTAATATGGTTCTGTAAGGCAATGTAATGTGCAGACCACCAGCTTGATTCAGAAGGGCAGCAGGTGCCTTTTTGGAGAATCAAAGTGATGTATTCCTTACAAAGGGGTAAAGGAGTTCCAGTCCCCATAGACCTTCCTGGGGACATTTGACAGACTGAAAGACAGAGACAGCTTTGCTGTTTGATCAAAGGCTCTTCTACCATGTACAGTTTTTCATGTATCTAACCCAATATTCTGTAACCTAAGGTTTGGGCCAGCTTTCTTGTAGTGGCTGTGCAGGTGAGTGCAGATTTTACTTATCCTTTTATCGTTTCTTCTCTTGGTTCCAATAATTTGCCAATAAAATCTATTTTTAGTTTCAAGTACCATAAGTGGGTCTTGAATACTATTCAGTGGGGATAATCACCTCAGAGAGAATCTGACTTCTGACTAACGGGGAGGTAGGGACACAAACCATAAAAGCCGGCAGGTCTCAGACACAGTGGCTATTGAGTTCCCCACTCTCAAACACTGCCTGAACAGCTGGCATGGTCCCATGTGGTACAGGGAGAACCAAATCAGCCAAAGGATGTTAGATCTAGTGATCAGACACTGAGAATGTGGGTGAGACCTGCCATCCAGCCAGACACATGGAAAAGAATTCTCTGTAGTAACTCAGAAGCCTCCCCGTCTAGTGGCCCATCTCTGGCTGTAGAGGATATTTGCCAGTCACAGATCGGCTACATACCATTGTAGACAATCGCATCATATGATCCCCTCCATTCAGTACAGCCCTCCTGCTCAGTCGGGCTCTGCATAGACCTCACATCACTCCTTCCAGGCCAGTGACACAAGGGCTGCTTATAATGGCGTGGGAAAAGAATTCTCCAACTGTCCTAAAATTCAGAAGGCAGTCCTCAATCTATTGGCTCTGCCCCTCACACCTGTGAGCCTTGCTTTCAAGACAGTTCCAGATTTCCAGCCGTATTTAGGTAGAAGTTAAACTCAATCCCCCTCTGCCACCCAGAATTCCAGTTCTGTGAGCAGATCCGATTCATCTCCACCAGTTCCCTGCCTGTGAGGACCCTGGCTTGTGCAGGTTTAGGCCAGACCTTGAATTGAGAAGAAACTTGGAGGGGATCTTCTAGAAGGGCTGATTCCATCTAGCCTTCCTACGTCAAGCTCTGGTCTTCATGACATCACACTGATGGGAGTTGAAAGAAGAGCAACCCGGATCATTAAAGAGGCTGGCATGTTGACTTGTGAAGAAAGAGAAATATTTAGTGTCGCTAAATGACAACTGGGAGACTCTGAAGGGTGTAAACACCAAGCAGCAAGAATAGTTCAGGATGTTTTAGGGGAGTATATGTAGGAATAATAGGGGTTGCCACTTTAATATACGACACATCCTCTAGTTGGAAACTCTCCTGCATGAGAAGATTATCTAATAGGTCTTCTCTGTCTCTGAGTGCTGTAATTTAAAGGAAGCAAAGGAATATCCCAGCCAAATATCAAGGAACTTTGCCTGGTCTATTAGGCAGTGAAGAGTTCTCCCAAGAGAAGAGGGGGAAGTCTCATCACTGGAGTGATTAAAATCAGATTGGACAAAGTCCAGGATAATATATGAAATGTAAGGAATCAGTCAGCACTGGATGGGGGATTGGGAGGCAGCAAGCAAGATGTGACCTAACAGCTCTTTTCCAGATCTTATTTTTATTATTCCTATTACCTGGACAGGCCCCTACCCGTAGTTGCAGGATTGTACTACACAAGGATAGTGCCAGATGGATATTGCATGGGATTGGGGCAACTATGACTGTACAGGGGAGGGTAAAAAAATGAAGTGTAAAAAAACAAAACAAAGAAGAAACAAGACAGGCACTTGTTGAAATGGTGACATTTTGTTTAATCATACAACACAGATAGAAAGTTAAGTCTAGCGACATTTACACCACAAGTTTGTGTGATTTCGTTCTTTTTCGGCCTGCACCGGACTGATACAAGAAGACTCCATCATGATACTGTCAGTGTACAGGAGTGCCAGGAACCCGGTTTCATTTGCTTGTTCATGCTTCCATTTCTTGCTCTACCGTCTCTCAAGTAAAATGAACTGTCTTCCACGGCACTTGCTTCCAAAAGAAAGAAGTGGAGTCTAGATTTCTGAAAACCGGTGGGTGCATCTTGAATGGCTGATGGTGGCACAGTATTTCCAGAACCAAGGCAGGAGTCACCATTTATTTCTTTTCTCTCTCTGCCCTGCAAGTCTTGGTGCCCTGGAGCTGCCATACAGATTCATAAGTAACATCGAAGGGGAGTAGATGTCCCCTGATTGCTAAGGGGCTATTTTTCGTTCTTCTTTGTAGAGTTCTGTACTAAGGTACATCAGATTTTGGGATGCACCAAATGATTTTCAGGTTGGCAGTGGGGAGAAAGGAAAACCCGGGGTGCTTTGTCACCCACTATTAATTGAAATATGTTGGATGGGAACATCCAGCTTTAATAGTGGAGTCACCTGTTTTGTTGATGGGCATCACCAACTGATCCGCTGCACTGCACTGGCATTTGTTCTGAAATCAGCAGCTCTATATCTTTCTTAAGCTCAGGGGTACATGGGAAGCTGCATGGGAAGGTGCTGCATAAAGGATATGGGGGCTGGAAAGAAGAGAGAGGGTGGGCATGACAGCCAACATCAGAGGAGCATGCTCAGAGTTTGGCCCATGCTTTTGAGGAAGAAATAAGCTGTTAAGAAGTGACCCTAGGTTCCTTATTGTTTGTTCAAACCACAACAAGTGGTTCATTCAAGGTACAGGATGTTCCCCACCCTTGGTTTTTAAAAGCACATGGTGATGTGGGAGGCAGCATAGCTGTGGTACTCAGGAGGTGTGGATTCTATTCACAGCTGTGTCTCTGATTTGCTGGCTTTTTTTAGGCAACTTGTGTAATCTCTTTGCCTCAGTTTATATCTGTAAAATGGGAGTAATTGTTACCCACTTTTGTAAAGTGCTTTGAGATCTCTGGATAAAAAGCACTACATACTTACAAAGTATAGTTATTGTATTTAATTATTAGTATTTTATTAAAGAATGTGTTTTCCCCAAGGAAGAGCTTACTGCAGCATCTGATCTGCATCAGCATCTGATGTTTCCAGTGAGGTTCAAAATTTTCCCAGTTGTATTTTCTGGTGGACAATGTTAAGTGTCCTTGGGGGAAAATCTTTACATTTTACAAAAAACCCCAACACACTGTGTCATTAACACTCTCTCTTACCAAGACACGGCCAGTTCAGTCCTTGAGCACTTCACTTATACATTTACCTCTTTCCAGATGTCTTCTTAGGCCTTGTCTGTACTGGGAATGAAAGCATCCTGTTAGAGAATGTGTTGACTAACACAATGTTGCTGCTATTAATTAATTAATTAACTTATTTATTTACTTACTTATTTACCAACCAACCATAGCACGTAGGTGTCATAGGCATGGAATAGGACCTCACTGTGTTACATACCGCTTTGTCCTTAGCGTGAACAAGGACAGGTATGTTTAAAAACAGGAGCTGGTCAGGGTTAGTTCCCCATAGGATTAACCATGATGAGTTAACACATTTTTTAATGCAGCTGTCCTTGTCCACCACCAAGGGTAAAACCACGTTTAACATCATGTTAGTTAACTTGCTAATGTGACACTTTTTTCCCATTACAGTAATAATAAGAATACCTATTTCTTATATAGCACTTTTCATTAGTAGAGCTCAAAGTACTTCACAATCTGTAATGCAGTTATCCTCTTGTGAGGTAGGGATGCATTATTATCCCCATTATGCAGATGGGAAACTGAGGCACAGAGAGACGAATGACTTGCCCAAGGTCACACAGGATGTCTGGGCAGAGCAGGGGATTGAAAGCAGATCTTCCACATCCTAAGCCAGTGTCCTAATCACTGGACCATCCTTTCCCATATGAGCTAGGTTGTGCAACCCATATTCATCTTGGTGAACACCTCTTAACTGGAAGAGTCAGAGAGACTTTGAAGTCACTAGGGCTGCTTGCATGAGCAAGTGTTCACTTGCTTGAGAAAAGGTTGGACAATCAATCCCTATATGTTAGGAAAATGCTTAGCATATTGTGTGGGTGCCAGTAAAATAATGTCTATTAAGGAAGATCATCTTACACAGGGGGTCCGTGAGTGGCACAAGAGAACTGGAAACCCTGCTTGGATGACCAGGCCCAAGTTCCTCCTCAGAAGACCATATCCGCTACCATCCTTCCACATACACGAGCCCCGTTGACACAGATCACAGTGCACGGCCCTAATACTTATAATCCAAGTGACAGACAAAGGGAAATCGGTCACTTTTGTGCATGTGGCCTGGAACTGGCCATTCCTCAGTTAGCCAGGGAGGTATCCACACTCTGCAATGACCATTCTTCAGGCCCCAAAGTCACAGAAATGACCTTACCACTGCACAAAGACACTCTGATGTCACTGGAGTTGATAATACCCTGGTATGTTCAGCATGAACAGGTGTGGTTAGTGGGGAAGCCAGCTTGAGTGTTTTAGGTACATCTACACTGCGATAAAAAAACCTGCATCAGCAAGTCTCAGAGTTCTGGGCAGCAAACTCAGGCTGACGGGGCTTGGGCTACAGGGTTGTTGAATTGCTCATTTGGGCTTAGGCTGGAGCTTGGCCTCTCAGATCCTCCCCCCTCATGAGGTCTCAGAGCTCAGGCTCCAGCCCAAGCACCTACACTGCAATTTTATAGCCCTGCAGCCTGAGCTCAAGGCAGCTGACCCAGACCAGCCACAGCCATGCGGCAGGCATTGTCTACACTGAGATAAATAGCCTTAGTTTCCCCAGCATGGCAGGGCTTAGGCTCCATCCTTCAGCCTGATGGCGAGGGGAAGCACTGATGGAATCTTTGTCCTGCTGGATGGGCAGGGGCAGCCTTCCCCCAGCAGCTGGCTGAGAGCAGCTGAGATGAAGGCTTATGGGCAGCTGCAACACTGAAGAGACCTTCACTCTGCAGCAGCGCTGGGGACAGCTGCTATGTTTGGCTGCTCAGGAGCAGAGGCTCCTGGCGGGTTGAGGACAGCTGAGATGGATTGATGGACAGAAGCGGCCTTGAAGATGCTTTTGCCTTTCAGTGGGGTTTAAAACAGCCGAGTTTGATGGACAGATGGGAATAGTTCTGCGGAGGCTTTTGCCCTGGATTAGTCTGTGAATGGCTGGATGGAGAGAAGCACTGCAGAAGATGTTTTCACCCTCCATTAGGGCTGGGAACAGCTGATATGGATGGAGGCAGCACTGAAGAGGCCTTTGCCCTACACTAGGGCTGAGAATGCCTGGCCCAGGTGGAAGGATGGGAGTGGCAATGAAGGCCCTCTTCATGCAGTGGAGCTGGGAGGAATTGATATGGATGGATGGACAGAGCAGGGCTGATGGGGCCTTTATGTTGAGAATGGCTGATCTGTATGGACTTACAAGAGCGATGCTGAAGAGCCCTTTGGCCTGCAGACAGCACTAGCTAACACCACAGATCCAGCGCAGGCTTCTCTGACGCAGCTCTGCTAATGCATGTCACTTCTAGAGCACTCCCTGCTCTTCCAGTCCTGGGCTTCACGCTGTTCTGCCAGTATACCTCAACGGCAACACGCCCTGCTGCTACAGCTCTTCCAGAACACCTCCGTCCTGACCTGCAGCTCTTTCTGCTGGTTGCCGTGCTGGATGACTCAGCACTGCAAACAAGATGTGACCTACTGCTCTTCTACTACTAAGGGATGACCACTAATCATGGGACCTGCATCCTCTTAGAATCAAAAATCACCAAACTCATTGCACTTGTCATCAGGTTGGAGTGATTCCAGCAGCTCTCTGCCATCTTTGTCAGTCTCGCTGCATTCTAAACAGCTGAGCTAGAAAGAGGAATGCTTGGGCTTCAGTGTCAGAGACTCCGCTCCAAAGCAGGAAGAGTTAGCCAAAGAATCAAAAAGTAATAGCAATTTTTTTAAAGTACATCAGAAGTAGGAAGCCTGATAAACAACCAGTGGGGCCACTGGATGATCGAGGAGCTAAAGAAGCACTCAAGGACAATAAGGCCATTGCAGAGAAACTAAATGAATTCTTTGCATTGGTCTTCACGGCTGAGGATGTGAGGGAGATTCCCAAACCTGAGCCATTCTTTTTAGGTGACAGATCTGAGGAACTGTCCCAGATTGAGGTATCATTAGAGGAGGTTTTAGAACAAATTGATAAATTAAACAGCAATCAGTCACCAGGACCAGATGGCATTCACCCAAGAGTTCTGAAGGAACTCCAATGTGAAATTGCAGAACTACTAACTGTAATCTGTAACCTATCATTTAAATCAGCTTCTGTACCAGATGACTGGAGGACAGCTAATGTGACGCCAATTTTAAAAAAGGGCTCCAGAGGTGATCCTGGCAATTACATGCCTGTAAGCCTGACTTCAGTACCGGGCAAACTGGTTGAAACTATAATAAAGAACAATATTGTCAGACATATAGATGAACTTAATTTGTTGAGGAAGAGTCAACATGGTTTTAGAAAAGGGAAATCGTGCCTCATGAATCTACTAGAATTCTTTGAGGAGGTCAACAAACATGTGGACCAAGAGGATCTAGTGGCTATAGTGTAATTAGATTTTCAGAAAGCCTTTGACAAGGTCTCTCATCAATGGCTCTCATGCAGAATAAACTGCCACAGGATAAGAGGGAAGGTTCTCTCATGGATTGGTAACTGGTTAAAAGATAGGAAACAAAGGGTAGGAGTAAATGGTCAGTTTTCAGAATGGAGAGAGGTAAATAGTGGTGTCCCCCAGGGGTCTGTACAGGGATCAGTCCTATTCAACATATTCATAAATGATCTGGAAAAAGGGGTAAACAGTGAGGTGGCAAAATTTGCAGATGATACAAAATTACTAAAGATAGTTAAGACCCAGGCAGAGTGCAAAGAGTTACAAAAGGCTCTCTCAAAACTGGGTGACTGGGCAACAAAATGGCTGATGAAATTTTATGTTAATAAATGCAAAGTAATGCACATTGGAAAGCATAATCCCAACAATTGATATAAAATGATGGGGTCTAAATTAGCTGTTACCGCTCAAGAAAGAGATCTTGGAGTCATTGTGATTAGTTCTCTGAAAACATCCACTCAATGTGCAGCAGCAGTCAAAAAAGCGAACAGAATGCTGGAAATAATTAAGAAAGGGATAGATAATAGGACAGAAAATATCATGTTGCCTCTATATAAATCCATGATATGCCCACATCTTGAATACTGTGTGCAGATGTGGTCACCCCATCTCAAAAAAGATATATTGAAATTGGAAAAGGTTCAGAAAAGGGCAACAAAAATGATTAGGGGTATGGAACGACTTCCGTACAAGGAGAGATTAATAAGACTGGGATTTTTCAGCTTGGAAAAGAGATGGCTAAGGGGAGATATGATTGAGGTCTATAAAATCATGACTGGTGTAGAGAAAGTAGATAAGGAAGTGTTGTTTACTACTTCTCATAACACAAGAACTAGGGGTCACCAAATGAAATTAATAGGCAGCAGGTTTAAAACAAATAAAAGGAAGTATTTCTTGCCAGAGGATGTTGTTATGTCCAAGACCATAACAGGATTCAAAAAAGAACTAGATAAATTATTGGAGGATAGATCCATCAATGGCTATTAGCCAGGATGGGCAGGAATGGTGTCCCTAGCCTGTTTGCCAGAAGCTGGGAATGGGCGACAGGGGATGGATCACTGTTCATTCCCTCTGGGGCACCTGGCAGTGGCTGCTGTCGGAAGACAGGATACTGGGCTAGATGGACCATTTGTCTGACGTAGGGCCGTTCTTATGTAATGCTGTTCTCCACAGATAAAATACAAAGTAGAGGCCTTAGTGTTAAGAAAACTGATATAACCATCCAGTGACTACATCTACTCCTAATCTAGGGCTCACACTCAGTGCTGAGAGAGAGACAAGTCCCTTAATCAAATACCAGGCCATCTCCTGGAAGATCAGAGGGGGAAACTGATAAAGCAGTCGCGATTCATATCTGGAAGTTGTGCAGAGACTGACCACGTTTGTTTGACAGCTGGAGAATGATATAGCTGTGACTGGGAAGGGGAAAGGGATCCTTAGTACAAGAAATCCAGGGGATTAAAAAGCATTTCTTCATAAAGCAATTAAATAAGATATGAACTTTACATCTCTATAATGCCCACATTTCATCCCAAAGGATCTAAAAGCACAGTAGAGGCTCTGGGCCCCAGGGTAAGCCAGTGGAAAGGTTCCCAGTGTAGAAAATCTGCAAGGAACCTCACAAGGTATCCACAGTTCTCACTTGCTCAAGGACTGGTATCAAACACTATGTCAAAAATGGGTGGCCCTGGCCAGGGGGGCAAGGGTCATATGTATTTTTCTCTCCTCCTTCCCTAAAAGCAGAATCCCTATACAGCAGATAAAGGGATCCCATGATGTTTCCCAACAGAATTAGGAGGTATTCTTGTGTGGAAAGTCACTCCAGTGCTGGGAAAGATGATTTCCTCTCTGCTGCCAATGTCCCTTTTCCCTTCTCATTCACCCTCCCTTAGCACATATTTCTCCCCCTCTACACATCCTCTGATGTCCTCAATAACTAACTAGTGAGAATGTGCTGAGAACTGATGGGTATAGAGGGGATCACTTGACCCAAGCCCAGCAGGCCAGCCAAAATTCTGCCCAGTTTGTCCATGAACCCAGCTCTTTGTGCTAAGGAAAGAAGAAGGGATGGTCTCATGTTCACATTAGTATGTGCAACTCATGCTTACTGGTATTGGCATAGTTTCAAGTGATTAACTCTAGGGCACATTCCAAGGCCCTCATTCATTTTTTTACTTAGGCACATCTCCCATGGTTTCAGAGACAAGTTTGTCCAAGTAAATACTGGGTAAAAACTGAGTGAGAGTTCTGCCTGAGTAAACTCCTGGGGGCCAGATTAGGGGTGTCCCTTGCATGGGTGACTACACAAGGAGCCTACCCTGTGTGTCATGCAAGGGGCATTCGCAATTGCAGGAGAGTGCAGGGCCTGCCCCTCTGCTGTGTCCCAGCAGGTGTATGTTGCCCCACAGGAAGGGAAGCAATAGAGCTATGCCTGGGCCTGTTCTCCTCACCCTTTGCACTGGCTTGCAAAGTGGGCCAAGCACATTGAGGGCAGCAAGCTGAAGTATCCTAGAAGATGGGGCAGCCTACCCAGGCCCCCTGCCTGCTGGGGCAGGGAGACACCCTGCCAATTCCAGGGCAGTGGTTAAATGCCACTATTTGGCCCTGAGTAGGGTGACCAGATGTCCCGATTTTATAAGGACAGTCCCAATTTTGGGGTCTTTTTCTTATATAGGCTCCTATTACACCACACCCTCTGTCCCGATTTTTCACACTTGCTGTCTGGTCACCATAGCCCTGAGTGAAGACCTCAGGATTTGTCCCTCAATTAGTGTTCCTGATGTTTCGTCGTCTCTCCCCTCCCAGACACCTGTGATGGGAAGGTAAAACAACAGCTTCTAGATCTTACAATGAAACCCTAAGGTCCAAGATCTAATTTGTGCTCACTTCCCACCACCACCCATCTTCCAGTTAGAACATGGAGTGGAAAATATGATAATATGCTCCCCTCCCAGCCACAAATTACCACTAGCCCCCCTCCCCCACTTCCCTTTCTTAACAGGCCTCAGTGAGAAAAGGGGATATGCCATAGCCCCCTATCACTCCCCCTAATCAACCGCCTACCTTCCCCATCCACACCAGGGAACTCCACTCTCCAGTGCCACTGCCATTCAGAAGGCACTGTGCTCATTGATCAATCTGTCTGTCTTTGGAGTCTTTCTATGCTTTTCAGATGTGCAAACGCAGAACCAAGTCATCGTCCCCAAACACCCCAAACCCCACAAATCAAATCTCCCAGCATTCCCTCCGCTACTTCCCACAACCAAGACATGCAACTGAACCACAGAACACAAGAGAGGGGAAGACAACAAACAGCCTGCTGTGCAAAAAAACAAGAACGACGACATTCTAGGAAGGAGAAAGGTATGCCCCTGCTCCTTCTCCCATACATACACACACAGAGAGGATGTGCCACATGCTTTGGAGACAGGCCTACAGTAAAGTCAAGGGTAGCTGGGACAGGTTGTAATATCGAGACAGTGGGAGGAGTGATTCACAGATTACTTTCGTGGTTCTCCTCTGTCTCGGTGGTCACTGGGGGGAGCCCCCCATTGTCATTCAGCCGCTTGGCCCTGTAGGTCTCATAGTGGATGTTGTGCGTCACTTCTTTTAGGTCTTGGAGGTGGGTCCTGCAGGAAGCAGAGGGAGACAGAAGGAGGATAAGAAAAATAATCTGCTGGGTCAGTGTTATTCTTTCTGGGTCTATTTTATTTGCTAAGATAAATGGGATGGTTTCTTCAGTCTGGCTGGCCAATGAACAGGATATTCATTTTTTATGGAGGCCATAATACATTAGCCAATTGAAACTGCATCAGTCAACAAAATAAAATAGGCACACAGGATATGTCACACTGGCTCAGATCATTGGCCTCATCAGTGCAATATGCTGTCTCCTGCTACACCAGATCAGATCAATCAATGGTCCATTGAGTCAGCTATTCTGCATCCTGTTGTATCAGTTAAGACAACTGGTTCATCAATCTTCCAGCAGCAGCAAATACATGATGCGTCAAAGAAGGTAAAACTTCCCCATGATGCATCTGGTCAGTAGTGCAGTGGAGCCCACAGTAGCTGTGCTGTCGTCACCAGCCCCCCTGGAAGAGTCCCCACAGCCACAACTCCTTCCAACAAGTCACTAACCGCCAGAAAACGCCTGGGCTTTGACCACCTTTTATTGAAAGATTTGGGGAAAGTCCAACAGTGACAGCTAGGTGGTACCAGCATTAGGAATTTGTTGTGAGGGACAAACAATGCAATATTGTGATGTCACCATGACATCACTGTGTCACAATCTGAGGTTTCATCACTCCCAGATGCCAAAACACCATGACAACAGGAAGCATACAGGGGATTGTTTTTTAACTTTGATGTATATTTACATTGGGCTTCTTAAAAAAAACCTACCTTGTTACTCTATAGGGCATAAAGATTACCTTCAAACAGGGGTTGTCATAACTATAGAGGGAAGGGTAACAACCCTCCTGTATACAATACTATAAAATCCCTCCTGGCCAGAGGCCAGGGATGGTTCCAGACACCAGTGCAGCAAGCACGTGCCTGGGGCAGCAAGCCGTGGGGGGCAGCGTGCCAGTCGCCGTGAGGGTGGGAGTCAGGTGGCTTTTGGCGGCATGCCTGCAGGAGGTCCGCTGGTCCTCCAGTTTTGGCAGTAATTCAGCGGCGGGTATGCTGAAGTCATGGGACCAGCGGACCTCCTGCAGGAATGCCACTGAATCCACGTTACCAGCAGACCTCCAGCAGGCATGCTGCCGAAAGCTGCCTGACTGCCGTGCTTGGGGCAGCAAAATACATAGAGCCACCCCTGCCAGAGGCACCAAAATCCTTTTACCTGTAAAGGGTTAAGAAGCTCAGGTAACCTGGCTGACACTTGACCCAAAGGACCAATAAGGGGACAAGATACTTTCAAATCTTGGGGGGGGAGGGGAAGGCTTTTGTTTGTGCTCTTTGTTTTGGTGGTGTTCGCTCTTGGGACTAAGAGGGACCGGACATCAATCCATGTTCTCCAAATCTTTCTGAACAAGTCTCTCATATTTCAAACTTATAAGTAACAGCCAGGCAAGGCGTGTTAGCTTATCTTTGTTTTCTCAATTTGTGAATTTTACCTTTGCTAGAGGGAGGTATCCCTGTTTTGTTGTAACTTTGAAACTAAGGCTAGAGAGGGTTCCTTTGAATCTGATTACCCTGTAAAGTTATTTTCCATCCTCATTTTACAGAGATGATTTTTACATTTTATTTTTAATAAAATCCTTCTTTTAAGAACCTGACTGATTTTTCCATTGTCCAAAGACCCAGGGGTTTGGGTCTTTGATCACTTTGTAACCAATTGGTTAGGATATTATTCTCAAGCCTCCCCAGGAAAGGGGGTGTAAGGGCTTGGGGCGATATTTTAGGGGAAGAGGAACTCCAAGTGGTCCTTTCCCTGTTTCTTGTTAAATCACTTTGTGGTGGCAGCCTACCAGGTTTTAACCTAAGCTGGTAGAAATAAGCTTAGGGGGCTTTCATGCGGGTCCCCACATCTGTACCCCAGAGTTCAGAGTGGGGAAGGAACCCTTACAGGGGTGCTGAAACAATTTGTATAGTGGGGATGCTGAGAGCCATTGAACCAAACTGTAAACTCTGGATATGATGGAAACCACTTCAAGCCAAGGGATGTGGCAGCACCCCTGGCACCCATAGTTCCAGCGCCTTCAAACTATGGGACTTGCCCACAGAATTTCGGACAGATGTCAGTTCTCCTGAAAGGGCTTCAATCCATATATGAACTTGAGAGAAGGGGAACTGGAGATTGGGGATATGGAGCTTTTTATCTCTTGGTCAATTCTAATCCATCCCCAAATCAGGAGGACTATATAGTCTGGGGATTGGGAATGGACTAAAGAGTCTTTCCCTCTTTGTCACTGAGTCCAACTCAGCCCTAAGTCAGGAGCAACTAAAAAGTGTTCCCATCTATTGTGTGTTTGCATAATGGGGCATGGGGGAGGGTCTCACTCCAGTTCCTTGTCACACAGGCCATCCACATCACCCAAGCACCATCACAACTAGCCCCCTTGTTGGCATAGCAATCATAGACATTAAAGATCAGCTAGGTTGCCCTGTCCATTATTTAATTTAAGATTGTTCCCTATAGTAGTCAGCCCAGCTTGAATTGTCTCAAGAAATATGACTTTCATCCGTTTGGAGACTGTTCCATTATCATGGCTTTTGTCACTAGGAAATTCTATCTGAAAGTCCGTTCAGTAAGTACTGTAGCTCTTCTCATCAGGAATAAATAGTTGCATAACCGCTGGCCTCACCTGATGACAAAGTCTCGAAGTAGGGCAAATTCACAGTGATTGAGGTTTTCCACTGTAAACAGAGAAAATTGGGGAATGGGGTGTTAAAAAAATCCTTCATTAGTACAGCACATGGGATGGTTGTCAAGGCAGTGGGCAGACAGGCACAGATCTTATATTTCAAACAGGCCGTATAGTGCTATATGTGCATAGCATGCAGTCTATTGGGCTTGTCAGTTCTTAAAACCACAAGGGAGGGTTCACTTGAAAAGTGAGGTGACCTCATGGGCCCCAACGTGGCACCTTTCATATTCTAGAGTGGCAGCAATACCCTACCAGTTGGTGATACCACAGTGGTAGCTCCAATTCCCCTCAGCAGAGGTGTTTGAAAATATCTTTGTTTTATTTTGATTAAAAAATATGTTTAACTATAGGTGCGAGGGGTAGTGCTCTGCCGCGTGCCTGAGCCTAGGTAGATACATCCATCTCGGAAGGATGGACCTGTTTACCTTCAATGACGCCCCAGGGGGTTTTCCTGCCCAGGATTCTTTTGCCATTTACTTGGTATTCCTTGTCGCTGCCCACCACTGCAAACGGCATGCTTTCCTGCTGGAGATAGACAGGCCTAGTCAAGCTGTTCCTCTGCGCACTAGACAACAATGAGATATCGGCCGTAGTACTACTCCTCTCTCTCCACCCTTCCCCGTTACCCTCTTCCCTCCAGCATACGGTCTTCTGCAGGACAAGAGGCACTCACTGCCAATGACCATCCAATGATTGGCCACTGCAGACTATGACAATATCCCTAGCATTTCAACTGTTGTTTACAGCTGTTGCCAGAGCTGAGCCTGCAGAGGTTCCAGTGATTCCATGGGTTCTGCAGATAGGTGCAGTATTGTTCTAGGTGAGTCTTCAGATGTGACCAGCATTTTTGAATCATAGGAGTGATTAATATGGAGCTCTCTAAAATCATTTATTAATACTGTATGCTGGCCTGACTTTGGCCTGGTGTTTGCTGCACTCATATTTTGATGTAAGTATTTCTCCCCAGGGGTCTCTCTGGGGTGGTTCCCAGAAGGAAAGAGGAGCTGGCTCAAGATGGTCACCTATGAGTCCTAAAGGGACAATGCCAGAACTATTTGCTCTGACAACTCTAACTCAGTCTCCTGCCAGGCTTTGAAACCTTTTCAACCAGAGGGCAAAAGCCACCAACACTTGACCAAGTCTCCTGCAAGACAAAGAGCTCGGGAGTATGTGTGGGTGTGGGTGTGTGTGGGGGGGGTTAACAAGGACACTGTCTTGAAGCTGCAAGGGGGTGCACAAGATTAAAAAGACTCAGACACAGGAACCCATGGGGGTGTCTGAAGAAGCTAGGCCTACCTAGGTTTTGGGCCTACCAATATGGGATGGTAGTACTCTAGGTAGGACAGACGTGCAGGTAGGCTGTTTGTTATTTTAAAATCCTACTTTTTTTTCTCTAGTGCCCCATTCCATGAGCTATATGTTGTTTTAAGGAGGCTGCAGATCACTGTATCACAGGGTGATAAGTGGTTGCTATACATGGAGCATTGTGCACACGTCCCAGGCTCAGAGTGGAAGAATCACATGATTACAACTCCGAGATAGGCCTTTTGCCTGTACCTATCACCTGAGGAGATGCACTCAGGGAGTTTGTCTCCACTGCAGAGTTAACTTGGCCTTTTACTCAGGTGTTGCCCCTAACTCTCCTCCCTTCCACACACAAAACTCTGTTACCCAAGTTGAGTGGTGCTTTCAACCCCAGCTAGCTGTCCAGTCCTGGGTTATAGCCCCCGACCTTACTTGCGGGCCCCATTAGTACCTTTGCCTATTATTGAAGTCCCTTTCGAGAGGATAGCCATGGACATAGTGGGCCCACTGGAAAGATCGGCACGGGGCCACCGAAACGTACTAGTCATCCTTGATTACGCCATGCGATATCCAGAAGCCATTCCTTTAAGAAACCCCACATCCAAGGCAATAGCAAAAGAACTACTACAGGTTTTTGCCAGAGTGGGCATCCCTAAGGAGATCCCGACAGACCAAGGAACCCCTTTCATGTCAAAATTAATGAAGGACTTATGTGCCCTACTCCACATCCAGGCCATACGGACCTCAGTCTCCCATCCACAAACAGATGGACTGGTCGAGCGGTTTAATCGTACCCTTAAAAGTATGACCCAGAAGGTGGTAGCACAGGATGGAAAAGACTGGGATACCCTTCTACCGTATCTAATGTTTGCTATACGGAAAGTCCCCCAGGCGTCCACTGGTTTCCACTTGAAGCAGGGGTTTTTATCATGTGACTGACTGCAGGTGCTCTAATTGGCTTCAGGTGGTCTAGTTAAGCTATAGCAAACTTTCTTCCCCTTACAGGGAATAAGGCTCCCTTCTAACCCTCTCCTGCTGCCCTCTGGCCATGCTGTATCACAAATATATATAGGCATGGAAAAATTAGATTTTTATTGGTAAAAGTAGGTAAACATCAATTTAAGGGACACACAAACTGATGAAAACTATTTCCTCTGATAATAATTGAAATTTACAGATAGACAAAGTAAGAAAAATGCTGCTTGAGAACTTACTAGGGTTTGATTTAAGGATATTTACTTTTTATATTTTGACATGTGATATTGACAATTTGTGTTTGAACAGTTATAAAGCTTTAACTTTTTGCATCTCAACACTACTGTCATTAAATAATTATTGTCCTATCTTCCCTGTCATCTGACCAGCACCTCAATTTTGCCCACTGTGAAAATTTTAATTGAAAAAAATGCTTAAAAATAAACTCTGATATTATCCATCAAAATTATGAAAAAATAAAAAATCTAATTCTGCAAAGCCTAAGTATATACATAGAGAAATCCCCAAAACCACTGATTTTTGACATCTACACAAAACTCAAAAATTGCTAAAAATAACCCCCCTGCAAGTGAAATTCATAAACCCCCAAAAGGAAAAGCCCTACATGTCTTCTACAGATGTCCCCAGCTTCCTAGAGGTTGGTCTGCAGATATCCCCAGCATTTCTACAGGAGATGGCTGCAATGATGATTGACGTGAAGGGGAAATATGATCAAATGTTTACTTGGGAGACTTCCAAAAATAAGAGTTTGAGGGGTCAAGCTGGGCTTAAATAGCAACAGCTCACATGGGAAGTTAAACCCAGCCCAAACCCAGTGTCCAGCAAGATGAAGTGAAACAAACAGTCCTCTTAAATTCAGCAATCACAGCACTCTATGGTGATAATGAATGGAGACAATGCAAATTAAATTAGAAAGGTTAAGAGAACCCATCCTCCCTACTGGATATAAACAGTAATAATAATCCTTTGCATTATAGCATCTTTCATCCAAGGATCTCAAAGCACTTTGAAAACTAGAGTGATTTATCTCCATTCTGCACTCAGTGAAATCTAACCACTCCTCAGTACTCTCTCATGATATGGTGTGTCCTACCCTGATTTTGTCATTCTCTGTTTTATCCTCCAGGTCCTCATCAAACTCTTTCTGGGGGTAAAACTCGATCCCATTCACCTCCAGTTCTTTGCGCACCTGGGCAGGGAAACATTGGAAAGTAAAAAGCAGTGCAAGCATTGAATTATGGCAGATAGCAGGTTGCAGTGGTATTACATTCCTGCTGCAACATTCTCAAAGGGAAAGCACCTGCAAGGAATACTCCTGAAGGAGTGTGTGATACGGTTGTGACACACAGCAGTGCTGGCAAGAGATTGGATTTTATTCACTGGCCCCATGGGTCAGGGTTATGAAGGATTATTAACCCAGTCACAACAGGGATCAGCAGAAAGATATTTTGGCAGGTCACAGCACAGGTGTGAAACCCTTGCCATCACTGTGACAGATGCCCTTTGAGAGACTTCAGCATAGAAACAGCTGCTCTTCCACGATAGATGCATCCCATCAGTTAGTTTTTGCCCAGGGTGATCTCTAGTAGATTTCAGTTCACCAAAAGATCCACCCATTTTTAATTCTCCATTGTGGTGCCCCAGCAGACCATTCAGCATTATTCTTTGTGGTCTTAGTTGATCATTTCCTTGGGCTCATTTGGGCTAGGAAGGTACATTCTCCTATCGATTAGTCTGAGTTCAGAGGTAGGGTTCACTAGCACAGATACATGCTAATGTCAGCTCTGACCCGCTGTGGGCACATGTTGTGCGAAGGTTCATTTAAAGGACAAGTGTGTTCTTGGATAAGGCCATATTGTCAGGAATGTACAGCAACTTTGGAAAGAGCTGAATTGCTGTGATATCCTACCAGCTGGAAAGGTGGCCTTCCCCATATTAGTCTGAACAATTTAGGCAATCTTCTGCCATATGAGCACACCCAGATCATCGCGCATGCCCCACATTGACACAGAACCAGGTCCTGTTTTAAGGTTCCACGATAGCTGGACTCTGTCAGTGGAGGAGAATCCAATATTGTATCCCATGGCAGCAGCTGAGTGCTGTTCCGAACCATGAGGGGAAACACCAGGATATCTGAATGGTCTAGACAATATAATCCCAGTCTGAAGGATACAACCACCTTTCCCACCTTCCTGCCAGGACAGGTGAGGCTGGGAAAGATTCGTTCCACAGAGGCGTGGTGGTACTCACCCTTTGTTTGAACTCAGTCTTCTCTTCCAGGGTCATGGTGTCTGCCTTAGCAATAACAGGGATGATGTTTACTACTTTGCTGAGATGTTTCATGAACTCTAGGTCCAGGGGTCGCAAGCTGCAGCCCGGGAAAAAGGAATAAGTGAGAGTCATTTTACCACATCACCCTTAACGCTGGCTCTGCTCTTCCCCCTCCCAGAGTCCAGATGAGAGGGAGAAGGGAGAGCTCTCCTGTGTATCCCCCAAGAAATGCTCCCATTAGATCTCTTCTCCTCCTTCCTCCTCACTCAATGCCTAGAAAAAAAACAAAAACCTATGGGGAGAGCTGGCCTGTCTATCCCATTCTAATGCTTTTCTGTACAGCCTTCCCAGTGTCCGGCCCAGTAGGGAAAAGTTAAACAACAGTGGGATTCCTACGCATGACCCATGGGAGAGATGAAAGAGGCAGAGTGGGATGTATATAGGAGTGATGCATGGGATAGGATACCGGGTGAGACTCGTGGAGGACATTAAGGAGAGGGAGTAGTGAGATACATATGACTGGTCCATAGGGGGAGCTAAAGTAGAGGTGCAGTAAGATATAGATGAGATAGGATACATATAAGTGATGAGTGGGAGAGATGAAGCAGTCAGCAGCGGGATACGTACGAGTGACCCGTGGGGGAGATGAAGTAGAGGCAGCAGTGGACTCTCGTGTCTGGGATTCGTTTCTTCCTTGCAATATTCACTTCCTCTTTCAGGAATTTTTCATATTGCTCATTGATGTATTTCTCAATGGGCTCCCAGCTGTGAAGGTCAGAGAGAGAGAGAGGCACATTTCTTCCTCATGCTTCATACATACAGTGCCTCTGGCACTTACAGGAACTAAGAGGGTTTACAGGGTGGGAGGGGATCATCCATTAGCCTGATCAGATCCTGCCAGGGTTATTGATCAGCAGAGGTGCTCAAGCTGAAGCCCCAGTGGCATATGTGGAAAGGGGCTGCTGGCAGGGCATTCTCTGTGAGGGCCCCCTGTGACTTTGGAATTTGCCTTACTCTGATCCAAAATAGGCAGAATCTACTGAATTTGGGGGTGGGGAGCAGGGGATTGCAAGCTGGGGGGGAAGAGGAGGGGACTGTTGGAATGGGAGGGGGACTTGAGATGGATGGGTTGCCTGGTTTGCTGGTAGTGGATTATACTGACTGAACTGCTGCACCAAAATTACACTTGGGGTGTGAATTTTGTTGAGTTTTTAAGTTATGCCTAGGGTCCTAGAGCATAGCGATAGGCACCCTTTTATAGCATGTGTATGCCTAAGTTAAACAAATGAAATAATAATGATAAGGATTTGACATTTCCTGAGCTTCTTTCATCTAGTAGGATCCCAAACACTCTATAAGCTGTGTATATAAGAATCATGTCACCTGCCACTGAAGTGCAGCCACCTCTGGAGTGGAATGTGTTGGCAGTTTAACAATTCACAGCAACATTTCACAGCAGTATATGGGCCTGATCCAAAGCCCATTGAAGGCAATAGGAATATTTCCACTGACATCAATGGGCTTTGGATCAGGCCTCAAGCGAGGAAGAGAAGAAGAATATTACATCCCTTTGGAAGCCCCGAATACCATTATCCAGATTGGAGTTTGGCAGGACGCTGTTCTAACACCTTTATTCTTCTCAGATTTACTATGGGATCTGTAACCAATACATCTTGTATGAAAGAAAACAGCTGGAGCCACAGAGCACCCCCAGTCCCATGCTAGGGACTGGTTCAGAACTGAATCAGAAGGAACATCAACATCCCATCCTGCTGCGCTGACTCAGCCTGGAGCTGAGCTCATACTGACCTGTTTACTGTGTTCCAGGGGTGGGGTCCATCTTAGAGCATGGACCATGCTGGGTGCTGACTCTTCTGTATCCCCAGCCCTATGGGTAGGTCAGCCACCCAAAAGGCAAACAGAGAGAGGGGGAAGATAGATGGGGAGGTCAGACACTCACCAATTCTCATTGTTGATCTGGTCACCAAACCCTGGGGTGTCAATTACCGTCAGTTTCATCTTGACACCACCTTCTTCAATGACTGGGGAAGAAAGAAGGAAAGACCTTATGATCTCCCTCGAGATCGGCTTCTCTGTGTAGGCTTCTATGACACATGTTGTGGGAACGATGATGTTCTGCCCTATCCACCACCACAGAAGCGAGTGAGAGACAGTTCATGCCTCTTTCAGAGCAGGGACTTTGAACCTAGGTCTCCCACTTCCCAGATGAGTGCCCTAACCACCGGGCTACTGGCTAGTCTGGAGTGGGTCAGGGTCTCTCTCTCCCTCTCCCAAAAATTTGGAAAGGTCTCAGTTTCATCTTAATGTGGAACTAAATCATGAATTCTGGTTTTCCATGCAGCCCTAGTAAAAGGTCCTTGACAGGACTGTTCTAAGACACCAGCACTCCCTACGCTTTTTCAGCCAGTACTGGTGGTCCTTGGGATACTTTTCCTGGTTCTTACCATGCCCAATGGCCTTGATCTCCACTGTCTTAGGGATCTTCTCCTCACGGTTCCAGCCTGAAGACTTGCGGCTAACTTGGGATTTGAAGAGGGTGTTCACCAGTGTTGATTTCCCCAGCCCACTTTGACCTGATAAACGTAAAGGGGAAGAATGTAGCATTTACCACAGCTCTGCCCTGACAATACGCTGAAGAACTTAAACCCAGGGAAGTTGCCAGGTCGGGTGTGCGGGATCTTCTTGCCCTTCGTAAGTACCTTAAGGGAAAATCACAAGGACAGGGACTAGGGATCTACTGGAACTAGGCATGGCCTGATATTAAAGCATCTGTCCTTCACCCATACTCCCAATGATCCCCTGTACCCTTATAACCTTTTGTACTTGTGCCTGTGAGAGTGAAGTCAAAGCCCAGCAAAGCTTCTCTCTATGCCCTCCAAAGGCTCTGTAGGCCTTGATGACCCCTCCTACCTACAACCATGATGTTGAAGTCAAAGCCCGTCTTCATGGTCTTCTTGCGCATCTGCTCAATGATGGTGTCGATCCCAATGTAGCCCAGCAGGTTGGAGTTAATGCCAACAGGTTTCATTGGCACTGCTGGTTTTTGCCGGGGCTCCGGCACCAGCTCAGACATAGCTGCCTCAATCTTGTTGTCTGCTGACCCTGCCCGGGAGAAAGCGGGGAGAACTGTCATTCAGGTGGCACCACTAGTAATCTCCCTCTGCCCTTCTCTGGTGCTGGGTCTCGGATGTGTGTGTCACTGGCTGCTTGCTGGGCATGAATTAGGTTACAGATTTGAGCTTTACGGCCCCTACTGGACAGTTAACTTTCTGGGGCTCTGACTCCATGTTATACACCATTGCATCCTGGGAGCTCCAAGGGATGGATCCCCTAGAGCATGGCATGTGCAGGGGGGACAGGAGGGAAAACGTCTGTCTCATTGCCTCTGTGGCCCCAAGGCAGTGGAATGCCCGCCCCTTTGACCTAGAAATGTCCCCGGAATCAGCCCCTTCAACATCAGGTTGAAAACTGGCTGTCAGCAATGTACATTCGCTCCGTCTACGTTTCCTGCTGCTAGATGGTCTTGTAGGTTTAACCATATGGTTTTTAATATGTAGGTCTAAATTTCCAAGTGTTCCCTAATTGTGGGTACTCGACAATGAAGGCACCCAAAATCTGGGAGCACTTTTGAAAAGGCGGCCCTACCTAAATATAACACCCTATTTCTGCTATCATAGCCCTCCTTACCTGTCACTTTCTTGTTCTTTTAAGGAGAGACTGAGTGTGCAGGCTAATTATCAGAGCAGGAGCATGGGAAGCCAGAGATCCAGCTTCTATTTCTTACTCATCTATAGACTCACTGCATGTCTCTGGGCAAGTCACTTAACCTCTCTGTGCCTGTTCTTCTATCTATATGGGGTTACCCACTTTGTAGCTAGCGTAGGCAGAGCTCACTGCACCCCAGTGGCTCCTTGTATCCATCCATTCCCCCCACAGACTCCCTGTGCCACCCTCCATTCCCCCTCTATTTCAGGGACTCTCCCTACCAGCCACGTTCAATTTTTTGAATGTGGCTGGTAGGGAGAGTCCCTACACTGAACGTGTACAAAGCAATTGTTATCGCCATCACATATAGCAGTGAGACATGGCAACTTACCAAGAAAGCTATGCAAAAGCTGGATACATTTCATCACTAATGTCTGAGAGGAATATTGGGAATAACATATAGAGATAGGAAGATGAATGAAGAAGTCAGAAAAGTGACTGGACAAGGCACCCTCTAACAAATAATCTACAAAAGAAGACATCAGTGGCTTGGACATGTGCTGAGAATGGAAAAAGAACGCTTACCAAATACCGCCCTTGAATGGAAGCCAGAAAATGCAAGAAGAAAGAGAGGAAGACTGCAAATAACATGGAAATGAACAGTTCTGAACCACATCAAGCACCTCAACATGAAATGGGAAGATTTGGAGAGAAGGGCAGTTGACAGGCAAGGATGGCAAATGTGGGCAGCCTAATGTGCAGCAAAGCACAGGATGGACTAAGGTCGAAGGTCCCTCCCAGCCATGTCTACACTAGAGAGCTTACAGTGGCGTAGCCGTACCAATGCAGCTGTGCCGCTGTAAGATCTCTCAAGTAGCTGCTCTATGCCGGTGGGAGAGAGCTCTCCCAGTGACATAATTACTCCACCCCCGGCAAGCGGCGGTAGCTATGTTGGTGGGAGAAGCTCTCCTGCCGACATAGTGCTGTCCACACAGGAGCTTATGTGGGTGTAACTTACGTCACTCAGGGGGATGTTTTTTCCACACCCCTAAACAGCATAAGTTACCCCGATATACGTGGCAGTGTAGACATTCTTCTTCTTTCTTTCTCTTTCAGGGTGTCAGCATTTTTACACAGTATTGGGGTGATGGGCAGAGCTGAGAGGAGGGGTATTGTTATGCTCGAAGGGGTTAATGACTGCCATCAGCTAACACAGAAGTGGCTGAAGATGTAGCTCTGCTAACCAGATGCCAGGGGCTCTGTGCCTCCTCCATTGCTTTTGGTTTTTCTGATTTTCAATAAAGTCAATAGGCTTCTGGCCACGGATGCCTTGAACACGCCCTGTTGTATACAGTATTGTAGCCGGGTTGGTCCCAGGATATTAGAGAACCAAAGTGAGAAGTTGGTCCAATAACAGATATTACCTCACCCACCTTCTCTCTCTAGAACCTTCCTGACACTTGGGAAGTGATCGAATGCAGTATTCAAAATGGTCATGTTATAGCCAGACAGACAAAGAAGTTCAGTGTAGAGCCTCGCAAGCTCAGCCAAAAATGGGGCTAATAGTACCTAGCTCACAGGAACATCGTGAGGCTTCATTAGCATTTGTTAAGCACTTTGAGGATCTCAGATGAAAGGGGCAAGGGAAGTGCAAGGTGTTGTCATTATTTCATCACTTCCCTCTCCCTCAGCCCACACATCCAGGCAGGGTCCCACAGATTTCTAAGATCTGACCTTTTCTCTCTGTCCACCCAGCTAAAATTCTTGTCCAGGCCTTCATCATCGCCTCTCTGGGTCACCGTAACCTCCTTCTCCCTGGCCAGCCTGACACCCACATTGTACCTTTCCGGCCCATACCAAAACACAGCCACTCGGATTATCTGACCTTAGCACAGTGGTGCAAGTAGGGCGGTCTGGTCCGGTCCAGGCCGGTCCACTGTACCAGTAAGCTACTTATAGCCTGTATGGCATACCGGAAAGACATAGGAGGAGGAACGTGGGGCCACCAGCAGCTCCTCCAGCATGCTGTACCACCCCCAGGCCTTCCACAGGCAGCTGTGTGCCTGTGTCTTCTGTCCGGGGTCTGTACAGCAGCCCCACTGGAGGGCAGGACTGGGGGTGGTACAGCCGCGCTGGAGGAGCTGCTGGTGTGGGGCTGCTGTCTGCTCCTTTTGCCACTGCAGTTCCAGAGAGCCCTGTGGTTGAGAAGTCTCCGGCAAAGGGGGAGGAGGACAGAGACCCTTCCTCTCCCCCCGCCAGGTAACATGGGATGGATCATGGGGAGGAGAGGGGGAGAGCACAGGGCCCAGGCTGGGGGCGGGGCAGAGTCACATGAGGAGGTCATGTGCCTCCCCCTTTTAGCTGGTGCAGCATACGGGTACGAAATGAATTCTACTTTCCCCACTGCTTCAGCACCACCACCTCTTGGAATGTCTGCCCCCTCACATACATCTCTGTGCTTTCTTCCATACCACCCTCTCCACAAGGCACGAATGCCATCTCTGAGCTGGTCCACAAGGCCACTATCTTCTCATTTCTAGTACTATTGAAGACCCACTACTTCTGCAGTGCCTACAAAGAAAGAAGCTAGCTGACTCAATCTCTCTCTCCCCCATCTTCCATGTAAAAGAGATAGACAATAGTGAAGTCCTTACTGGGTTTCATGGAGTCTCTGGCTCTTTTTCTTTATTGGGTTAGAGAAAGCTCTGCTTGGGATAGTAAATCATCTGCTTCTCTAAATCACTGATTTATCTCATTAATGAACTGCTCACATACATGGAGGGAAGGGGGCTGACTGGCGAGTGGGATTGCTGGGAGGGAGGAGTGTATGCACACTGGAACTAGCGCTGGGAATCAGTATGGGGGGAATGCAGAAGGGTTGAATTTGGAAGGGAAGCGGAAGAATTTAGTACGTTTATTTTAAAAAACAACAGTCATGATCTTTGTAAGCTGTTGTCCTATCTCCACTCCGCTCACTTCGCTTGTATGTTTTTAGATTGCCAGCTTTCCAGGGCAGGGGCAGTGTCTTCCTTTGTCTGGCCTTTGCAAAGCATTCAGCACATTGTGGGCACTACTCCAATCTAAATAATAAATGACAGATTATCCCCTTAAATCAATCCCTCTCACCTCTTGTTTCCTCTGCTCTCCCCTGCCCCAGCCACACCTGAGGAAGCTGGCAATCCAAAGTGGCAAGTGAGCAGTTTTGTGGCATGACACCATTTGGCATGTTGCAGCCACTGCTTCTGGAGGAGGAGACATCTGGGGCCCACACACCATGCCATGGGCCAGAGGCACCAATGACCAACATCATGGGCTGCAGCAAAAATAAGTGTACAGAGTAGGAAGGAGTCATGGATAGAAAGAATTTCAAGGAGTGTTTCAAGACAGAGATGGTCTGAGAGGAAAAGCCGGTCTGGGTGACTGAGGAACTGCTTAACATTTCCCCATTCAAAGCACTGTACAATCATTAAGGGATTCTCCACACAGGGAAATTTACTGACATAACTATACCAGTATAAATGTATAACTAAATTGTCATGGTTATTTTTAGTCAAAGTCATGGACAGGCCATGGGCAATAAACAAAAATTCACAGAAGCCATGGTGGCTGGGAGCTGCAGGGTGACCATATTTCCCAAAGAGAAGATGGGACACCCCAGCCGCTTGCCTGAGGCAGCCCCCTTCCCCCCCAAGTGAATCTGTTGCCCGTCGCTGGAACCTGAGGAGGGTCCCTTCAGGAGTCTGTCACCTGTCGCTGGAACTTTGCAGGGGGCTCCCTGTCGCTTGTCACTGCTGTCGCTGGAACCCTACCAGGGGCGGGCCCCACTGGCTGTCAGCTCCAGAGTCCTGCAGCCCCTGGGGCTGAAGCGGAGAATGTCACTGGAGGTCTCTGGAAGTCAGGGATTCCATGACATAAACAGAGCCTTAGTTATAACTATAGCCACATAATTATACCACCACAGCCACACTGGTAAATTTCCCTGTGCAGACAAGCCCTAAGGCCAAAAGTTCAAAAGTGGCAGTGATTTAGGGGGTGTGTGTCAATGTTTGAGTGTCCTACCTGAGACTCTTTAAAGGAGAGTAGTTTCCAAAGGGTGGGCATGCACGGACTAGCAAGCAAGTGTGAAAAATCAGGGCAGGGGTGGGACGTAATAAGTGCTTTTATAAGACAAAGCCCTGAATATCGGGCCTGTCCCTATAAAATCAGGACCACCCTACAAATGGAAGACAATGCTCCTTCTAAGGAATAGAAATTGTACCTATGCCATGCATATGCTTATACCATCATAGAAATGTAGCACTGGAAGAGACCTCAAGAAGTCATCAATCCCAGCCCCCTGCACTGTGGTAGGACTAACTAAACCTAAACCATCCCTGACAGGTCTTTATCCAGCCTGTTTTTAAAAACCTCCAATGATGGTGCTACCACAACCTCCCTTGGAAGCCTGTTCCAGATCTTAAATACCGTTAGAAAGATTTTCCTAAGATCTAACCTAAATTTCCCTTGCTGCAGATGAAGCCCATTACTTCTTGTCCTCCCTTCAGTGAACATGGATCACTGTCCTCTTTATAACAGCCCATAACATATTTGAAGACCGTTAACACGTCTCCCCATAGTCTTCTTTCCTCAAGACTAAACATGCCCTTTTTTAAAAACTTTTCATCATAGGTCAAGTTTTTTAAAACTTTTATCATTTTTGTTGCTCTCCACTGGACTCTCTTCAATTTGTCCACATTTTTCCAAAAGTATGGTGCCCAGAACTGAACATACTACTCCAGCTGAGGCCTCACCAGTGCCAAGAAGAGTGGGACAATTACCTCCTGTGTCTTTCATATAACACTCTATTTAATAAACCCCATAATATTAGCCTTTTTCACAGCTGCATCACATTACTGACTCATATTCAATTTGTGATCCACTATAACTCCCAAATCCAGTACTACCACCCAGCCTCAGTTTGTAGTTGTGCACTTAATTTTTCCCTCCTTAGTGATGTACTTTGCACTCATCTTTACTGAATTTCATCTTGTTGAATTAAGACCAATTCTCCAATTTGTCAAGTTCATTTTGAAATCTAATCCTGTCCTCCAAAGTGCTTGAAATCCCTCCCAACTTGGGGTCATCTACAAGCATGCTCTCCGTCCATGATCAAAATCATTAATGAAAATATTGACCCAAACCTAAGACTGACCCCCATGTGTCCCCACTACATCTTTGGGGCAACCAAAAACCCCTCTGAAAGCCCCCTGAGCTCCCAATCAAAGCTAGTTGGAAAATTTCCATCAAAACCATTTTCTGACAGAAAAGCTGCTTTTGTCAAAAATCAAAATATATAAAAAAATGTGTAGATTCCAATGAAAATTCTTGCAGAAAAAATATTTTGAAGTGAAAATATTTTCATTCTGGAAAAATGTTGTTTTGTAATTTGTAATTTTTGGTTCTGCATTTTGACATTTTGTTTCTTTTTTTTCCATTTGCATTTTATTTTTATGTTTACATTATTTCATGACATGCTGGTGGAACAGTGCATAATATAATAATTTGCACTACTGCTGACAAAGTCAGACCTGGCAGCTGTAAGAGTGGTCCTATTGGGTTCCACAGCCTTAGGGGAGGATCCACAAGGTCCAGGAATTCAATTAATTACGAGGGAAAACCAAAAATGTAACGGGCAGGTGTGAAGGTCAAAGGGTCAAAGAAAGGGAATCTGAAGAGGACACCGAGCAGAAAAGCCTGGACAGCGCCCACTGCTCCTCGAAGATGTCAAGGGAGCCAGCGGACGCCGCCCAGAGGAACTCTGCCTGGATATATGAACGGAGGGAGGACCAGAAATAGATCCCACAGTCACAAAGAACCCCATCAGCCAACCTCCTCTCCTTGGTATTGTAGATGACTGCTTTGGCCATCACCAGAAGGAGATTGACAAGGAGGTCCTGCAACTTTGTGGGGCCACGGATAGAGTGTGTGTATATGAAAAGGTGAGGGGGAAAGTGCAGCCAGAAATGTAAAAGGATGTTCAGAAGGACCCAGAACAGGAACTGCAACCTGGCACATTCCAGGTATACGTGCACCAGGGTCTCCCTCATGCCACAAAAGGGGCAGGCATCGGGGACAGTGGTGAACTGTTCCAAGTACATGCCCATGCTCACAGCTCCGTGGAGGAGCCACCAACTAATATCCCTGGCAGGCCTTAGGACTAGGGTGGAATATAGTCTGGCCCACTGGGGTTCCTCACTCTCAACAGGTCGCAATAGGTCCCGCCACTTTGTATCGGGGCAGGACATGAGGCTGAGGAAATGAAGTATGTGAAGCACGAGCATGTACAGATGTTTTCTTGGCATGGTCCAGAAGTGAACTGGCTGCAAATCGTGCAGCCGGGTCATGGTGTATGGGTGGGACAGCTGGGGGGACTCATGGGGCAGGGACCTGATGGAAAGGTCCGGTAGGCCCAGAGTACAGGGTGGGCGAGGAGTACCCTCCCACAGGACCCAGTCGAGGTAAACCCGAGCAGTGGGCAGTAAGGCTGCCCTCACCTCCTGAAGTACACGCCAGGGGCTATGAAGGGTGGAGAGCCCCATGTGCTGAGCGAGCGTCGGGGAATCCACCCAGTCTCCCTGGTCGTAGTCCAGGAGGTCTCCAACTCTGGTAACTTCTGCCAGGACCAATCTCTGGAACTCCACCACCTGCACACGAAGTTAGGGATTGTGTAGCAGGGGCTCTGTGAGGAGATCTACCCCCTTGGTAGCCGCCACGGACCTGGTCGCCAAAACCAGCTTCCAGGTCCAGAGGAGGTTCTGGTAGAAGACCGGCAGCTCAGAGAGGTCTTCTGGAAGATCTCTTGGATGGAAATAAAGGAGCTGCCAGTCATATCAGAGCCCTCGGAAGTGGCACAGGAAGGCATGTGCCAATGTGCTCCAAGCCGGAGTACCTGTACCATAGAGGAGTCTCTGCAGGGTCTGGGGGCGGAAGACATGGACCTGAGTGGTGGAAGGCAGATATATCCATCCTAGAATGGTGAAGTTCCTAGGAATTGAAAAAAGCTTACCTCAGGTTAGTTAGAGACACCTGAGTCCAATTAGGGGCCACTGGTAACCTTTTAACATCCCCTTTCCAACGAAATGGGAAGAGAAAGAAACAAGCGGCAGCAGGGAGAAAAGGCGGACAATTGTTCCCCTCCCTGTAGGGGAAACATTAAGTTTACTTCTATTTTGGGAAGTGCTGGCCACCAGCAGCCATCATAACAAAGCAGTGCTCAGGTGGAGGCAAGGAAATGTATTTCTTTTGTGTTGTGGGGTTTTTTTGCTTACGAGAACCACTCAGGCCAGCCCTGAGGCCCACCTTGTAAATACTGTGAATAAACCAAAGTTAAGAATTAAAAACCTGCAGAGTAGGATTGATCTACTCCAGCTCCCTCATCCCATCCCCCTGCCAGAGGGAGAAACACTGAGGCTGACATGGTGAAAGAGGTGTCTGGATATACGTGTCATGATATGACATCATAGCATAGTTTAAATCTTCTATTTTTATTTTATTTTTAAACTCATTAAGGGCAGCTGCTACTTAGTACTGATTGGAACCTCTGCTCTTCTCGAGCAAAGCGACACCTCTTTGTGTTGCAATGAAACAGTGCGACACTTTGAAAATTTCAGCTATGATGTCATATTATAACATGCCTGTACGAATGCATATTACTACCGACATGGCATGACTGAATGCATAAATAATAAAGCTATAACAATGAAAAAAAACCTTTAAATAAAATAAAAATAAAAAGGAAATTTGGAAACAAAATTCAAAAATTCAAATTTCCCAGAACTGACATTTTTCAGATTTTCTGTCTTGTGGGAAATTTCAGAAATATTTGGTTTTGATTCCAGATCAGAAGAAAAGACATTTCAAAATGTCAACATTTCCTGCAAACAAGAAATTCCAACTTTTGACCAGCTCTGGGCCCAACCTGGGAGCCTAGTGAGGGCCCTGATTGGCTAGTATTGCTGATGTCATTGTGCTGTCACAGCAGGCCATGGGCTCCTCATAAGAGGATTACAGAAATGTCTTGAGTGAACCTTGGAGCTGGGAGAGCAGGGAGGGAGACAAGGACATTCCAAGCCAGGGATAATAGCTGTGCCCGGAGAGCCAAGCATCATATTGCAGTGAGGTTTCAATAACCCCAGGCTGAACCTGAGCACCCAATGTAGTTTAGGCACCCAGTGCCGAGAGCAGATTTTCAAGGAACCGGCACTGCCCACACTCTGCTTTGAAAACACCCCTTTTGTCTGAGGGCCCAAGTCTTCTCCAGAGCACTCATAGGAGCCCTTTGAAAAGTCCCTCACATGACTTGCCAAGGCCACCCAGTGAGTCAGGGGCAAAGGCAGGATCAGGACTAGTGGATTCCTGATGCTTAGTCTTGTGCTCCAGCCCACACAGCCTCCGACAGCTTCGATGGGGAAGAGAAACTCAAACATTTGGTGGATCCAAGATCCATTTAGCCTTCATCCAGTCCTTGCCTGCAGGGAAAAGGGCTGTCGGGAAGAAATCACCCTTCCCTGGTTTTCTAAACTGAGGAGGTGCATTATAAGTTATTTGCTCCTTCCTCTGGAGCATCCAACATTAGTCCGGTGTGCAGGGTGGACAGGAGGCCGGATGGACGATTAGTCTAATGCAGCCTAGCAATTCTCATCTCCTAATACAAAAGAGAGGCTGCAGAAGCCCCAAGGTTGAGGCAATAGCTGTTGAGCTGAGATTTTCTTAGCTGGAAGTCACTCTTCTGCACATCACAACTCGTTGTGATTTTTATGCTGACAAAGCATCCCTCAAGGCTGCTGTTGTCTTTTTCCAGCTTTCTCAAAGCTGTTGCCAGCCAGGAAAGTCCAGATATCAGATGAAACATTCAGAGCTCAATCAGCCTGCTCTCCTACTCCCTTTGCTTAACCTGCTAATCCTTCTCCTTGATATCCCAAGTCATGGGCATCCCTGCAGCTCTGCCAAGGCCCTTCAGTCCTCACCAAGATGCTCCCCAATATCATATTGCTGTCTCTGAGCCCACAAAGTGCTGCCACTGCACCTTGTTCCTGAGCTGCAGCAGGGGACTAGACATCCCTGCTAACTGGGATTGTCCTAGTCTGAATAGGAAAGTGGTCTTAGTTCACTGTGGATTAAGCTACAGAGGACTAAGGCCACTTTCCTTCTGAATGAGAGCATCCACACAGGAACTAAATGCATTTGAACTAATGTGCTTTACCTTCACACCATATGTTAGTTCACCTTAGCTTTCATCCCTGAGACACAAGCTGGGTCCAGCCTGGCTTTCAAGAGTTCCTTGGCTTCCCAACAAAATGGAAGTTGGGTCTGTTCTTTTCTGGTGCTTGAGCCGTGAAACAGCTGATTCGTGGGGCAGGGAGGGAGGGGGAGGAGGTGGAACGCAGCGCGCCGGGGAAAGAGGCGGGGCCGGGGTAGGGATTTGGGGAAGGGATCCAATAGGGGGAGAGAGGGGGGCAGAGTTAGGGCAGGGACTTTGGGGATGGGGTTGGAATGGGGGCAGGGCCAGGGTCAGGGATGGGGTGGAGTCGGGGCAGGGCCGGGGGCTGGGAAAAGGGTGGAGGGGGGCACGGGCACCCACGGGCGCCGGAGAAGGTTGGCACCTATGGTTGTTATAAGAAGGCCGTTAGTCACTATAGCACCGATTCCCCAAGGGAAGAGATGCAGGTGTCCAGTCAGACCTGCATGGTGACAGGGTGTTGTACCCAGATCCTGGTCCAAGAGTGAGAGAATTGCAAGATGCCTCTCAAGAATATATAAGGGCACAAGGCTGAACACTGAGGGGGTGCACTCAAAGTGACAGGAAAGGGAACTGAGGTGCAGCTAGCCCTGTGACTGTGACACTTAAAACACATTAATCTCTATGGATGAACAGCACTATGTACGTGCTAAAAATGAATAATAATAATGATAGTGACTGCTACTATTCAGCATCATTAATATTCATCCATCTAGTATGTCCATCACTGTTATATTTACAGCAGCCACCCAAAGCTGGATGTAGCCCCACAAACTCATTACACATAGGCCGCTGAACGGAGATCAGATGCTAAGGACTTTCAGTCATCACTGCCCCAGGGGAAGATTAGAACCAGTAACCTAGATATGAAAGGCTCCTTATCCCCTCCCGCTGCCTTCCTGTTCTTTGTCTGAATGGCAAAAGGAGTGAGGGGTGGAAACATTCAACCACAAAGAATCCAGCCTCTAGGAACAAAGTGCTATTTACTACTCAGGCAATACAGCTATAGCTTTACTGTACATCTCCTTCCACTCAATAAGGGCCTGATCCTGACACTGAAGCCAAGGGCAAAGCTCCCAATAGTCCAGATTCCCATTTACACTACAGCTCCCTTACACTGTCCTGGCAACATAACTTCACCTACATACACTTTAAGGCTCCTTTTACACTGCCAAGAATCTGGCCCGCCACGCATCAGTGTATGCCCCTGAAAACACAAGTGGCTATTGTTTAAGCCAAATCTCCATGTGGTTTGCAGACATTAACATTCGTTAATTCAGACCTAGAGAAATGTCATAGTTAATTATTTTTTCTCGCTTGTCTAAGCTTTAGAAGAGATGCCTTTCATTTTTATCTAGGTCCCAGGGTTCCCAGGGGGCCATTTATTTCAGCATGTACGTCCGTACAATACAAACAATTTATAGTGCAGGACAATCCAATCTAAATCATTAGACTAGGAGGCCACAAATCAGTTTATTTTTCCCCCCCACTAAGGACAAGGGTATCTCGAGTGGGACAGAGAGACTTATTCCAGCTCTTTGTGGCTGCTACATTCTCCCCAAAGGCAGCCTTCCTTAATATGCCTCTAAGAACCACCTGGTGTACTGGGGCTAGACTGTAGCCCATCTCTCTCCAATCTGCAGTGAAATCTAGCACGCTGAAGCCTCACTGAAAATACAGAAACTAGAAAGGAGGAAGAACTATTAGGTCATTTCCCCCCCTCCACCTCAGCTGCAGCAAGAGGGTTCTCGATTCTCTAGGTTGAAATGGCTCCGGTGATGGGGCTCCCTTGGAAAGCTGTCCCATGCTCTAACAGGTCTGACCTGAAGAAAAGCTCTGTGCAAGCACCAACGTTTGTCTCTCTCACCAACTGAAGTTGGTTCAATACAAGATATTACCTCACCCACCTTGTGTCTCTAAGATCTCACCATTGGGGCATTCCCCTGGATCATGTCCTACCCCTGGGTCAGTCCTCAGGAGGAAGCTATGCTCTCCCATGCCTGTCCCTCAGCCCCACATCAGCACACACCTCTCTTCCCCATGCTGCCAATCTCCCCAGAGCCCCCAAGCTCTTGGCTGCACTCTGTCTCCCACCCTCATGTCCCAAAGGGTTTTCGCACAGTTGTGCCACGAGGCAGCCTGGAGAGTGCTCTGCCTTGGGGCCCAGGAGTATGGGTTTCCAATCCCCTGTCAGCCTAAGGGCCCTCATCCGTGTCTGGGTTTCTTTGCCTGCTCACTGAGTCCCATTTGGATGCTTGGGGATTAGAACAGGACATTCCTATTGCCCAGAGCGCAACCATCTGCAATCGACAAGGGCCAAGCCAGCTACAAAGCAGCTTGCGGTTTCTCCCACCCCTGGGCCAGCTGCTGGGGTTATTTCCCTCCTTTGGAGCAGCCTTGGTGACTGCTATTCACCATTACCAGCACACCCGCCCTGCTCTCTCCTGGACACCAGAATTTTGCCATTGAGAGGAAAAAGGCTTAAAGAAAACATTCTCTCTCCTCTCTGCAGCACTGACAAGTCACCATTCTGTGTGTGCGCGTGTGTAAGGAGCGATATGCCAGCAACATCAGGGGATCCCTCCAGCATCCCTGAGCCCTGACAAAACCATGCCAGTGTGCAAGCATCAGCATGGACCACCTACCTTTGAACATGAATCTTTCTTTGTCTCTGAATATGCTCCCGAGCGGTAGCTTCCCCTGCCACACACACTTTTCTCTCCTGACACCGGTGCAGTGTGGCTGCCTCAGAGGTTTTGCTTTTCTTTCTCACTTTGTCCTTCTCTCTCTTTTTTTCTCTCCTCCACTAGATGTTTCAGATAAGCAAGGATGCTGCTGCTGCTGCTGCCGCTGCCATGGTCATATCATGTGACCTGAATATTAAACATCCCTGCAAAATCTCCCCCACTCTTTCCCTCCCTCCCTTCCGGGGATCCAAAGCTTCATCCCCGCTGCTGCTGCAAGACCCTGGCTGGATTGGTGGGCACAAGAGGGTGTGCTTGCTGCTGGGGACGGGAGGTGCTGTGATGAATGGATTAGATGTGCCCTGAATATGCTCCCCCTGCCATACACAAACTCGTTCCCTCCCTCCTCTCCTTCCCTATTCCCAGGCGGTTTTCATATGCTTCTGTCTGTGGAGCATCTCTAGCCACAGCCACTTGTTTATGCAGAGAGATTTAACCCTTCGGCAGGCTGCTGAAGGGGTTTTGCAAAGGGAGGACTGAGAACAGGTTGGGAGATTTTAAGCATTTGGGGAGTGTCAATCCCAAGGCCTGACTCCAATCTCACCTACACCAGGGACAATCAGGAGTCACTCTGTTGAAGCCAATCAGGCCTCCAGCTGGGGGACTTTCAAAGCTTTTTGCCTGGTAAGTGGATGTCTGGTTGTTGGCCAGAGGCAGAGAGTGGGCCATCCTCTGTGGGGCGGGAGGGGAGAGAGCAGCAGTGTCTGTAGGCCAATGCCAGGGCAAGGAGACGTGTGTCTTTGTGTCACTGTGCATATACTGTCTCTCTCCGGGTGCCCATAGGCATCTGTGTCTGTCTGGGTCTTTGTGCACATGTCACTGTGAGTATATGCATGTGGTTGAAGATGGGTATCTACATGGATGTCACTAGCGTGTATCTCTGTGAGGGATGTTGGGTCTGGATCTCTGCTGTCTTCCTCCTGGTGTAATCCTGTGAAAAACTGGCCTGATTCTCTACTCTGCTGTGGTCTATATGCTGCTCCAGTGATACACAAGGCCATACAGTGACCAAAAACTGACACCTACTGCCCCCCGTCAGGATGGGTGTCAGCTGTTAGGCATACAGCTGGCAGAACAATTCTATGCCACCTTTCCTTGCAGCTTCTGATACAAGGAAATGCCAGGGGCAGAGATGAAGTGGGAGGGAGCCTGAGAATACTGCTTTCCACTTGTTCACAACTGCAGGGCCATGGACAGTCCAAATAGGAGTTAGAATAGCCCCAAGTCTGCTCTAGTTTATACTGGGGGCTGAACAGGTGCTTGGACAGAGTCATAGGGTGTGTCTGCACACTAGCACCCCCTAGTGGCCAAGCATAGTGCTGTAGGCACACCCATGCCTCAGTTTCCCCTCATCCAGTTTTTCTGTCTCTCCCAGGGATTCACATGGTTCTGCCCTCAGGCAGTGCCATTCTCAGAGTTCAGTCCCTTTCTGGGGAAACAAAAATCCAAACAAAAGTCCCAAACAAACAAAGGGTTCTTCTGTCCTCTTGGGCTCCTCTTCACCCCACCGCCTGGCTCAGCTCCCTGTCCCTTCTGAGTTACCTTTAATTCTCTCTGGCTCTGGGATACAGCCCTGACTCCCAGCCTCCTTCCCTAAAGTCTTCCTCTCAGTCTTAGTCCCTTTGAGCAACCTTTCTCTCTTCCCTGCTCTGCACCTGGGCACTGACTCCACGGCCACGCTAGTCCTTCCAGATCCTGCCACAGGAGCCCAGCTTACTCCCTATGGTTCCTCCAAAGGGAATTTTCTCAGCAATTTTTTTAAGTCCAGGTGTTTAAGGCAGTCACCCGACCCCAGTTAGTCCAGCCCCCTTAGGCTGGTAGGCAGATAATTAAGACACAGGTGGGCTCTTTGAACAGGCCTGGCTGGCCCAGGCTTCTTGTCCCCTAAAGGAGCAGGCCACCGGTCACAGAGCGTATCAGGAAATGCGAAGGTGGCTTTGCTCTGTACTGTGGCCCTGTGACCAGCACAGGGATGGAGGAGCATAGCCCCTGGCCAGGGAGTGCAAAGTGGGTTTGAAACACTATCAGATCAGAAGGGCTGCACTGTACACTGACTGTGCCCAGCAGCAAACAGCTGCACAAAAATCAGGCCTCTTGTGTCTGCCAAATAGTGGCCCAAGAGAGGGAATTTAGAGGCCAAATGCAAATCAAATCTCTAAATTCCACTTTCGGGATATGATGCCTGTCTGTCTATTTGTGATGCACCTGGCAACACAGTATCTAGGCACTACAGACAGGATTAAGAAACCCAATGTCCATCTGGCAGGGCTGTACCCTTCGTTCCTCCCATGATCTGTGCCACTTTCTTACTTGGGATTATCCTGCTGTTTATCTGTCAGGGAAGCACTGCCAAGCTGCTCTGCCATGACCGTGCCTGGGGGATAGTCTGCTCAAAGAGAGGTGTTTGAAACCTGGCCATGAAGGATCATCCTGATCTCTGGTGGCACGGAATTCCACAGCGGAGGACGTTCCTCTGAGAATGCCCCAGACCTCACCTGGGGCTCCATCAGGTACAATGTCTCCATCAATCGCAGCTGTCTCGATGTGATGAGACAGGAATCTCTGAGATAGCTAGGGCCTAAAACCCAGTGAGGACTACAGAGCATTCTCCTGTTTGGCTAAAGGGGACATTCAGCGCTTTGCCACCTAAAAAGAATCAACTGTATTTTCACTTCAGGTCCCCCCACACACAGTCACAATGGCTGAGATCCTGTGCTGCTGCAACTTCCCAATCTGTGCGATCCGGGGGGGAGCACAGGGCTGGCCCATGGAGATGCCAGTCAGGGCTGGCAGGGTTAGTTCTTTTGTGAGGTTTTTGAAAACCTCCTTTTTTAAAATGTAAAAAGAAAAAAGAAAATTAGATGCTCCTTTCTATTAAGGGAACATTCAGAAGTTGCTTAAAAACAATTGCTAGCTAGATTAGATAACCATCTAGAATAACTTCTTCTGATGTGCTGGTAACCTGTATTACACACAGTACAGATGTGTCTGCACTATGCTCACAACATCTAGTAATCATCTATTAACCCTTTATATACTTTTATAAATGATGAACTGTTAAGATTATGCAGTGTGACTGAAAACGTGAAGGAGGAAAATTGCCACCCCCACCCCTGGTTGATGTAATGCTCCATCAGGACTGTCTGGTTAGCTGGGACTTCTCCACATGAAACAGCATGATGGGAGAATGGGACCCCATGAAAGATGAAACCTCAGGGCTAAACCCTCATGCCTGTTTCTATCTCCATGCACCAGCATGTTTCAGGACAAGACCCCAGACTCAACCCAGTCTAGCTGCCCTCTTTGGACTTACATGCTGGCCCAGCTGTGTCCATCACAGGAGACATCATGGTATCTGCAGCAGAGAGTCGGCCCCCCAGAGCCAGTCCCTGAGCACACAGCTCAGGAATGGGACTTGGCGTATTCCCACATCCAAGTGGCTCTTGGAGAATTCCCATGCCAAGTGGGTCACTGTATCTCTTGGTAGCCACGTGGTCCTCTTGACCAGCTGCTGTCATGGATGAGTTCATGGGATGTTTCCCCTTGACTTGGGGATGTGGCAGAGGAGGAAGTAGAGTAGCACGGGCCAAGCATCTCTGGAAATCTGGACCTGAGGGAAGCAATGTGGTGGGCATCTCTGACCCTGGATATGCAGCACTGATTTGCCCATCATGCCCAATATTTGTTTGCTCCTCCATACAACCAAGAGGCACTCTTGGGGGCAAGGTTTGTACTCCAGGTAATGGCTGCAGATTCGACAAGGGCAGTTCCCCTCCTGGTGCTTCCTTCCCCAGTGGACAGTGGAGCTCTCTCCTTGCAGAGGCTGGTGGGAGCAGTTGCCGGTCAGGTGGAGGTGCACAGCCACTCCGGCGGAGGGTAAATGAGATGGAGCTCATCTTCCGTGGTGCTAAACCATTGGCAGTAGTCCACGGAAGGGACTTGGACGAAGGGTGAAGAGGGCATGGGATGGGCAGCCCAGTGCTACTCAGCTCCCTTGGGCCTGCAAGCCTAGAGTTAGGCCTGGCACTCACTCTCCCCTTTGCAAGTGGACTCTGCCTTGCGGAGTCCTGGCTGAAGGAGTCAGAGTGGGTTTCCTTTCTCAGCTTGGGGCTGAGAGGCGCCTGCCCCCTGCCTCCCACCGGCCGGACTGGTAAACCTGGGATGCGGCTGGGGCTGGAGCAGCTTCCCAGAGTTGGAACACATCTGCGGACCCTGTGAGGGGATGGAGCGAAGCCCTTGTCCATCCTAAACTCTTGGTACCTTTATTCTTCCTAAAGAAACAAATTAAAAGGGAGCATCAGTCTTCACCTACAAGTCTTAGTGCTGGCAGAAGGGCTTGGACTGGCTGGGCAGTGACATTACAGGTTTTCCCATGTGCTGTCCTCTGCCAGTGTTCCTCAGCTCTGCCCTGGCAGATAGCAAATATAAGAGCTGTCAAGAGGCTTCAAGTCACATGCTGCTGGGCACACTCTAAGCCCCAGCTGGGACCAGGAAGAATTTCCCCCACACCCTCCAGAACTGTACTATGGGGATGAAGTGTTACCTTGCCTTTCTCTGCATGTCCTGCATCCTGGATACTGATCTGGTGCAGCAGTTCTTAGGTCAAGTCAAAATCAGCTCAAGGAAGGCTCAGATTTACCCAGCCCTTTGTCCTTGTCATCTGACTCTCAGAGGGGAGTCTGATAATGAAAGGGAAATTTAAGAGCTTACCTGGCTCTTGGAGCACAGCAACTGAGGGTAGACTGTCAGCTGGGACCAAGCAGCTGATGTCCCAGATCCCTCAGCCGGTGAAAGGAATATTCCACATTTCTGAGAGGGGGCAGCTGTGACCAAATCTCCCATAGACTGTGTTGGATCCGGCTGGGAGATTTTAACCACATCAGTGCTTAGCAGGAGCATTGATCACAAGATGTTCAGATCTCCTGGCTTCTGTCCTGGCTGAGGCAGCCACAGAAAATGCACCAGAGCCCTTCCTCCTGCCATCCATCCTTCCTGCTCTCTCTCCTTCTCTCTCTTCATTGTAGGAAGTTTTCCCAGCTTTGTTAAAAGTAAGTGGGAGAGAAAGAGACTTGGAGAGCTTGGGGTGGAACACAGCTGGCCCCAACAGCAAGAGGGAGTGGGCAGAGAGTGAATGAGAGCACTCATAAAAAGCCAGGCTAGGAACTGAAAAACAAGGACAAGGGAATCAAAAAAAGCCTTGAGGCACATGGGATGATGGGAATATTCATGGCTTGCATTTCTACATAGAATGTTTCATCTGCAGGATTGCAAAGCACTGTACAGCCTAGATACACAGGTTTTATTCACCTACTTACTGCTACAGTGCAGCCACTTCTGGGGAGCAGCCGTTAGAGCAGATTGAAACAGGAAGGGGAGCTCCAGTCAAGAAGGAGAGGAAGTAGTCTGGGGATGCTGCTCCACCAAGACAAGGAGAGAAGAGGGGAGCTGTCTGTCACCCTACATCCCTCCCACCCAACACTCTCTTACCTTATACTGGGGAGGAACGTTGCAGACATTCTGAGCCAGCAATGCTGCATGACAATTTGAGGATAACCATGTTCACCTGACACCAAAGGAAGATTTTTTTAGACCAGCAGAATGCATTGATCAAAGTTAGACTATATCTGGGATGTCAGGGTTAACAATTTTGCCATAGGCTCTTTAAAGAGAATGAGTGTGTCAGTGCCTCGGTTTTATATCTCATCTGAAAAACAGCATCTCCTTCAGCGCAGCATCCCCTAGCAACACACTGGGACATTGCAAATATACTACAGTACCTGAGTTCCTGGCATTTCCTGCAGCCCCTGGGTTTTCCCTGGGGATTTTCTCACCAATTTAGTACTGTCCAGCCCCAGCCCTGCTTAATCTATGAACTCTGACACAATCCTAAGCCAAGGTGCCATGGTTCTCTTCCCTGATCCAAGCCAAGCTCTAGCAAGGACAATGAGACTCTTAATCTTGGTTCTGGATCTCCCAATGCCCTTTTTGGCTGTGGGTTTATCAATCTTCACCCCGGTTGTGGAGATTGACAGAACGGTGTGTGAATCTGAGAAAGATGTTTGGAAGGGAACATGCAAGTGTCTGGATTCCCCTCCATTCTCTACCATCCTGCTTCTGTACTGAATGGTGAGACCTTTGCTTCCATCTGGTTTGTCAGCATTCCTGAAAACTCCCACCAATTTCCCCCAAAGTCAGGAGCTGTGCGAGGGACTGGCAAAGATAAGGCACGGTAGGTCAGGACAGAGGTGCACTGGCAGAGCTGTGTGAACTGGAGTAACATAGAGTGTAACAGGTCAGGATGAAGCAGCACCATGAGAAGGGCCAGAACTGGGTGTTTACAAAGAATGCTCCTCTGCCATGTACATTGGCCAAACCAAATAGTCTCTATGCAAAAGAATAAATGGACACAAATCTGACATCAGGAATCATAACATTCAAAAACCAGTGGGAGAACACTTCAACCTCTCTAACCACTCAGTGACAGACTTGAAGGTGGCAATTTTGCAACAAAAAAACTTCAAAAACAGACTCCAAAGAGAGACTGCTGAACTCGAATTAATATGCAAATTAGATACAATTAACTTAGGTTTAAACAGAGACTGGGAATGGTTGGGTCATTACACTAATTGAATCTATTTCCCTATGTTAAGTTCTCTTCACACCTTCTATGGGTCATCTCAATTATCACTTCAAAAGTTTTTTTTCTTTTCTCCTGCTGATGATAGCTCATCTCAATTGATTAAACTCTTCCAGTTGGTATGTGTACTTCCACCTTTTCATGTTCTCTGTATGTATAAATATCTCCTGTCTGTGTGTTCCATTCTATGCATCCGAAGAAGTGATCTGTAGCCCACGAAAGCTTATGCTGAAATAAATTTGTTAGTCTCTAAGGTGCCACAAGTACTCCTGTTCTTTTTGCGGATACAGACTAACATGGCTGCTACTCTGAAACCTACAAAGAGATACATCACCAGAGCTATGAGTCCTGGGGACTGGATTGATAAGAAGGGAAGCTGCTGGATTTGTGTGCATTAATTGAGCTGTGTTAGGGGATCCTGAGACTGGAATAGCAGTGAGTGCAGCTGGCTGGGTTTCAAGTGCCCTAGCAGCCCTGTATAGGGGGTGCATTTAAATACATTCCCTACCAATGTCTATAAGCCTCTTCCTGTTCAGCTTTGCCCTTGTTCGGTTTTCTGGATCTCTTTGGCTTGGCTTCTCTGTTCGAGCTGTGTGCCTTGCCCGAGTCTAGCTTCAAAGCCTCTGCCGAGCAGCCTGGACCACCTCCAGCCTCTGACCTACTTACAGTCATTGGGAGGAAGAGGAACATCACCCCCATCATCATCATCATCCCCTCCCCTACCCACACCCAGCATTGACAGGAGACAAGAGCAGCAGGGGGTGGAACAATGAGCTGTTTGTGGAGGGTCTGAAGGGCTTGGAATCTTAGCATTACAGCCATTCCTGCCCTGTGACCCTGGCACATTCTTGCCTCCCTAACCCTGTCATTCCCGGCCAAGGCTGAGTCCATCCACATGGCCTAACCAGAGGTGTGGATTCCTCAGGGACAGGTGAAATTATCAAAACATGCTGCACTTCTATGTATCTAGACAATAACCTATATGCTCCATGTATTACTGAGATGGCACACTATGATCATTTTTATTATTTATATTAAAGGACCAATTTTGTGAACATTTTCAGTTGTTTCTGTTTCACATGGGCCAAAACAGAACAAAATTTATTTTATGTATTTATTTGTTTAGTACAAATATTTTTGAAATGTTTTAAATTGTTAAGATTTTGATTTTTTTGGTTTTTTCCTTTTCTTCCCCTTTCCCCTCCCCCCGCAAAAAAAAAACAATGACATAAATTATGTCCAGGGTTTGTATTCTCCCCACACACACACACACACTTTTTTCTCTACCTTTTGCTACTTTGTAACTTTTTGAAATTTCTCCAACTTTTGAAAAGTTACTACGTTTCATTTTGCTATTCTGTAACTTTTCCAAAGTTGAGGAAGTTTTGAAACATTACAAAGTGGCAAAATGAAAAAATGGAAAATGTAGAGAGCACTCACTCTGCTGAATTTAGTGGCAAACAGGACTAAAGGGAGAAAGAGAAGGGGGGAAATGAAATGAAAATAAAAAATGGCAAAGTTTCAAAAATTTTGGTATCAACCAAAATCTGCAAATATATATATATATATATATATATATAAATAAAATTGTGGAAAAGTTGGGGGTTTTAAAAAGGGCATCTTTTCATGACTAAATACAATTTTCAACCATATTTTATGAATTGCTATTATTGTGGCACCTCTTATCCAGAAGGGTCCCAAAGTCTTTTATCAAGGATATATACAGGAATCATGCACTCCTCCTACCAGTGCAACCATGGCTGGGGTGCAACCTAACAGCTGTTTAACAAACAACATAATAGGGATTTTAGAAGGGGAAGTGAAGAATAACTTTTCTGTCTGAAACTGCCTGGAGGTTACTGTAGGAGGGCAGAATGTAATTACTCACATTGGAATTTGGCTAGAGTATCAGAGCTAGTAACGCTTTCCTTATGAAAAGTGCCAAGTGTCCTGGAGCTTGATTCCATGTCTCCATGGAAATACAGCACTTCCAGCAGCACAGCACCCCTGGCAGCCTGCTGCAGCATTGGTTCAGGGCTAGAATCATCAGCACCTTTATTTTCCTGGGAGGTGTCTCGTCCTAGTATTGGCCACTCCTAGCCTTACTTCACTGGGGCAATTGTGGTTTGTTGCACTGGTACAACTGCAGGCCCTTTTTTAAATGCAGTCTTTTTATTTCATCTTTTGTGTTCCATGATGTCAACCCAGAAGACAAAACAAAGCAAGACACCTAGAAAAATACAAACAAAAAGGAAAGACAATGAGGAGGCAAAAGTATACTGTAGCAATAGGGTGACCAGATGTTCCAATTTTATAGGGACAGTCCCAATTTTTGGGTCTTTTTTTTTAATATAGGCTCCTATTACCCCCCACCCTGTCCTGATTTTTCACATTTGCTGCCTGGTAACCCTACACAGCAACCCAGTCGTATACAGTCAGACAGACCCTTCTGAATAGATAGGCCAACAATCTAGAGCTATGGTGATTCGGAGTTCCTGAAGGCTGTTTTCATGACCAACACTCCAACACAAGAGAAGTTTTAGATCCCTGGACCAGAATTCAGCACATGGAAAATAAAGAGAGAAATGGACTCCTTGTAGTGTAGCCAATTACCAGCTGTAATGGAGATAACTGGATTGCTAGTTATTGAATGCCTGGATTTACACTAAACCAGCACCTGCAGAGGTAGGAGGAGAGAGAAAATATTACCATGCACTGGTTTTCTAAGTGAATAATTTATTATGTTGATTAATTTCTATGGTCCTATGAGAAAAAATGTGAGATGGAAATAGAACTATTAGATAATCTAGTCCAGTGGTTTTCAAACTGTGGGTTGTGACACAGTACTGGGTCGCGGAATGTCAGGCACTGCTCGCGGCGGCTCTGGTCAGCACTGCTGACCGGGCTGTTAAAAGTCCCATCGGTGGTGCTGCCCGGCTCAGGCAGGCTAGTTCCTACCTGAAGCAGCCAGTAGCAGGTCCGGCTCCTAGGCCGGGGTGGAGGCACGGGGCTTTGTGGGCTGCCCCCACCCCAAGTATCGGCTCCACACTCCCATTGGCCAGTTCCCGGACAATGGGAGCTGGGGAGGCAGTGTCTGCAAGTGAGAGCCACACAGAGCTGCTTGCGCACCTCTGCCTAGGAGCTGGACCTGCTGCTGGCCACTTCTGGGGCGCAGCACAGTCCTCGGTGCAAGGACAGGCAGGAAGCCTGCCTTAGCACCCACCCACTGACCAGGAGCTGCCCGAGGTAAGCCCACACCCCAACCCCACACCCCAGTCCCCTGTCCCAGCCCTGAGCCCCCCGCCCCAACCTGGAGCCCAAACCCCTCATCCCTGGCCTGACCCCAGAGCCTGCACTCCCAGCCCAGAACCCTGCCCGCCTGCACTCCCTAGCCCTGAGCCCCCACAAACCTGGAGCCCCCCTCTCACACCTGACACCCCAACCCCCTGTACCAGCCCAGAGCCCCCTCCCATACCCTGAATCTCTCATTCCCAGCTCCAATGGGTTGTGGGCATCAACTATTTTTTTTCAACTGGATCGCCAGAAAAAAAGTTTGAAAGCCACTGATCTAGTCCACCCCTCTCTTGTGGCCAGTGCAGCATTATTCTCAGTTCTATTGTTTTTTTTTCTCTAGAGTTTTTTCCAGTTTAGTTATAAATGTTCCAAGCACTGGGGCTACTCCCCCTTCCCTTGAGAGGATTATCATCAGTTGGCTCTCTCTCACGGGGAGGAAATATTTCCTGACAGTCAGCAATTTTCCTTCTCCTTAATTACTCCAAGATATACTCAGACCATCCATTACTGAAACCATTGAGATAAAGAATTGGCCTGCATTAACTACAAACATCCTTACCTGATGTCTCAAGAAGGCTGTGACTGCCTGATGTTAGAGGAGAAATTACAGCTTCCTTTTCTTTCTCCCTCAGGAATATTATTCAAATATTGCTGCCACCTGTCAATTACCTCTGGAGACACCTGTTCTAGGAGCTAGTACATTAAGAATGGCAAAAATATTGTGACATCAAGGCCACAGGTCAACTCCGAGATGCAATTGCACAGTCAAGAAAATTACCATTCCAATGACATATGGCACAGCCATCAATTAATCCTATCAGCCTAGAGGATGAACATGAGATGTTAAGTGACTTGTCCAAGGCCATACAGGAGTCAGAGCTAGGAATCTCCCAATTCCCTGTCCCATACTTTAGCCTCTTATATCACCCGTGCCCCTCATACCTGCTTAGTTAACTGGGATGCTCAGTTATATGGGTTCTCTCCTCCTCCTCAGGCACATATCTTCACCATTAGCATCATTGGGAGATGTGCAAATGGTGACAGAGGCATAGAAGATAAAGGACTGAATTCTACCAGTTCCCACACCTGAAGTCATGAGAGAATGATCATGAGGGATTCAAAATACCTACTCTGTGTGATCCCTGCTCCGAGCTCCATGAATGAAACCCCAAGGACAATAAAGCACCAGAAAACTCATGGCTCTATAGATATTTTATTACATACACTTATTATATAGACTTTTGACTCTAATGAGAATAAAGTACAAAGTAACAGTGGAAAACACCTGATGGTTAATGATAATTTCATCAGGACCAGACAGTGCAAAACACACGCTGCAAAAAAAATATTAAACAGCTTTGGAGCTTGTGTCTATTTTAGCTCTTAGGTTAAAAGGTGGGGTGTTCACAGTACTGGTGTATCAGACAGATGAACAGAGAGAGGTATAATACAAGTTAAAGATGGCAGATACTTGCTATATCAGATGTAGGCCATCCCCCTGCCCATGAAGGATTGTTCCCTAGAGTCTCCAAGGCCTTGTCCAGTCTAGCTTTAACAAGTCCCAAGTGACAGGGCTTCCACCACTTCCCTTGGGAGACTATTCCAAGACCTAATGGATCCCACTGTTGGGAAATGTTTTCTCTTCGATTTCTGACAATTAAATTTCTTTCTGGTCAATTTCATCCAGTTAATCCAGGGCCTGGGGGAGGTGGGATTAAAACATTTGAGACAACACACAGAGAATGGCACAGAACAGGAAAGAGGCCCAGAGGATACAGGGAGAGAAATAACAGATCAATTGGTCCAGCCCCTACTCCAGCAGGACTTTGTAACTTTGTTTCCGAGAGAGTGGGGTCTGTGGGGATTCCTTTGCGAGCCAGAATAGCATACGGATAGGGCTTCCCACACACACACTGAAGGTGGGGGCTGTTCCAGACAGTCATTCTGCCTGCCACATCCCCCACAGAGCATTGGCACGAGACTCAATCGCTCATTTTCTTTTTTTCCCCTCCTTCTTCTTTTGACTTAGTTTATGAAGGTGAATTTTCTGCTGGTGAAATACAAGAGCGATTGTGGAGTTCATGCTGGTGACATTCCTGGAGACTGAAGTCCTCCATCCCACAGCCCTCCCCCTCCCCACGGACTGTTGGAGCACAGTACAAACTCCCCATCACTTCCTGACATCCATCCAGGGCCAGAGGGATCGCCCGTGGTGGAGAGGAGATGTCAGTCTCTATGGTTGGGTCCTTCCTGACACTTTCCGTAGGAACTGTTAGACCCCTGACTGTAAGTGGGTGGTTGAACTGGCTCCCAGCCGTTTCTGGAGGGCAGACTGCACCTGCAGGTTGACTGCCATACACACAGTAATACGGATTCTTTCATAGAGAGAGAAACTGGGAACATCAGAGAGAGAGAGAGATTTCCTTATCTTGAGTCTTTTAAAAACATGGAACCTCAGTCTTATGGGGATATTTTAACCTGTCCCTGACATCTCTGAGCTCCTGACCTCTATTAAAAAGGTTTTTATTGCTACCCCGTTACTCAACCTGGGGTCCATTTGCACTGGTGGCCTAGCCACCAGGTTACAACAGTCAAGGCTCAAGAAGCAGGTCTCTATGTTGACACTCAGAGACTATGGCTTTATTAATTTGAGTGACCTTTGGGCAATGGATATTGTCAGTGTGATTGAGGGCTGCCATTTATCTGTATTCATACTGAGGAACAAAATCATCACCAGATGATATGGTGATGCTGCACTGTGACATTTGCAACTTCACAGCCTTGATTCAGCAAGGTACTGAAGCACGTAGGACAACTCATGCACGTATATTTAGGCACATGCTTCAGTACCTTGCTGAATCAGGGCCCATGTTATGATATCTGCATCAAGATCACCATGTTCCAGTCTGAATGTAGGGACTCAACTGTCCCACACTGACAGACCCAAGAAGGTCCCACCAGTTGGGACCTTGGTGCGGGTGATGATGCCTTATCTGACCTGGGCAGATGAAATGGCCAATAAAGGCCGACATTTGCCAGGTGTTGAGGACAGTTTCCATTTGTACCACAGCCATCACTGCTAACATAAACGTTATTCCCCAAGCAACCCCCAATGACAAGTCACCCGCTTAAATCGACATAATATGTTCTCCATCCTTCATTCAGTAACGGATGAAAAAGCTCTGTCAACAGTTTTCAGTGAGAATTATCACTGGCTCCAAAACTCTCATCCTAGGGACTATATGCTGTGAGCTGATCCAGCAGCCATGATGAGGGGAGGAGCCTGTCTGCACCCCTGCGTCTAATGGCTCCTGCTGCACAATGGAGCCACCAGGGAGCATGGCACTGAACCAGCACCAAGAGCAGTCTGATGTTATGGAATGTACTGAAGTATGTACAAAACAGCAGCACTTTGTGTGTGCATATGGTATGGAATGTACAGACGTGCACAGTAGGGCAGCAGGGACTGTGTTACAATGGTATAGAACAGGGGTTGGCAACCTTTCAGAAGTGGTGTGCCGAGTCTTCATTTATTCACTCTAATTTAAGGTTTCACGTGCCAGTAATACATTTTAATGTTTTTAGAAGGTCTCTTTCTATAAGTCTCTAATATACAACTAAACTATTGTTGTATGTAAAGTAAATAAGGTTTTTAAAATTAAGAGACTGCATTTAAAATTAAATTAGAATGCAGAGCCCCCTGGACCGGTGGCCAGGACCCAGGCAGTGTGAGTGCCACTGAAAATCAGCTTGCGTGCCGCCTTTGGCACACATGCCATAGGTTGCCTACCCCTGGTATAGAATGTACAGAAGGGTGCCCATAGGGCAACAATGGCTGTATAATAATATCATCAAATATGCAGCAGGGTATATCAAAGGGTGGCCATGAATGTGCTGCACTGGTATGGAATGCACTGACAATGGCACGGTGGTGCCATATGACAGTGGTACTATATGGAATGTAGATAACTGGGCATGACTGGTCAACAGTGGAGTTTTATAATATATAATGTATAGAAATAAGGACAATGGGGTTTGTTGGCAGAGTAAGTGAGAAACAGTCAGGGGCATGATGGATCAGAGATACAATGCACCATGGAACAGGAGCCAGTGTCTTACTAGAGTTCTAAGCAGGTGTGGCACAGTAGTACCTGCTGTGGAATACCTCAAGTCATAGGCTCTGAGTTGGGCCAGTGTTATCTGCTATGATTTGCACACTGTTCGCAATGAAGAAAAAGGTGCTGGATTCCCACTCTCCCATGGAGTCACATTTTCTTACAGTACTTTGTTAGCAAATCAGCCCTAGGGAAGCGTGGAGGAAAGTGCAAAAACAGTGTACATATACACATCATATGGTATACAGGTGGGATATAGAAAGCACAGTCATTAGCAGTGCCCCATCTCCACCTGTCTGGCTCAGCGTCTCTTTCCGGAGATTCACAGTGAAGGGTTCTCCAAGGAGCATTTCACAGTTTTCAGTGTGGAGGACAGTCAAGAGGGTGCAGCACCAGAACTGATGCACTAAGGGATCCATTTCAAAAAATGCTGTAGAACAGAGGACTGAATGAGTGCAAATCTATTTATAATAAAGGACCCTTGATCCCTGGGTCATGGACAGGTGCAGAAGATCCAATGTCTAGTAATGAATCTGTTGAGGCCTATGCGATAAATCCAGAGCCCTGGGTCAAGGAGAGGTGCAAGAGATTTCCTGGCAGGATCCACACAGACCTCCTTAGCTGAAAATTGTGTGTGAATGTAGTGCTCATGAAAGTTGACCCTGCTTTGAGCAGGGGATTGGACTAGATGACCTCCTGAGGTCTCTTCCAATCCTAATCTTCTACAATTCTATAAAAGTACTAAATTGACAGCCCTGGAGACTGACGTTCTCTATCCCCCAAACAGGTACAAATGGGCACCAATAAAGCAATCTTTACTCCATTTGCCCCTCCTGTGTGTCTCACTCCAGAGCTGGGAAAATCACCTCTAGTGGTGAGTAGGGAATTCACTCTCCATGGCTCATTCAATCCGTGGCCTCTCTAATAAGACTCCCAGCACAGATGGCAATTCAGTGGCATTGGTGATTTCTGTGATGTGCACAGTTGCACATGACGAACTGGACTGAGACCCAACAAATTCATTTTACGTAAGTTGCCAAAGAGGCATCCAATAATAACACCTTTCAGACCCTAGCAAATTGGGCTAGATTTAAACCAGTAACCTAGCAGTAAAAAGATCTATGTCCCATATCCAGTCTATCTGTTATCATCTGGTGCCCATAAGATTTTTCTTTTTAAAGGTAATGTATAGGTGCAGGTATCCGCCATTGGATAATGAATAACAGAGACCTTTACCTTTGGTGGATCCAAAAATCCAGGTCATGGAGTGGTGCAGGAGATCCTTTGCTGAGTGATGAATATCTTGTCTAGAGTAGACCTAAAAGCCTTGAGTTAATAGAGGTGCACAAACCTTGCCTTAGAAAGGGAGGAGAAGAAGACGGGAAAAAAAGAGGTAACTCTGGTGATTAACAGAGACCCATGTCAGCAAAGAGGAAAACTACCCTTCTTCAGTCACTAGACAGTAGAAGATTCTCTCCTGAGTGAGGAGAAACATGCATCCAGACCAAACCTTGTTAGCCAGGGCCCATCCAGAAAAGGCTCTGTTTGGCCGTTTCTCTAGAAACGCCCCACACGCAGAATACTAGACCTCAGGCACCCCAAAGGCAAGGTTATCCCGCATCATCAGTGTTTTCCGAAGGTCTCGTTCCATGATCGGTCTTTGCGTCCGCCACTTGTGGGCCTCCTGTAGTCCCGGCTCAAAGTAGTATATGCAAGCGCCGAATCCCACCAAGATGAGAATGGAGATCATCAGATACACTGGCACGAACCAGTCCAAGAAGTGGGGCATGGCTGCTGGAGAAGGGGGAGGGAAGCAGATTCGATGGTTTAAGGTGAATGACAGCAGGAAACTGATCAGACATAAGGAGGCGTGGCAGAGATTACGTAACTAAAAGGACCCAGGCCACTCCATCCTCGTTTACAGCCCCCCTGCATCCAGTTTAGAACATAGCTTTGCTCTATTTTAATGCCTAGTTCTGCCCTTTAGTACCCTGCTTTGCCCCAGTTTGGCACTCTACTTTGTAAGGTTCAGCACCAATTATGCCCCACTCTGCCCTGGTTAAGCACCATCTTCACCCTCAGATTGCATGTTCTCTAGTCTCCCTGTGTGTACAAACAAAGGCATTTAGACTGCAATGGTTGGGGGGTTGGGGATTTTTTAAAAAATTCTCATTAACATATTCATGTTTTTAACTTCTGCTTTTCATTTGACTCGGCCTCTGATTTCAGCTCATTTGCTGGCTGCAATGCATCTAAACTGATGTGAAATGTTCATAGAATGCCCGGTAGCTTAAGTGGGCCTAAAAAGTGACTTACCTCCAACAGCTGATTTTTCTTATCAAACTTCACTCTTGGGTTGCTTGTGAGGTTCCCTTTTCAAACCAATATACCCCTAAGAAAGGCAAAACAACAAGCACTCAATTTACCCAGACACAAAACCCATCACCACTGGCGTTAACGATCTGCCTTGTTAGTCTCAACAGAGAGACCAAGAGCTGAATGGGTTAGAGAGACCAAAATCTCCCAGAGCAGCTACATTCACTAGCAGACAAAGGGGTTTTGTTATAAGACGATGATCTTGAACTGACACAGGGCCTTCTTTATGACCCAGCAAACAGACAGGACCTTTTGTCCAAGTATTGGAAACACTTTGGCCAACTAGGGCCCCTTAAGCCTGATGGGTGACTCTTGGTATGTTTTGTGTGTGTTTAAATCTGTTTATTATTTTCTTCTGTTTTCTCTGTACTGCTTCTACTTCAAGAATAATTGTGCTTGCTTAGAAATAACTGTGTAGTAACTTGTTACTGCTGGCTACACACTGGTCATAACCCTCAGAGACTGAGAGCAATGTACAGGTCAGGGGCAGCTCCAGGCACCAGCACGCCAAGCGTGTGCCTGGGGCGGCAAGCCACGGGGGGCGCTCTGCCGGTCACCGCGAGGGCGGCAGGCAGATTGCCTTCAGCGACATGCCTGAGGAGGGTCCGCTGGTCCCGCGGCTTCGGCGGACCTCCCGCAGGCGTGCCGCCGAATCCGCGGGACCAGGGACCTCCCGCAGGCAAGCCGCCGAAGGCAGCCTGCCTGCCGTGCTTGGGGCGGCAAAATACCTAGAGCCGCCCCTGGTACAGGTTCCGGCTGTCAGGCAGACTGGCTTGCTGGGGCTATCACAGTGTAAGGCAGGAAGCTGTGCAGCCTTAAATCCCCCAGTCAGATTGGAGTGGGACAAGGATTCCTGCCAGAGACAGTCAATGGCTGAAGACCTGACTGGGCACTCCTGGAGTGGACCACAGAGTAGAGAATACAGGTACAGTTACTTTCAAACTGTGACAGTCACATCAAAGAGAGAGTCTGATTATTTTGGGAGCTTTATTACTACACTATTAGCTGCTTATCTCTGTCGCACTCCTCAGGCCTTTCCAGGATTGGTCAAAGGTAGGGAGGGAGGAGATTTGTCACATTAACTTCTGCTGCTACTACTGCCCATCTATCTCTGTCCCATCCCTACCTCCAAACCAACTGAGACACATTCTCCTGTCTTCCCAGCCAATAATATTCTTACATCATATATCTGTCCTATTGGCAAAGCAGATGTATGTCATGCCCCTGTGATACTCTATGGCAGCATAATTGTACCGCAAAGGAACATAATACTTGGATTATAGAGACGCCACATGATACACTTATCTTGTTCTGTGTACCAAATCCAGGAAGTTAGCAGTCAAACCTTCCCAACATCCTCCCTAACTGATAAGTGGATCACTCCTTCTCTTGTGCTGTGCCACAATTTCCTTTTAAATCTCTCTCTAGATGTATTCAGTGATCTTATACATGAAGGGCAGTATATTTAAAAGCAGATGGTGTATCATTGCTACTGAGATCTCATCAAAGAGTTTCTGAAAATCCCTTAGGGATATCCCCAAATTGCTGGCTCAGCTGGATCTGACTGCCAGTCACCCAGGAATACATCTAATTAAAATATGATATAGCATAAAATTAATTAAGGCAAATGCCTTCTTAAGGATGAGGAGACTGTGAGAAAATGAAATGTTAAGGGTACAGTAAGCAGGGAGAAAAAGTATTAAGGATGATCCAGGAATATGACAAAGAGCAACAGGAAGTATCTGAGCAAAGGGGAAATTTAAGATGGAGATCAATACACCTTTTTGTAACAGGGACCTCTGTGGTATTAAGACTACAGCACCATTTTCCAAGCAAAGTGATGAAAACCCCATCACTCAGTTATTATTAAAAATTGGACAATGTCCTGGAAAATGTGCTGTACTGAACAATTCTGCATAAACCACAGTGGAGGAATGGACAGGATGTTGACCTGACAGATTGCTTCCATCTCTGATTTTTTATGACATGTTAAGTGTTTTATATAATTTGGTACCATACTGACTGATTTCATATAGTTCTTGTTGATTTTCAATACTGGAGCAACCAACTAAATCAAATTTGCATAAGAGTGCATGTGTGAGACTGTTTTTCCCCTACCTAACCTGTCAGCTGATTTCCCTCAGCTACCAAGATCCCCCTCCCCTCCCGCTAGTGCAGAGCAAGTCAGCAGGAAGTGTAAGAGTGAACATGATGTTCATTTCAACCCTATCAATCACATTTTCTATGCCTCAGATTCACAGGACTAGATATCAAACTACCAGCGATTCTCACTCACATGCACAGGGATAAACAACAAACTGTCAGATCTGAGGCTGGGAAGGAATCTCCCTTACCCAGTCTTATTCACAGGGATCTTGGAAGTTTATCCATTTTCTAAAGCCTTGAGGGGGAGGGATCAGATGGGTTTATCCTACATGCTGAGGGATGCATTGGTAGATTTCATTCCTGCCTGTCTTTTTCGGTTATGTTCCTCTAACTCAACATTTCTGCAACCACTCTGGCATCCCCATCTCCTTGTTAAGTTCTTGAGCATTTTTGCCTTCCTGTCACTTGATTGCCAGCTCCCCTTTCGTCCAGTCCACTATCCTCCTCACTGAGCCTCTCAACATACCCCTTAATCAGCTAGAGGGGGGAACCTTTCAGTGACAGGTAATATGACTTCCTCCTCATATCCTGGAATTCCTCAGCTTCATTTCTGGACATCTTATATAAATACCTTTAAAAACCTCCACATTGGGACAACAGTAGTTTTGTGTGGGAAGGGGGGAAATTTACATCTAAAAATAGAATGTCATTCACTCCCGGTCTTGTAATGAAGGGTGGCAGAGAGATAAGTGATGGGAAAGGAACCAGTCCCCCATGTCAGGAAACACCAATCAGGTTGGGATTTGAAATATGGTAGAAGATCCTTCAATCTAGATGCCTGTTTATCCATTCTCTACCAGTGGAACCTACTTCTTCAAAGGCTAATTATGCCAGTGACATTTCCATATTACCCATGGACAACATATGGCACTGCATTCTTCACCTTGGCACTTACCGAACTATCTGAGTGGGGACCAAAGGTGCCAGGACCAACTTCCAAAGGTGTCAGAGGAAATTACATAAAGCCATGGCTAATGTAATGGATGTCTGAAGTGACACCAATGGGGAGAGGGAGGGAAAATGAACAGGTAACTTACTATTGCTAAGCTACCAGGGGTGGTTGGGGACAGGCTGACTACATGAGTAATTTCCCTCCAACATCTGAAAGTGAAGTTATAGTCCAAAAAGTGACAGTAAAATAACAGTTCTCTATTTATACTCCCAGTGACCTGCCCTCTGCCTTCGACATCCCAAATGAAGAATTTTGCAATCAGATCTTGGCTGGACATACTGTGGCAGTTATGAGGCATATTGGAACCCACCTCGCTTTCCCACAGCCATACACTAGCTCTGCAGTCAGCTCTTGTTTTGGTCAGTGAAATGAGTAGATTTGACTGGAAGACCCCAAGAGCAGATATTCAGACTAGAGAAAGTGTTGGTTTTACACAGTGGATTTGCTGACCTTAAGCAGGGTTTAACCCCCACTGTGCTAACATTTCAGCTGTTTTTTTTTCACTGTTAGGGTCATGCCTTTCTAAAGGCAAAAAAAGTCATCTACATTTGAGCTGAGATTTCAGTTAACTAAATTCAAGGGGATCCCTCCTCCTTTTAAACACCCATGATGCACCCCACCCTCAACAACCCCCGGCAGCAGCAGCACCTCTTCAGATTGATCATTTGTGCTGGACACCAGGCTGGCTAGAGGTGTTGTGGAAATAGCCATGATGGCATAATGGGCCTTCCAGGAATTTGAGCACCAGTCCCAAGTGAGTGAGGAAAATCCACTTGGGCAGGGAGCAGAGAACCGGAGAGAGCTTGCAAGGGCCGCCCGACACCGGCCAGTGAGCCTCCTTCCACTGGCCAAGCGAAGGCGGGCTAGCGAGACACACAGCGGGCTGGCTCGCTAGGGGCGATTCTTCCCCTGCCAGGTCTGGGAGGGAAGATGTCGAGCTGTGGTTCCGAGACGGAACCCTGAGTCCTCGCCGCCGCAGCGCGCCCTTGGGGTGCTGCTGGAGCCGTCCGGACACAGAGGGGCTCCAGCTCCTGCCCAGGGGGGCGCAGCTCGCCCGCCCCGCCAACGGGTCCGGCACGCGCCACCTACCGGGCTCCACGAGCGTGGGTCGCGCGGGGGCTTCGGGCAGCGCGCAGACGATCCTCTGGTCCTCGAGATCCCGGGGGCGCCCCTCGCGCGTGACGCCGCTGCGCGTGACAGGACCACAGGGAGGGAGGGGCGGGACAGGCGGAGCAGAGCGCGTGAGAGCGACGCGCGCCGGCCCCCCGCGGATATCCCTCGTCCATCAACCTGCGAGGCACCCTGCCGGCCGCGGCCCCGCCCACCCCCAGCATGGGCGGGGCGAACCCGTCCCCGACCAATCGAAACGCCGCGGAGGCCTTCATGTGCTGTCGCCGTAGCAACAAGGCTAGGAGCGCTTCAGCGCACGTGGTACAGAGCGAGCCGCGCTGCGGGGACCCCAGGGCGGGCGGCGGGCTCCGGGCTCCGGCTGGGGCGCTCGGCTTGTTTGGGACTTGTCTGCCTGGGAGGCAGCGGCAGGCCAGGGGGCTGCACGGGAGGGCGGCAGCAGGCAGCGCTTGGGGGAAGCTGGGCGCAGGGGTGGGGGGAAGGGCTGAGAGCAAAGGGCGGGACTCGGGAGCTCTTCCCCTGCCCCCCACGGTGGTCTGAGAAGGGGGGGCGGATGGAGCCCCCCCTTAGTGGAGGGTAGCCCCGGGATCTGCCTCTTCCGCCCTCCCCGCCGGAGCCCTGAGACCCCCCGTTCTGTCCAGTCCTACGGCCGGGGCCAAGACTCGCCCCCGCCGAACGACCCCCCGTCGGCCAGAGAAGCCCCGCGCTGGCCGGACGTCCGAGTCCCGCCCCCATAGAGGCCGGAGTAGTCCCGGGCCAGCTAAAACCCCGAGCCTTCCCCTCCTGCACACGAAGGTGCCCCCTGGGCCAGCCGCAGCCAAGCCCCGCAGCGCCTCCGCAGACCCCAAGCCAACGCAGGGACAAGCCTCTTAGCGCTGCGATGTTTCGCTCATCGACCGGCGGCTCAGCACCCCTTTCCAGGAGGGAATAGGCTGCTTCCGGATGTTGGTGCCCAGGAAGAATTCCTGTTACTCTTCCCAGCTCCTCTTTTCCTGATTGACTTTCCTTTTCCAAGCAGAAACTAGGGACCAGCTGCTGCCTCTCTTTGCAAATGGATGTAATCAGGCTCACCTGCTAAGCTTGCATCAGGAGATCCCCCATCCAAAAGCAATGCTGTGACTCGGATTCGAGCAGAGGTTGTTGCAGCCATGGCACAGAGTACTAACCAGTATACGATCATGGCAGAGGTTGTTGCAGCCATGGCACAGAGTACTAACCAGTATATGATCATGGCCAGCTGTCAGCTGATGAAGTGACAGAGAGGGAAATGCACTCTTGGCGTGGCCACCTGCCTCACCTGTGGCCACAGCTATTTCTCAAGTCTCCCCATTCCTGTCACAGTTAAATCGTAACAAAAGGGAAAAAGACAGGAGCCCAGCCTGCTGCCTGTCCGCTTTTCTCATTTCCTCGCCCCCTTCACTAGCTGCCACCCTGTTTGGCTGGGTGATTGTCCTTGTGCCCTTGGCCAGAGTATTTCCCTTGGCGACTCCAAAAAGTGCCCAGACATGCAGGTCTTGAAGCCGGGCCCGGTGGCGGAAGGCGATGTAGAGGCTTTTGCTAGGGCAAGCAGGCACGGTGGCCTTGTGGGCTAATTGTCTCTCGAGCTGAAAATCCACACTGCAGGGTGTGAATGGAAGTCACCATAGAAGGAGGAGGTGAGGCATGTGCTCACCAGGCCCGGCATTTCTTTCCCCCCATTCAAAAGGTTATCACCCTCACTGTCAGGGAATCAAATCCCAGTTGTCTGTATAACAGGTAGGGATACACACCACTATACTACCAAGGAACAGGGATGGGTTGTATGCTATACGGAGCTCCTACAGACCAGCTATGGCCAGCTTACATCACACTCAGAGCCAGCTCTAGGTTTTTTTGCCACCCCAAGCTCAGGTGGGGCTGGGCTCACGAGAGGCACTGGAAGCAGAGGGAGTGATGTCACCTGCTCTCAGCGCCTGCAGGGGTTTTACCCCGTCCCCTGCCTGGCCGCGCAGAGAAGCCCCAATATAAGGGGTGGCACAAGACAGCACAGCAGACAGTGCACAGATGTGGCGTCACAGCCCCAGCTCCCCAGCAGGACTCACCCTCTCCTCCCCAGGTAGCAGCTGGGCCCTGGCAGCTCAGCATCCCAGGACTGGGGCTTCCCCTTCCTGCTGTGGCCGGGGGTGCAGCGCCCTCACCCTGTCTAAGTAGCACAGCTCTAAGAGCGCAACTGCCCCCCAAAAAAAGGATGTCAAGAATGCTGCCCCTGGAAATGTGCCGCCCCAAGCATGTGCTTGCTTTGCTGGTGCCTAGAACTGTCCTGATCACACCACAGCCTCCACCAGGGAACAAGAACCCTTGTTCTCTTCTTCCTAAAGCCTTTGGCTGCAGGAAGCAACAGCCCTGGGAAAATCCTGTCCCTCCTCACATCCGCTTGCCCAGCAGGCCGCCTCTGGGGGCTACACAGCTCTTCCCACAACACCTGCCTGGGACCTTTCCCTCACTGATGGGCTGCTCAGCACCTTCTTCCTCTCTGTCCTTTCTTTCTACCCTCCCCCTTCCACATGCTCCTCAAAATCATGCCATCACAAACTCACCCAAGGCCCCTTTGGCTTTCAAAGCGCCTCTTGAGAGCTGCAGCTTCTCAGGCCCGTAGATCTTTCCTTTCAATGCACAGTGGCTGCATCTTCCAAACTCAGCCCTTTCCAGGATGGAATATGCTGCTTCCGGATGTTGGCGCCCAGGAAGAATTCCTGTTACTCTTCTCTGCTACTCTTTTCCTGATTGACTTTCCTTTTCCAAGCAGAAACTAGGGACCAGCTGCTGCCTCTCTTTGCAAATGGACGCAATCAGGCTGACCCACTAAGCTTGCATCAGATCTCCCATCCTGGGAAAATCCCTGTCCCTCCTCACATGTGGCCACCCAGCTCTCCTCTGAAGAAGCTTTTGATATGCCCCATGTAGGTTCTGCGACTGCTGATGATGTGGTATTTGCTACTCAGCTTCATGGGTCTATCAGTAATGTCCCTGGAGTCCAGGGAGGTTACTGATGAACCCAGGAAGCAAAATAATACATACCACCTCCTCAGCTTTCCCGGAACCTGCATGGGGCATAATAAAGCAAAAACTTCTTTCCCAAAACCAGGAGTCTGGCACCAGCAGAGGCAGAGCCTCCTCTGGCCTATTATAGCCATGGCCCATGGATAGGAGGACTCATAACTGATAAGAGGGTTAGGGAGGCAGGGGTCTTGTCGTGGGGACTGAGGGAGGATTTTAGCAGCTGGGACTGAGCTTGGGAATGTAGCTCTAACCCTTGCCCTTCACTCCGCTAGTCAGAGTAGAGCTAGGCAGAAAAGGCCATGGGAGTTTATTTATTTTATGCAAATAACTCATTTTTAGCAAAAAATAAAAAACACCCTAACCAGAAAACTTGTTTTTAAGAGTCCTTTTGTTTTAAAAAAATCATTTTTAGTAAAAATGTTGTTTTTAAAGCCACTAAAGCTGATTTAACTTTGCCAATAACTGAGTTTTAGTTTGCAATAGTTCATTCAAAAATCAGGGAAAAAATCAACCAGAATGAAAAATTTCCATACAAATTTCTTTTGATTAAAAAGCTACATTACATAAAAATGTTTTGCCAAAAAATTTCAGCCAGCTCTAACCAAGGGACCTCCCAGCCTACCGTATAATTTGGGATCTACAAACTCACTGATACCACCTACCCATCAAGGTGAACTGTAGTGGTCCTCTCCTTGAAGTCGCTGGCTTAGGTACTCAGTGAGGTCTGGGAGCTGAATATGTACATGAACTCCAATAAAGTCAGTACAGTTGCACTTGTAATGCCCCACCTGTATTGGAGGCTGTTGGGTCTAAAGAGCAATGGGAGCAGTAGGGCCGAGCAGGCCGCAGTTTCCTCCCTAGATTATTGCTGTGAGCAGGCCAAAGAGGCAGTGATGGAAACATCTGGTGGAGTCTGGGGGTAGCATGCCCAGCATTAGGAGAGAGGTCAGTAGCAAGCAAGGCAGCAACTGGTACCAGAAATGAAGGGATGCAGTAATGGAGAGTTAGGTAGGGACCTCGGTGGCTGAGTTGTATCATCAAAGGGGCAGCAGGAACAGAGCTGAAAGGAAGAAAGTCCAGTTCAGGAAGCACAGGAAAGACAAGAGATTGGAGGAACAGTAAGGATAGCCACAAAAGGGACAGTACCTACAAAGAGGAAAGACAGTAATATAAGGGCAAAAGAGGACAAGTTAAAGGAAGAACAGTACCCTTAAACAAAAGGAAAATAACTAGAGAGTCTCATCTAAGAAATTATTAGAAAACTGAGAAAAGTAAAGCAAGAGTGAAATTGAAAGAAATAAGCTGTAATAAAATAAACTAATTAAAGAGAAACAAACTTAAGAATAAAGAGGAAGTGTGCTGTATGGAACGCAAGAAAAAGAACTGTAAAAAGAAAAAAAAACATCCAAACACCATATTATGGTATATAAGGTGAAGTGACAGGGATAGAGAAACTGTCAGAGACCAAAGAACTGTGAACCAGAAAGGAGTGAAGAGATAATTGTTTAATCAAGTAGCCAAAACACAGTGTCAAGGAATACAAGCCTTTATTTACCCTGGAACTCAAAACCGTAAACAAAGATTGCACAAGAGGATTGCTGAAGATATAACTCAAGTTTTCCTCCAAATTCTGGGCTTACAGAGGCTGGAAACTGAAAAAGGACCATATAACAGTGGGGTTTATGCATTGTATGTTCCAAATCAAAATTCTGTTATTTCATAAATGCAAATTGTTACCTAGTTTGATTAAGATAATAGTAAATATACAGTACATAACAGTTTACACTAGATAATGGTGTAAGCCTAAATAGTAGTTCCTGTTAAAACAACTAACTCTGATTTACCTGTGATTATTCACAATTTTACTGATTTCTACTTTTTCTGATTGAGATAAAACATAATTTGGTCTCTAAATTGCCTGTCTTTCTTGATTGCTGTGATTCAGAACATTCTTCTCTTGGGTTCATTCCAAATTAGCAGAATTTATTTGGCCCAAGGATACTCCAGATCCCCAGGAGTAGGGGAGCAATGTTTAGATGTGAGCTTTCCACAATACTGTAGTTCAGCAACTAAAGAGTTACTGGGTTCAGAATGTATATGTATGGCCTGCAATAGAGTCCATGTGACTGGCTGTGCTCCTGTTGGCTAGAGCAAGGAATGATGAAAGGTAATACATTGTAGCAGCTAATATTCTAGCCTGCCTCTATATGTAAATGAGCTGGAGACAGAGCTGTGCTGAGAGCTGTTAGGGATGCTGACTGATTTCTTTCACACCTTGCTGAATTTGTCTGTGCTTAGTAAAAGTTAACATTAATTTAGAAAGTATAAGTAGGTGCTTGTGATTCTCTGCTATACAACAGGGGATCCAGTTAGGATGAAAGTCTTTCCTATTTGTTCCAAGAAGATTGGCTGCATGCGAATACAGCATCTTTCCAGAAAAAACTGTTGAAACAGCTGCATTTGATGCAGCTGAAGCCCTTATCTGTAACATAATTGAAGAGAGCTTTAATACTTTGTTGACCATTTTGGATCATTATCTTCTCACTAATCAAACAATAAAGGAAATAAACTGAAAGGGCATATTTTTGACCATATTAGGAAGAAAAACGAATGGAGTATGGACTGACTGAAGGGCACCACAAAAGCTAGATGAAACAAAAATTGGATTGATATTTTGAAGGGATATTATGTTCCTGGAGCAAATCTTAAAGCAGAGCATTACAAGGCACACTTGAGAAACAGCTAGAAGGGGAAACATGCTCCAAGTCCTGACAGATGTAAAGAAAGTGGCAGCAGGAACATATTGCTTTGAGCTATTCCTAGGTGAAACACTGCATGGCAGTTCTTTTGTCGTTCTTTGGTGGCCCTAAACTAAAAGAGTGCTTGTTCCAAGTAACCCCTACAAGACTCTACACTAACCATGGCTGTGGAGAGAGGATACATTTTCATTTGACCAAAGTACACATCTGTTTGGCAGTAAGCAGTTCAAAACCCATATATTGTTAACCAAATCATAATAATAGAAAACAAATGAGAACATTTTCAGGGTTTTTTTTCGTTTGGTTGGTTGGTTGGGTTTTTTTTGGAAGCTCGGTTGCTGCATGCTTCTTCAAAAGACTAGACTGTTGGAACAGCAGATCACTAGGACGCATTGGTGAGAGTCTGCTGAGGATACTATGCAGCTTGTTATGAGAACTACTATGGATAAGATAGCACCAGACACTGATGAACTGTATACTGTATGACTGCACAGAAATGCTTTAACTCATTATTATGTGCTAAAGTACTGATGAATAACCATGAAACAAAAAAGGATACCAGAGCTGCCATTTGATTTCCAGAAAAAACATGGGCCTGATTCACCACTGTGTTACACCAGTTTTACACTGATGTAAGTCCACTGATTTCAGTGCAAAACCAGAGTGAGGCAGTAATGGATCAGGCCCTATATATTAATAAAGCATTCAGTATGGTGCCGTGGAACGCATATGGGACTATAATACCAATTTACAAAGGAGGTCAATATCCTCATCCCCATTTTATGATGGGGAACCCAAGGCACAGAGATGAAAGCCCAAGGTCACATAGTAGGTCACAATGTGCATTTAAAACTTATATAAAAAAGATTGGAGGTTTGGGGTTGGTTACATCACGGTAAAGGTACGATACTCATCAAGGTAAACAGTACAGGTCAGAGTCTCTGCTATATCCAGCCTCTGCTGGGCACAGCAGAAATAGGGTTGTCAGGGAACTGGTTAAAGCTCCCTGATTCTCTGCCAAGCTGGGCTTCGGACTGGGGGTTTCTCTAACCTGCACTAGCTGACTATGGTCCCCAAGGGACCTTCAAGGGACAACTGAGGATTGCTGGAGTTCATCATGCTATGGGATCTGGGGACAGAGGCATAGGAGACACGTTGGGGGACTCACACCCAGTTTCCATTCCCTTTGTGCCACAAAGAATCTGGCCCTATCATTTTTACTTCTGGTTTTAACAATGAAGTCAGTTTTGTCATTACAGGGATGCAGCTGGATATGCCCCTTTGCCTCATTGGTCTAAGGTAAATAAAATATCCAGTGCCCTGAAGAGGGCTATGTGGAAAATATTCTACTGTGTTTGCCCATAGGCTTTGGTAAAGATGAACTCATTCCATGCTAGAATGGTACCTCAGTCTTATGTTGAAAAACATGAAGAGAATGTGGTTAACCAAGATGTCCTATAACCTGTTCAATTTTCAGAATGAGTAGCATCTAGTGTGTGTCTTCAGAAACAGGCTGGCACTGTCAGCACTTGCAGAGCTTATAAGGTAACAAGTCATGTGAACTAATAACCAGTTGCCCCAAGCCCAGGATCTGCTAGCACAGGTTTGCAAAACTAGATGTGCCTCAAGTTTACAAGCAGGTGGAGCTCCAGCAGGAGTCACAAAAATACTTGTGCTTAAATACCCAGTTTCAGCATAATTGATTTCCCCGTGGAGAGACTAGCCCTCTGGATGTATATCAGCATATCACAAATCAAATATTCCAGTGCTTTCGTGGTGTGGTCTGCCTTCTGGATGCTCTTATAGTTTTAAACAAGGAAACTAATTAGAGAAATCTGGACTGTTATACACAAATCAATCCTTCTCCTTGACCAGCTTTCTTCTTCTTAGTGAGTCTGTATTCCTAGCAGAACTGATTCTCTGTTGCATTGCCTCTCGTGCCTTCATTTATACCTGTGCAGTGAATGTAAAATGCCACCATTCTGATTTGGGTGTGTTTAACATTTTCTTGATCCCACTGTAAATGATTACACCAGGTGCAAAGCAGTGGAGAATTAGTCCCATCTCCTCATACCCATGGAAATAGGCTCACTGTGAAGTGGTTGTTTTGGGGCACCCCCTCCCCCACCCCAAAAAAAGTAAAATAAATTTGCTTTTGTCTGAATTCTTTGTGCCATTCATAACTGTTATTGAAGAAAGTTTGATTTACCTCTTCCTCCAGTGCCCCAGATTGCGTAGCACATGTTTCAGTAAGAGGCTACAAAGCAGCAGCAGGATTAAGGGAGAATGCCACTTCTGTGAACTATTTGGCAGTCATAGCAGAGGATCATGGAGCACTTTCTGAAGTGCCCTAATTAATGAGTGCAGGGGTAGCTAAGGAGGGTGAGCATCTTCACTTAAAACATGGGGACAGGGCAGAAATGAGCAAAAAAGAAGAATGGAGACTGAATTCCTCTTACCCCATGAGAGGATAGAGTTGAGATCCAAGGGCAGTGGGAGTCTCTAAAGGGACAGCCCAAGACTGAATAAAAATGGAGGTTGGGTGGGGAGCCTAGCAGTTACCAGAGGGTCTCATACCTAGAAGGTGGTGTGTTGAAGAAGTGCCCACCCACATGGTGCCAAGGTACTCAGATATCATGGCAATGAGCAGAGTAAAAATGTCTAGTATGGGCAGTTAGATAACTGTGGAATCAAGATAAACTCACTAATCAGCGCTGGATCTCTGAAATTGAAAACCGATGTTTGAAATGCCTGCAGGTGACAAGTGGATGAAGCCAGTGTGTCCCATACCATGCAATGACCTCATCCCTAGCTACAGCTCTCTCTTTCAATATAGAGAGCAGAGGAGGGGAGGAGTAAGGAGAATCATTTCTTTTATTAACTTGGTGCTGCATCTTTTAGCACATTTTCATTTCTTCAGCAAATAAAAGAACCTTTGTCTTCTCACTCCAACCCCAACTAGCAGCCTCTGGTTATTTAATGCTTCTGTCTGCCTTGAACCTTTGGAACATGCCTGACTTGGATTCACCCTCCCAACTGAATCTGACAGGAACCATAAATATTCTCTGATCTCTTCTGCTTCACCTGTAATTCGCCTAGTGCTGGCAATGAGCTGAGCTGTCTGCCTTTGTCAGGATCAAAACAGGCATCCAAGCTATATGATGTCAGACTATATTACCCACCACAACCACCCTGTCTCTCCTATGAGCACTCAACAGAGGACAGGGAGAGGTATGGCCTGCAAGTCTGTCCACACTGTCTTCTTTAGTCCATGACATTATCCTTGAGCCTTCTGAGCCTCTCCCTGCCCCCAAGCATACACAAATACTACTCCCTATTATGAGGTGTTATAGTTAAAGCTCAGGCAGTGACCCAAACCCAGCATGAAACAAAGCTGTTAACTATATACAAGATTCAAGCTACCTCTGCATGGACTTGCAGGCAGTGCAGTCAAGCAACAATGGCTGCAGCAAGACAGACTGCAGTTTTATACCTTGGGATCAAGAAGGGTGACTGACTGCCTCTCCAAGGGCATTAGAGTGTCAAGTGTCTTCAGATTATAATCTCATTACAAATTCATTGTGATAACACAACATTTATATATTGCTTTACATCTTCAAATTGCTCTGTAAACTAACTGATTCATATCAGTGATACTATAAGCAAAAGAGCAGGATGCCTGGGTGGTAAGTGAATAGGAGAGCTCCAGGGGAAATCCAGCAGGATGTGGTAGCAGGATTTAGCCCTTTTCCATCTTCTAAACTCTTCACAAACATCAGTCTTCGGAGGCAGGTAGGGACCATTAAACCCATTTTACTGATGAAGAACTGAGGCACAGACAGGTTAAGTGACTTGCTGAAAGTCAGAGGGACTCCATGTGAGAGTGAAAATTACACCTAATGGCTCACAATCCCCTCATCAGTCTATGCCTCTCTGCTGGTGCTGGCAAACAACTAGGATCACTTGTCTCTGGGTCAGTAGTCAGACAATGACTAAGCACTGTACTGAGGCTCTGTGCTGCAGATAGTGAGGAAGGGGACTGGAAAACATTCACTTCCCATCTCAATTGTTGATTAGTGTTGCTGTGTGCCGTTAAATATCTTTATTTAATAGCTGCATTTTAATAGTGAGAAAATGATTTATAGTTTGCACATACCAATGGCATGTTATGACAGTTTTAGTAAGGCATACAACAACTCACATGTTTGGGCGGTTCAAAATGGCGTCCTCCATGTGGCATGACCTCACATATACGGTCACACCTGGGTCGAGATCACGCTGTGCAAAGGATGCCATTTTGTTCTACAAATGCCATCCTCCATGAGGACTGGACAGTCACCCTGAGCGCTGTCAGCTGGACAACATACAGCCACTCAAGCGTGCAGGCAAGGCAAGCCTTGTATACACAGACAGCATGCCACTGGTGTGTAACTCCTTCCCTCTCTTGCCTAAAACCCCAATCGGTTTTTTAAATTCTTATTTCACTCTAGGAGCATTAGTCTGTTTGTTTCCCCTTCTGTAAAATAGAGCTAATACTCATCCTCCCAGCCCAGTTCAGAAGGTTGTTGTGATTAGTTAATATCTGTATAAACAGCAGGCATCTCTATTAAACTGCTTTGTAGTACCTGGATAGAAAGCACCTATAGAACTGCCAAGTATTATTTATTATTATGAACATCCAACCTGAGTCACCATTATGTATGACTAATGCCAGTGGTGTCCCAATACCACATTAATTCAGAGATGGCAACTGGTGGCCATGGGGCCGCATCTGGCCGGCCAGGTCATTTTATTTGGCCCATCACAGCCCCACTCGGGGCAGGCGCCCCATTGGCACCAGGAAAGGCGCAGGGCACCGAGGGGGAACGCCTCACCTGCACCCAGACACACGCCTCCCCTGGCACAGGAGCCACTGCTGGGGGGTGAGCTTGCTCTCCAGCCCCCCCGGGGCAGAACCTGGCCCCAGCACCACGTGCCCCAGCTCACCCCTGCCCTGGGTGAATGAGCCGGGCTACTGGCATCAGGGGCCAGGGGAATCCTAGCGAGGCGGGGCCAGCAGCTGACATTGCCCCCCGCCGTACACCCTGGGCCAGGGGACTGACAGGCCCTGCGCAGGTCCCCAAGCGGGGCTGTTGGGCCAACCTCCCCCGTCTCTCTAACGCGCTGCGGGGACCCAGGCGGCTCAGGCACGTGCAGCCCGCCCCAAGCCGCACGCGCATGAACACGGGGCCCGCTTACCCCCAGCGAGGCTGCGCTGCGCACGCAGCACGAGGGGAGGGGGAGTGACGCGCGCGCCAGACGGCCACGCGCCGGGAGACCGAAGTAAGGTAACGGAAGCGAACTCGCGCGCCACTCAAGCTTACTCTATTCCCCCGGCCCCTCCCGCCCGTGCAGGCGCACATGCGCAGTGGCGCGCGGTGATCTCGCTCCGCCTACGCTGCGTGCGTTGGGCGGTCCGACGGGTGATGACGCAGCGCGTGCTGGCGGTTTGAAAGCCTGGCGCGACAGAGCCCGCGCGCTACTCTGCAGCGATGTCGCTGGTGAAGCCCTTCGATAAACTCCCGACGCTCAACTCGGCCACTGTCTTGGTAGGTCTGTGAGGAATCCGCGTCCCGTCCCCTGCCCGGAGCGCCCGGGACCAACAGCCCCGTTACCGCCGCTTCCCTCCAGCTAACCGTATGCTTCGGCCAATCGGCGCCGTCCGAGGCCTTTGGCCACGCCCTGCGTCCTGATTGGTGCTCTGAATTTAGTATGCAAACAAGTCGCCCTGCCTCCCCAGGGGCCTGTGCTGATAGGCGGGGAGGCTTGTTTGCCCCGCCCCTTAGAGCGACTGTGGGCAGGTCTCGTGCCCTCCCCAGGCTAAGCAGGATCCTGTCTGGTCAGTACCTGCACAGGGGACCCAGTTGGAGCAGGGGCTGGAGGGGTGACTGGGCCATGCGTGCTCTGCGGATGGCTACCTGAGCCCCAGCCTGGCTGTGGGGGATGCGGCCCTACCGAGGGCACCTCCTCTGCTGGGCTACAACACTGAAACCCTGGTTGCCTCTGTTCTCCTTAACCTGTGCTAGGTGTTCCCCTAGTGCCAGGGGCTTGAGAGACCTGCACAACTGGACACATGTGCCTGGGGTCTGATGGGCACAAGCCCAAAATGTAGGGCCAGGTGGCTGCAACTTCTCCCCACAGATGTGCCGTTTGCTGTTAACCAGCTGCCCCATCATGCCCCAGAAGTGGCTGCCTGTGTGTGAGCCATCTTCCCTGAGCCTTGTTGTCCATAACGTGCCCTGGGACCTCTCAAGGTGAAGGGCACTAGCTAGTGACTTCCCTCCGTCTTTTGGTTGCATCTCTTACAAGCCATTTTCCCTTCCTGAGCAGTTGGTGGGCACGGATGAAAGTCAGCAGCAGCAGCTAGCAGAGGCAATTCTTAAGGAGAAAAAAACCTTCAAGATAAATATGTAAGTGATGGGAAAGAGTGGAACAAAAATCTTCCCAATTCAATTCTGAAATTATTCTTTGCCAAGGTTTATTTGTGTCTTTTTCTTCTAGACTCCATCTCAAATTGAGATCTGGTCAGATAGGCTTGTGGAAGTAGTTTTGGTTATGGCAGATTAAGTTAAAACTGAGGCGCTGCAGGAAATGGATAGTGATTCAGTATGGCTGCATCTGCACTTGTCAAATGCAGACCTGAAACTCACAGGTGCAATCTCCACGGTGGTAGCAGTGGAATCAAATGTAATCCAAGGATAGAATTTGCTTTTCTGAACCCCCAGAGCACAATATTGCATCAATGTGGTTGTACAACTGCAAGCTACAACTTCTCAGTAGGATTTAGGTGTATGTACAAGAGACAAGTTGCATTTTCTTCAGGAAATAGCAGTCCACACCTGATTAAAGGGGGAGAATATTTGTTTTCACATCCGACGAAGTGGGTATTCACCCATGAAAGCTCATGCTCCAAAACATCTGTTAGTCTATAAGGTGCCACAAGACTCTTTGCTTGTTTTCATTTGTTTACTGTGCATTACTTAGCCCTCTGTGGAATGGTCTACCCTGCAGCTGGGGACATGCCTCCTGATGTGGGCAGACAGACTTGCACTGTCTCTGCTCAAGCTAACACACTAAAAATAGCAGTGTGGCAACCGCCACCTGGGTCATTGGGTGCCTAACCCGAGCCATAACCTATGCTGTGACAGCCAAGCTGCTATTTTTAGTGTGCTAGCATGAGTCTGTCTGCCCTCCCTGATACCAGCTGCAGTGTAGACATACCTCATATAGCCCAAGTGCTTGGAGATGAGTGCTGGGTGCAGTATAAGCATCTAAATAGATATAGATAGATAGATAGATAGATTTTTTTTTTTTGTCTGTGTGGGTCTTCCATTCAAAAATGGAAACTCTCTGAAATCAATAGGGGGAGTCAGGCAGCTGTGCCTCACACTACTTTAAACTGATTAGATTTCAAGTTTCCTTGTAAAATGTCCACTAGCTGCAATTCTTGTCCTACACGCATCCTTTTATGTATATGTTATTCCTCCTCGCGTTATTGATTTGCATTTGGAATTTTAACTCCAGCTTAAATGATAACTTCTGTCTGGGAATTCCCTTTGTTGCTAATGTAATGACTTTGGCAATGCATTAACTTGGATTTTTGGGAGAAGGGTATATTTCTCTCGCTGCTTCAGCACTAGTGATTCTAAAGCAGTATAATTGTCCACCAGAACTCCTGAGAAACTTCCAAAATCCACAGCACAACACAACACAGTTTGGACCATTCAAGGCCATTGGCAAGTGTTGCCTGATCTATTGATTGTAGGTGAACTACATTACCACAGTTAGCACTCTGGAATTTGGTAGGTTCTTGTCCCAAGATTAGGCCAAGTATTATCAGAATTACTGTTCAGCTGGGAGCTCCAATGTGCACAGCAATGACAACACTCACACTTAGGAAAAACCTTCTGTATTTGTAATAATTTTATGAACACAATCAGCAAACTCACAAACACTCCAACCAAGCAAGGTAGGTAGATGTAATACAGAATGAGTGGAGCGTCCCTATACTTATGCCGGCCCTTGCAGAACAACCTGAAGTGTTAGGTATCGTCTTCCCCCTCACTATCATCACCATCATCAATGGTCATCACCCTGGCATCTCCCGAGGCATACAGACAATGGTACAGCCAGGTTACATGGCATTCTTGTGGTCAGACATCTGCTGATGTCTCTAGCTTAAAATATCCCTGGCTGATATAAACTAACATCTTGTGGTTACCTGTCAGCAGTTCAGTCATTACCACATTCTGTCTTGTGATACCTTATGATCTATGGTTGGTCTTTGTTAGCTACTTATGCTTCAACTTTTTTGGGCCTTATACCCTAATTAGTTTAGCTAAGCTATTGGCCTACAAACATCAAGACCTGTAAGACCACTGCATTCCTGCCTTAACTTTATACCTTTGCCTCACCTAGCAAATACCTATAAGTTGTAAGTATTACAAAGGTACAAGATTTGCCAGATATCATCACCTGTGCTCCAAACCATTCTGATTGTAATTCAGCCATGGAGACTTTCCAAAATATGCAGCTCCACTTCCTAAACATGATAAAAGGCACTAGATCTGTCCCTGAACTTTTCCATAAATGTCATCCTAAGTTTTTAAGCCAAATCATTTTTGACAAACGGTGTTACAAACAAAAGTATTTTCCAGAGAGAGTTTTCACCCTTAAAATTTAAACTCTCATATCTCAGAAATGACTTCCAATTTTTTTCGAAATCTGGTCAAAAAGATTCTTCCTTAGCCACACATAAAACACACTCTGAAGCTGAAAAGATCACTTTTTGAGCGTTGCAGGGGTGGTTATCATTAAATATACCATAGAGAGCTGGTTAGAAGTTTTAATTGGGAAGATGCTACACTCTCTCTGTGATACATAGATAAAAAAATACTGTATCTCCTAACTTACAGAACCTCAAGGTACTTTACGGTAGGGGTTCTCAAACTGGGGGTTGGGACCTCTCAGGCGGTCGCAAGGTTCTTACATGGGGGGTCGCGAGCTGTCATCCTCCACCCCAAACCCTGCTTTGCCTCCAGCATTTATAATGGTGTTAAATATATAAAAATGGTTTTTAATTTATAAGGAGGGGGGTCTCACTCAGAGGCTTTCTATGTGAAAGGGGTCACCAGTACAAAAGTTTGAGAACCTCTACTTTACAGGATAGTCAAGTGCTACTGAAGTAGACTCTGATGTAGAATGCAAAGCACTATTTACTGACATTATCCTACACACATGCAGTGTTGCCAAGGAAGTACAGTGCTGCATTCAACTGTAGTTACACGAGAATTTTTAGGCCTCTAAAATGTAATTATTGTAATGGAAAGACAAACTGTATTATACTGTTCTTAGGTGTGCTATGTGTAAAATATCTTATTTAAACGAACCAAAGCCATAGCTGGCAGAGCATTAAAGGATCTTCTGAGCAAACTACATACCAAATGTGTTCATCATAAGTAAACACTGTAGCCAGACCATATCTGGTACGAGATCATGACAGCTACTTGATTTGAAGTTGATCAAGCAGACCAGGTCTAACACTCTTCTTCTGACAATTAAAAAAGGAAAAACATAAAACAACCCTGCTGTCACTAATGACTGTGAGGAGTTGGAACCTCTGGTCCACATCTCATCTGAAAGATGACCTCTAACAGCACACAGTTCCTGATACCTTGCTAGGGCTTTTATAGGGAAGAGTCCAGTACAAATCCTTGGAGAAAACTATTGTCATATGGGATGGCCTCATTAAGCAGCTTGGAGGGAACAAAGTTCATGCTACCAAATGTCAATTGTGGCTGTTAATGACTGTGAATAGGCTTATGGGTGACACCAGGAGTGCCATTTAACCAAGCAGTGAGTCTCATCAACTGCTTATAGCCATTGAAATACATGGCACTAAATTAGGGTGACCAGATGAGAGAGAGGAAAATATCGGGACACGTGGAGGGGGGAGTCTGCCGACGGAGCTAAAAAAATAAGGCGAATGCTGCCAGCGGAGCAAAATATCGGGACAAATTGCGTCCTGACCAAAGATCGGTCGGGACAAACACCTAAATATCGGGACGGTCCCGATTGGGACATCTGGTCACCCTACACTAAATCTGTTCCTGCTAACCATTCTAGCTAAGTAAGTGGCTGGCAAAATGGATTCTGCTTTGTCCCTCTATTCAGTTTGGGTAAACTTGCAAACTTATTTTGTCTTTCAGCCACGTGGCGACCTCCCTCCCTTTACCTGCTGAGAGAGATCATATCCGGCCCCGGATTGATCTGATTGCCTTTATGATTAACATGCAAAGCAAACACAGGTAAATGCAGAAGGGGTTGGAACAGTGGAGGGAGAACTTGAGGAAGGAGTTAGTTGTTAGTTTAACCTGGGGTAAACTGATCCAGCACCTGCATCATTGTGATGGTTAGAAGCCCACGGAGCCATTGGCTTTCAGACACTGGACTTGCTGTAGTGGAACAGATCAATAATTCCTCCAGCAGTTATCCTGCCTATGGCAATGAATAAATTATATGAAACCTGCTTTCTTATAACACACCTAATTGTGCAGTGCTCTGCCATAGCAAGGAGGGTGGCATTTCTTTCTGATCACGCTATTAATTTGCTTATGCAGAGTCAGGTGCATGAAATCTGAAAATTTATCATCTGTAAAATGGAAACAACATACAAGTTGGTGGTGGGTGTTACGGTGTTCTGATAGCAGGCCTACCCTAGGCAGTCTTAATTAACAGTCCGAGCTGAGTCAATGGTGTGTACAGGTACTCTTTATGATGGCATTGCTAAACCAGGTCCCTCTGGGATTGGAGCTCCATCAGTCAGCAGGACTAACATGATCTTTGATCTTTGTCTATCTTATCCCTTACGTCTCTCAGCTGTGCCACTGCACCAGAGTGTTGATACAAAGAGAAAACCAATCCTGTTTTTATTTTTATAATGAGGATAAAACTTTATTGCTGGGAAAAGTAAGAGTGTTGCCAAAGCCACTTCATTTGTGACCTTTGATTCTGGACTCGAACAGATCTTCAAAAGTAACCGGTCACACTGGACAGCCATCCATATGAAAGTCATTATAAAATACAAGGACTGGGATTTTCAAAGAAGACTAAAGGAGTTAGGTGCCCAGTGGGATTTGGATGCCTAACTTCCTTAGGCTCCTCTAAAGATCTCCACCAAGATATTTATTCATTTGAACAGTATCCTCTTACTCTTGAGTTTTGTTCTCCTTTCTGTCTGTCTCATGGCTTCTCTAGCACCCATCTTTAGTATCTAAACACAAAGGAGAGAGACTTTCGAAGGCATAAATGGCAGCTACACCCAAGTCCTTCTGACTTCCAGTAGGAGGTGGATGTCCATCTGTCATTTGTGCCTTTGAAAGTCTCTCCTTTTGTGCTGCTCTGGCTTCCTGGTGTGCTGGTGACAGTACTAGCACTAGCCTAACCTCTGGTTTAACTGGATTATATGATGGGTTTTTTTTCTTTCCTTTTCCATCAGTCTTAGGAATGTTGAAGCTTCACTATCACACATGGATGCCAACTTCTTCCTTGGGAAAGTGTGCTTCCTCATCACAGGTGGTATGTATGGCCGAGTAGCTGCCTTTTTCTTTCTCCTCCTTCCAGTGTTTCATCACTTCTTATTCTACTCCTTAGAACACCTGGAATGGCTTCACCTTAAACAAAACAAGCCAACAGCTTGTCACAGAAGCTTTTCTTTAAATGTTGCTGAATCTCATCTCTTTTCCCCAGCTCAGAACATGTTTTTTACTTCACTTGGTCCTTCCCTTCATTTCCTCCAATCAGGTGTCTCTTTTCTGCCCTTGCCCCCATGGATACGAATTGCAAGATTGATTTGTATGGAATGGCAAAGTGTCTTCCCATGGACTTTTCTTAATGGTAATCTCAATGCCATTCTGTTTGACCTGCTCATCACTGCCTGAATGAGCTTTGCTATTATGAGGACTATTGGATCATTTGTGGAACTAAACATTCCTCAGTGCTCTTCTCCACTGGGGATGGGCTGTGGAATATTGCAAAACTTTCCCTAATGCCTTCCTGTTTTCTCTGGTGAAGTTGGTAGGATGAATCACTGCAGCGTAGAGATGAATGCTGTCCGGAAACTAGGAAACCTCTACTGCAGCCCTGTCCTATTCTGTGAGCTGGATGTAAGGATATTTAATTTTGTGGTTGGGGGGATGGTGCAGGGAGGGGCGGGAGATGGGGGTCAGCAAATCCTCCTATTAACTAACAATATCTGGTATGTCAGCAATAAATCATGATGAGGTGTGTGATTAAACCTAATATCAGTGTATACTGCTTGTATATTTTGATTGTAAAGACCAAATCCTTGCAGCCACTCAAAGTGCAGGTAGTAGAGTCAATGTGCTTCTAGAAACTTATTCTTGTTTTCATTTAAATAACCTCTATTTAGATTGTAATAGCACAAGAAGACACAATCCCTGCCCTATAAAGTTGACCGGCTAAACCAACAAAGGATTGGAGGAAAGTGAATAGGGAAGTGTTATTTACTCCTTCACATAACACAAGAACCTGGGATCACCCAATGAAATTAATAGGCAACTGGTTTAAAACAAACAAAAGGAAGTACTTATTCACACACCACACAATCAACCTGTGGAACTCGTTGCCAGGGGATGATGTGAAGGCCAAAATTATAATGGGGTTCAAAAAAGAACTAGATAAGTTCATGGAGGATAGGTCCATCAGTGGCTATTAGCCAAGATGGTCAGGGATGCAGCCCCATGCCCTGAGTTGTTTCTAGCCTTTTACTCCCAAAATCTGGGAGTGGACGACAGGGGATGGGTCACAGATAATTGCCCTGTTCTGTTTATTCCCAGTGAAGCACCTGGCATTGGCTGCTGTCAGAAGACAGGATACAGGACTAGATGGACCCTTAATCTGACCCACTATGGCCATTCTTATGTAAAGGGATAAGCAAAGTGCTCAGGGTGATCAGAAACCCACATCTTGATAGCTACGAGGTTGATGGTAACTAGCTGACTTCTTTGCTGCGTGGATTTTCCCCTCTGAGACATGCAGCCCCAGTACACCAGTTCCCTGAAACATTCTGTCACCTTGCTGTGAACCCATGAGCTGCCATCCCTATCTGTTATGCAATTGCCCTGCAGCTCGCACATCCCAAACACTTCCTGTTTCCCAAGCTCTACAGCGTAAGGCACAGCACCTCCTAGAGGGGCACATACTTCATCCCTGCAGTCAGATGTGTACTTGGGGGTGGGGAAATTTATCGGCTGCTGCTGTTTGAAGGGCTGGGGGAAGAGAGCTTGCATAATGGAAATGGCTTGCTGCTCCCTTGCACATAATCGGTCATCCTGAATCTAGTGACTGCCTATCCTACCTTCCCTCATCAACCCTGTGGCTCTGCTGCCCCTTTTCACTCCTTCCTCCCTCCCCCTCTCCCCAATTTCATACCAGTGGGTTTGGGTCCCAGTACTTCTTCAAACGGGCTTTCAACCTTTTTGACTCTGTCCCCTTCTTCCCACTGGCCCTAGACAAGTAGGTGAGCAGGTTTGGGAACCTCCATGTCTAGTTGATCTGGGTCCCACTTAACTTTGGTTCCTGCCTGCGCCTCAGCACCAACTAGATTTTCTTTTCCGTCCCTTTATTTTTAAGTAACTTGTGGGTTTTGGTTTTCTCCCTCTGCTTCCAGTCTGAAGGAATCAGAGTTGCCACAGCTCAGCGGCTGCTACGGATGTTGCAGATCTGCGCTGGTCACGTGCCGGGGGTTTCGGCCCTCTTCTTCAGTTCTTTGATGAAAAGCTCCATTGATGAGTAACCTTGATGTAAATCCATTGCCATTCTTCCTGTCCACACTCTTCGATCCTGTTTCAATCTGCAGAAATAGATGGAAATGGGAATTTTGTTGAGACGCTTTTTCTGTTGATTTGTAATGAGGCCAGCTCGTTCCATGCTGCTGCTTGCTTTTGTTACCTTTACAGGAAAGGCTTGGTTCCTGTTTGGTGGGTGGCTGTGGTGATACTAAATGAATCTCCTTTCTCCTCCTATCCAATTAAGTTTTTTTTTTTTTTTTTGTTGAGAGAGAGCTGCTGTCTGAGAGAGCTGGCTGGGGGGGAAGGGAGAGATGCAGGTCCTAGGTCAATGTGTTGTATCCTAGCAGTAGGGTGTCAGGAGAGGAAGTATCAGAAGGCTGCTGCCTGCTCTCTGCCTAGTACCAATTATAGATAGTCCAGGTATGTGTATGGGGGCATGGATTTGCTCAGCGTGGTGGTGAAAGTGTGTCTATTACACAGAAAAGTGCAGAAGTCACTCTTCAATGACTTTTATTATTCTAAAAGTAAAGATCCACAAAATGGTTCCTCTCTAACAAAGTTTGATTTCAAAGGGCCTAACTTTCAGAATTGCTGAGTGCCTCTGAAAGTCAGGCCCTTAATCTGCATTCCTCCAGCTTCCCTGGATCTTGTGCCATCTCTGCTCTTTCTTCATGAGTGGAAAGGTGTAATGTGGCTAACCTGGCTATAAACATGCTGCATAATGTGTTTTTCTTACAGATTGCACATGCCTATACATTTGCACTGTGCCTATAAACCCCAAAGTCAGACTATACTTGTCGAGACACAAATAGCAGTAATTGTATTGGGAATATACCATGAATCTGATACTATGTGCTGGAATATTAAGTTAATAAAATGTGTAATATCTAAAAATTAGTCCAGACTCTCTCTATTCTCTGGTAACATTCACTGATACATAGTGTGGGTGCGCTGGGAAAACAGTAGGTATTTTTCATCAGTGGTGTAGCTCTACACTGGTGCTACCAACAGTGTAAACTGAGTGTGGGAGTTCTTACCAGCTTGTTTAGCTTCTGTTGTATTAACTTGAGATGGGTTGCAATTACCACTTCAATCCACAAGATGGTGCTAAGACCTCATCACTGGAATAAACCCCTTAATAAACATCTGAACAACCTTCCTGAACAAATGGTCTAGGCTCTTCCATACTGAATAGGAAATAAATCTTTTTCTAGAATAAAAAAACCTCTTAAAAGAAGTCCCTTAAGTTAAACCAGAGTGTGTGGGGGGGTGATCCCTCACACTGAACTAATGAATACAGAGCCCCAGCCCCAAGTGCAATGCAGGTTCAATCAGCTCTGGGTGTTGGCAGTCATCACAGAAAGGACTTAGGGAGGCTCTGCGCCTCCCTAACACCCTGAGGGTGCACAAATCCCATCTACAATCCTCTTGACACCGTGACCATGGGGAGGGAGATGGAGAGGTCTCCAGCAGCCAGCTTGAACAAAAGAGCTAAAATGTTAAGCTGTGTTTCTATGTCCAAAAGCAATGGCTGCAACTCATGGGAGGAAAAAGCGGAGTGGATTTTCATGCCCATATAGCAAGAATTCAAAGCCCACAGCAGCTCAATCAATGTGAACTATTTTCAGCTAGCGTTGTGCACACAGTTTGGAGGAGCCAGTAGTTTCAATGTGATCTTGAAGCACAGGTGCAAACTCATGTGGGTGGGTAATTGAAATGGAAGAAGTCCAGTTTAGGTTCTTTTGTTCCCTTCACTAGCCAATGCAGGATGGGTCCTTATACTATATTCTCCTGACAGTTGTCCAGTCTACTTTTAAGTGATTCCGACAGTAGAAATCAGATGAGTCATTTAAGAGCATAAGACTGGCTGTACTGGGTTGGACCAGAGTCCATCTACCTCAGTATCCTGTCTCTGACCATGGCCAGTGATCAATGCTTCAGAAGGAATGAACAGAATAGGGCAATTTTCAAGTGATTCAGCCCGTGTTGTCCAGTCTCCACTTTTGGCAGTTGGATGCTTAGGGACACCTGAAGTCTGAGGTTATGTCCTGACCATCCTGGCAAAGAGCTATTGATGGACCTATCTTCCATGAAGTTGCCTAATTCTTTTCTGAACCCAGTTACACTTTTGGCCTTCACAACATCCCATTACAGCACGTTCCACAGGTTGACTGCATTGTGTGAAGTACTTACTTTTATTTATTTAAACCTGTTGCCTATTAATTTCATTGGGTGACCCCTGGTTCTTGTTATGTGAAGGGATAAATAACACTTTTTCTACACCATTCATGATTTTTATTTTTATTTTAGATTTCTATCATATTCCCCCTTCATCATTTTTTTTTAAAGATGAACAGTCCCAGTCTTTAATCTGTCCTTGTATAGAAGCTGTTCCATATCCCTAATCATTTTTATTGTCCCTTTCTGTACCTTTTTCCAATTCTAAAATACCCTTTTTTATGATAAGGTGATCAGAACTGCTATTCAAAGTAGGGGCGTACCATGAATTTATATAGTGGCATTATATTTTCTGTCTTGCCTGTCCCTTTCCTAATGGTTCCTAATGTTATTAGCTTTTTTGACTGCTGCCACTGCTCATTGAGCAAATGTTTTCAGAGAACTATCCACGATGACTACAAGATCTTTCTTGAGTGCTGGCATCTTATTTAGACCCCATCATTTTATATGTATAGTTGGGATTATTTTTTCCCAACAAGCATCACTTTCTTGGGAGTTAAGGTTAAGATTCTGTCACAGGTATTTTTAGTAAAAATCAGGGACAGGTCATGGGCAATAAACAAAAATTCACAGAAGTCCATGTCCTGTCCTTGACTTTTACTAAAAATACGTGTGTGTGTGCGCGCGCAGGGGGAGCTAACATTGGGAGTGTGGCTGGGTGGGGCCGTTGGGGGGCCTCTGCTCTAGCCCCAGGGGGCCCCTGCTCTGGCTGTTGCGGAAGTCATGGAGGTCACAGAATCTGTGACCTCGGTGAGAGAATCGTACCCTTAATGATAGTCTAATTTTTTTCTCTGGGATGAAAGTCCTCACTGTGCTCTTCACTATCATCACCCACTTGTATGACTTTACCAATTCTTGCCTTTTTACCCTCAGACTCAAATCTGTGTACTACCCCAGCATGTCCTCCCTCATCACAGCCCTTGAAGAGAGAAAATGCAGAAACCCATTTGCCCTACTCTCCTCTGAGACTTTTTAAAGGTTGTTGAATCTCTACTGCTTCAAGATAAAATCTAGTTCCTTCAAGAACAGCTGTTCTTTCCCCCCTTTCCCATGGCAAACATTTCTCTGGTGGTTAGAAAGGCTGTCCTCCTTTACCTATAGCCCTGATCAACTGATCTTTCTGTAATGTAACTGGAGCATGCCTGAGAGTGTGATGCTGTGTCTCAGGTCCATTACATTTTACAAATAGAAGTTCTTGGGACTCATCTAAAGTGACAACCACAACTATGTAAAGACCTCTGGGAACTGCTGGCTGTTTGTTTAGACAGGAGACAGCACGGCCTGTCATGGAGCCGGGCCAGACAGCCAAAAATATCTTGATCTAGACTCAAAGCACAGCTTTAATACTTACTAGAGATGGGTTATGGAGGTGGCATTCACATCTAGATGAGGTTTATGGAAGGGTTGGAGGCTGAACTAGGACTACATTTAGGCTCCACCATGTTGAACTCTCATGAGAGATTTGGCCAAAACTGTAGAAATCTAGTGAAAATCAATTGTTTGTGCAATGTGCCACTATCCTGCTCTTCATCTCTCTGTGCCTCCATCCCCTGCCTCCCTCAGATGCTGTGAGGATGAGTCTACTAATGTCTCAGGTTTGATCTACCCTCAGAAGTTCTGCCAGTATATCTTGGTTGGTTGGGGTGTGATTTTTTTCAAACCAATTTAGTTATGCCATCAAAACCTTCCTAGTGTACACACAGTTATATCAATATACAAGTGCTTATACTGGTGGTTATGCCAGTCAAACTAGTATTGGCGTCACTAGTATAAGCAGTTCTAAACCAGACCCAGAAAACAGGCCATTCCTGGGTTTGGAATTGACCTGGAACCAGAATCATAGAGATGGGTTCATATCTGGGGACGTAAATATGGACCCTTTGCAATTTGGTGTGGAATTGGGGACCAGTGTGTGAGTTCAGATTCCTGTTTAAAGATATCTCCAATATTTATCTTTTGAAGCCTACTAGAGTAGTTACCAAATAATCCAACTGTCCATGTAGTGTAGCTAGAGGGTGTTTGCTAGTTAAAATCAGTGCAGGGACTACACTAGATGAGGGACGTTGTGATGTTTGTGAGTGAAGCTTTGGTAGCTGCTCTCCCGAGTGTTGCAATCAGTGGTGACGCTAGTGAGATGGTAGGCGGTGCACTTTCTGTTGAGTCAATGCTGAACTGATGGTACTGTATGGTGTTAGAGGACACTGAATAGCTGCAGGTCTCCACTGCCAGAAGAGACACAAAACAAAGGTCCCAATGCTGATTAGAGAAAACGAAAATACTTGTTTTCCTTTTGTCTGGTTTCAATTTTGATTTTGTACGAACGGGGGCTTAGTCCCAGCCGAATTCCAGCTGTGCTGTTTATGGTCTGTTGGCCTAATTCCCCCTGCAGTTTCCACCATGTACACTATTCACTTCCTAGCCTAAGCTGTTGAACAGCTGCCACTCTGCAGCCTGCAACTAGCTGTCCGTTGGTGGGAGGGATGGGTCCTGAGCAAGACAAAGCAATGGCTGGTGTAGCACAGCACCGGATGGCAGAAGGGCTGGGGTCTTTTTCTGACTCGGCTCTTGACTTTCTGCATGTCCCTTAACATCTCTGTGCCTCGCTCTCCCCATCTGTAAAATGGGTCACATCTCTGTGAATTACCAGAGTGTTAATGAATGAATGTACATTTGTAAAGGGCTTTGAGCCCCTCAGATGAAGCGAGGGACAGAAGTGCAAAGTAGAGTTGGCTGGAAAAATTCAGAGCAAACTCTTTTTGTCAGGATTTACTGATGCAGTGAAATTGAAACCTCTTCCTGAGCGTATATCTACAGAGTACAGACACTGCAGGCTCAGCTAGTATGTGCATGCAGTAGATTTTGCTTATTAGCAACTCCTCAGTTATGAACCAATAACTTCTATTATCCAGTCGTTGCTAACAAGAAGGCAGGTTTGCAAAGCAGCAGCCACAGTAGGAACTATTGGGATGTGCCTTCCCTGGCTGCAGCCCTGCAAACCTGCCTGCTGGTGGAGCTTGTCTCCCCAAAAATCTTGCTAAGAAGCAGCATACCATTGCCAATCTCTGAATCCCGTTAACATTAAAGTCAGTGGGATGGGACTGGTTCCCAGCAGCAAGTTGCTATTAACCAAAAGTTAATATCTGGGTTGCTATTAAGTAGAATCTACTGTAAATAGCAGCGTAGAGAGGCATGGCTTAGGTGAGCAGAGCGCCTTACACCAGCGATTGTCAAGCTGGGGCCCGCAGAGACTGCGCTGCGAAATATTACCAAAATGTATTTCTAAAAAATGTCACTGCACGTCTGTATTGAAACCTCTGGACCCCTCGGCCCCCTGGCAGACTCCGAGCTCTGGTAGCTGTGAGCAATGCCCCTGCCTGGGCTGTCAGCTCGGCGCTAGGTCCAAGCTGCAGAGGCTTCAGGGAGGGGGAGAGTCGGTAAGTTCTTGGACTGCACGTCACTTCCCCCTGGGGCACAGGCTCCTGCACCCTCCCCAGCCCCCCACCGGGGAGCTCCCAGCCCGGCAAGTCCCACTACACTCACAGCTCGGGAAAGAAGCAGCTCCAGCAGCAGAAGGAGCCCAGGGGCGGCTCCAGGCCCCAGCATGCCAAGCGCGTGCTTGGGGCGGCATGCCGCGGGGGGCGCTCTGCTGGTCGCTGGGAGGGCAGCAGGCAGTCAGCCTGCGGAGGGTCCGCTGGTCCCACGGCTTCGGTGGAGCCTGCGGGAAGTCCACCGGAGCCGCGGGACCGGCGACCGGCAGAGCGCCCCCCACGGCATGCCACCGTGCTTGGGGCGGCGAAATGGCTAGAGCCGCCCCTGAGGGAGCCCCATCATGGAGCCAGGCAGGTGCGGAAGGTCCCTCTGGTCCAAGCTGGTCCCCATGTTCCTCTGGGTGCTCACATGCTCTTCTCAGGCTCAGCTACCACAGCACCTCCCTGCCCTGCTGGGCAGCCATGTCCTGGCTCTGTGCTGTCGAGTGCTGAGTGGAGACTGGGCAGCCTCCTGGGCTCCACAGCCTCTGTGCATCCCACTCCTCTCGCCTGTGTTTATATGACGTACACATACTTCTGTCAATCCGTTTCTCGGGGGGTGTCCATGATCAACATTGGATTTGAAAAGGGGTCTGTCAACAAAAAAAAGTTTGCAAATCTCTGCCTTACCCAACTGAACCCCCAGGATATACTCCCTCCAATGGCTCTCTCCATGCCCAAGCAGTGCCTTCCATTTCTACACTGCCATTTTTAGCAGTGTAGTTTCCCATTGCCAGAACCTTTCCCTGCTACACTGAAAGGCTCTGCCAGCTCCCTGCTGCTTCTTCCCTGCCAAAGCCTTTCACCCCTGCACATAGCAATGCACCATGGTGACAAGTGTGCCCGTAGCCTGCCTTGCATTGTGGCATGTTGCTGCACATGTAGTGCCTGTGCTGTACATGCAGACGTAGACTGAGACAGAGCGATCTTACAGAAGTTCTGACAGACCCTAGGCAGGTGTCTGATGAAAACCTGCCTGGTTTTCTGCCAGCTTGCCTGACTGGCTGATAGAGCTCCTGTGTGACAGCCCCATCATGCAGACAACCTCGGAGCCAGGGCTTCACTCCCCCGGCAAAGAATTTTGAAATTTGAGTTCTTCGAGTGATTGCTCATGTGTATTCCACAGTAGATGTGCACGCTCGCCATGTGCACCGGTGTCGGCAGTTTTTCCCTTAGCAGTACCTGAACTGGGGGAGCACCGCTGCGACCCCTGGAGTGGCGCCTCTATATCGTGCTATAAGGGGAGCTGCACGCTTCCCCCACCCTCAGTTCCTTCTTGCCGCTGGTGAAGGTAGTCGGAACATCTAGCTCTAGCCTTGCTGCAGCTTCTCTAGTTGACTTTAGTGGTACAGTTACTTTTAGTAGCTTTTCAAGTGGTTAGAGTGGGCTCGGGGCATGCCCCATGTGCCAGGCTTCAAGTTGGACGACTCCTGTTGTCATTCTATGCCCAGAAGTGATCTGCACGCTGAGTGACTCCGCTGCTTGGGCGAAACTCACATAAGTGAGTGCTGCAAGATCTGCAGGTCGTTCAAGTCACGGACTAAGAAGGCAAGGGACATCAGGCTTCGCACTCTCCTGATGGAATCGGCACTGGCCCCTACCCTGGTACGCCGAGCGGACTCGGCGCCCGGCACCGCGTCTTCGGTGCATAGCGAAGTCCCCTCCACTAGCCGGCACCACTCCCTTTCCAAGAAGCAAGGGAAGACTTCCGTCTCACAGCAGCACCAAGAAAAGGAGGGGGTGAGGCTGGTCCTGAGCCAGGCAGCCCTCGATTCCCCCCAGGCCCTACGCCTCCGACTCGTGTTGAGCGGAGCAGCCCAGTTCTGTCTGCTCATGCCTCCTCTGCAGTGAGGATGCCGGAGGCTGCACAGGCCGTGCTAGGCATCTTGAGCTTATTGATACCCGGGGCACCACCGGTGTCGGTCCTGAGGCAAGTCGCCGCTGGGCGCTCATCAGACCTCCCCGGCACGGCGCAGCTCCCACTCCGGTCTTCTCATGGCTCACGCCAGTCCTCTACACCAGTCAGGTTGACTGGATTGCCGCTCGAACGGGAGTCTCGAGGCCCCTCCATGCCGCGCGGCGACAATCACAGGCACTGTGACAGGCACCACAGACACTCTTCCTCGCATTGCAGCTACCACAGCCGGTCCTGACGCCATCGATATCGACGCTCCCACTCGAGTTCCCGCTCTGCCAGGCATCGTACTCGGGACTCCTCTTGCAATTCACCAGCACAGGAACATTGTAGCTGCTGGCGCTGGAGCAAGTCCAGAGCAGCACTTCCGATGGGTACCGGTCCTCGGCATCGAGGTCCCAGTCCCACAGAAGGCACTGTTGTAGGCACTGCGCCCAGACTCCGACCTGGGGACCGAACCCCTGACTCTCTACCCGAGACTCTCGGCTCCGCACCAGCCCCCTCTCTGGCACCGGATGATGCCATTACGGCACTGCCAGACATTCCACAGGAGGACTTCAGGACTTCAGACCTCCTTAAAAGGGTGGTGTCCAACCTCCAGCTCCAGGCTGAAGAGATGGAGGGCCCGTCTGACTCCCTTTTCAGTGTGCTGTCCTCCTCGGCACCGGGCCATGTAGCCCTGTCTCTCCACCAGGGAATAGCCAACATTTCCATGACCTTGTGGCAAACTCCTGCTTCCTTGGCCCCCATTTCCAAAACGGCAGAGAGGAAGTACTTTGTGCCAGCTAAAGACCACGAGTACCTCTATTCCCACCCGGCACCTAACTCTCTGGTGGTGGAATCAGGAAACCACGAGAACAACACGGCCAGCCTGCACCCACTCCCAAGGATAAAGACACCAGGAGACTGGATACTTTTGGCAGGAAAGTTCATTCTTCGGCAAGCTTCCAGCTCAGGGTGGCCAATCATCAGGCTCTACTGAGCCAGTATGACTTTAACTTATGGGGGTCCCTACCAAAGTTTGAATCTCTCCTCCCGGAGGAGGACAAAAAGGACTTCAAGGCTCTGGTAGAGGAAGGGGCAGCAGCAGCAAAAGCAACCCTTCAGGCATCGTCGGATGCAGCTGATACGGCAGCCCACTTGATGGCTTCCGCCATTTCCATGCGCAGGGCATCCTGGCTCCTCCTGTCCGGGCTGTTGGCGGAGGCCCAGTCCCTCATTTAGGACCTGTCTTTGATGGGAAAGCGCTGTTTGTGGACCAAACGGATGCCCATCTGCACGGGATGAAGGATTCCCATACCACCCTGCAAACCTTGGGCCTCTATGTCCCACTGGCTAAGGACAAGCCCAGGCCACAAACTTCGGCTCCACCTGCACAGAGCAGATACGAGCCCCTGTCCAAGAGGCTGAGAGACCAGAGGCATCGGTCTCAATGTCTGTTCCTCAGCCCGGGCCCTCAAAGGGCAAGAGGCAGGGAAAGAGGCAGTTTTGACTATTTGCAGGGGGGCACCAGGCCTGTTGCCAGGGAGACCCCCCAATTAATAAAGTTTGTGTTCTGCAACCGATTGTCTGCCTTCCGAGTGGAGTGGTCCCGTATAACGTTGGACCAATGGACACCATTTCCAAGGGCTACGTGTTCGCTCCCACCTTACCACCCCCATCTGCCTCACCTGGAGGCGGTGGAAAGAGTACCAGTAGACTTCCAGGGCAGAGGCTTCTACTCCCGGTACTTCCTGATCCCAAAGGCAAAAGAGGGGCTCAGGCCCATCCTGGACCTACAGGATTTTAACCGGTTTCTGGTCTGCTGCAAGTTCTGCATGGAGTCCCTGGCCTCTATCATTCCCTCCCTGGACCTTCAGGACACGTATTTCCATATCCATATATTTGAAGGGCACAGGTGCTTCTTCAGGTTCCTGGTGGGGTTGGATCACTACGAGTTCACGGTCCTCCCTTTTGGTCTATCCATGGCACCCAGCGTTTACAACAAGTGCATGGCAGTGGTAGCGCCCTATCTCCGACAGAAAGGGGTGCAGATCTTTCTATACCTGGGTGATTGGCTTTTCAAGGCAGCTCTCGGTCCCAGATGCAGGCCCATGTGGAACTGCTCCTGTCCACATGCGCAGATCTTGGCCTAGAGGTGAACGAGAACAAATCTACGTCAGTCGCAGTTCAGCGCATAGACTTCATGGAGGTGCTGCTGGACTCCTTAAAGGCCACGGCCTCTCTCCCTCCAGGCAGGTTCAAGACCCTCAAAGGTCTCATTGCCTCGGTCATGGCCTTCCCCGTGACAACGGCAAGAGCGTGCCTTCAGATCCTCGGGCATATGGCGGCATGCACATACGTGGTCCGCCATATCAGGCTCAGAATGAGGCCCCTTCAGCTCTGGCTAGCCTCTCAGTACTCTCAGGCCTGGGACGGACTGGACAAGGTTATTACGGTACCACCCCAGGTAGTTGCCTCCCTACAATGGTGGTCCCTCCCGAGCAACATGCTGCAGGGGGTCCCTTTCCGGGAAACCTCCCCATCATTAGACCTGGTGTCAGATGCCTCAGATCTGGGATGGGGAGCTCATATAGGGAACATTCAAACCCAAGGGAGATGGTCGGCCTCGGACTTGTCCCTCCACATAAATGCCAGAGAGCTCAGGGCAATACGGTTGGCGTGCGTAGCTTTCAGCATGCACCTTCGTGGGAAGGTGGTCAGAGTCCTTATGGACAACACCGTTGCGATGTACTACATCAACAGGCAAGGCAGGACTCATTCCTCGGCCCTATGCCTGGAAGCTCTGAGCCTATGGGAATTCTGTGTAGACCACGATATCTCCCTGCAAGCCTTCCACCTACCCGGCGTCTGCAATGTGCGAGGTGATCGCCTCAGCAGGGTTTTCTCCCACCAGTACAAGTGGTCGCTCCACTCGGAGGTCATCCACCAGCTCTTCCGAGAGTGGGGAGTTCCCCGCGTCAATCTCTTTGCAACCAACCAGAACCAGCACTGTCTCCGGTTCTGCTCCAGGGGAGGAGTGGGAAAGGGGGCGATCTTGGATGCCTTCCTCCTGCAGTGGTCAGGCCAGCTTTTCTATGACTTCCCACCCTTTCCCCTGATCGGCAAGGTCCTGCAAAAAGTAAAAACACACAGGACGCAGGTTATCCTCATAGCCCCAGACTGGGCCTGACAACACTGGTACGGGACCCTCCTGCACCTCTTAGTGGCCCCCCCTATGGAGGCTACCACTTCGCCTGGACCTCCTCTCCCAGGAAGGAGGCCACCTCCTTCATCCCAACCTAGCCTCACTCCACCTGACAGCATGGTTGCTCAGTGGTTAGATGAGGAGGAGGGGAGGTGCTTAGTGGATGTCAAATGAGTCCTGCTGGAAAGTTGAAAGCCATCCACACGGCAGACATACCTGGCAAAGTGGTCCAGATTCTCTAGGTGGGCGGCGGAGCGGGGAACCTCCCCACTGTCCGCACCGCTCCAGATTATCCTTGATTACCTCCTGTCCCTTAGGACCCAAGGACTAGCTCCCGCCTCTGTCAGGGTACATTTGGCGGCCATATCGGCATTCCACCCGCCAATGCAGGGCCAATCGGTCTTTTCTCACATTATGACCTCCCGCTTTCTAAGAGGCCTGGACCATTCATTCCCATATGCTAGGTCCTCCATTCTGCAATGGGACCTAAACCTAGTGTTATCCCGTCTCACGGGAACTCCCTTTGAACCCTTGGCCACGTGTTCCTGGTCTCACCTCTCATGGAAGGTAGCATTCCTTATAGCTATCATGTCAGCCCGATGTGTCTCGGAGCTCAGGGCCTTGACCTCGGAACCCTCATATACAGTCTTCCACACCCCTCATTCCTCCCGAAGGTGGTCTCTGCCTTCCATATGGAACAGGACATTTTCCTCCCGGTGCTCTGTCCTAAGCCCCACTCCTCCAACGAGGAACATCGCCTTCACATGCTCAGTGTGCATAGGGCACTGGCCTTCTACCTGGACCGGACCAAGCTGTTCCGAAAATCCTCGCAGCTGTTTGTTGCATCAGCTGAGCATATGAAGGGGCAACCAATTTCTACCCAGCGCCTTTCCCGCTGGATCACCTCGTGCATACACACGTGCTATGACCTGGTGAGGGTTCCTCCACCACCGATCATCAGGGCGCACTGAACGAGAGCTCAGGCCTTGTCGGCTGCCTATGTAGCCCACATCCCAATCCAGGACACCCATAGGGCTGCCACATGGTCCTCTGTCCACACATTTTCTTCGCATTATACGATCGTCTCCCAAGCAAGGGATAACGCCGGTTTGGTAGGGTGGTACTGCATCCCAGAAACCCTTAAATTCCTACCCACCTCCATCAGATACAGCTTGGAGTCACCTACTGTGGAAAACACGAGCAATCACTCGAAGAAGAAAGGACAGTTACCTGTTCCATAACTGGCATTCTTCGAGGTGTGTTACTCAGGTGTATTCCACATCCCGCCCTCCTTCCCCTCTGTCGGAGTTGTCCAGCAAGAAGGAACCAAGGGTGGGGGGAGCGTGCGGCTCCCCTTATAGCGCGATATAGAGGCGCCACTCCAGGGGTCACAGCGGTGCTCCCCCGGTACGGTTACTGCTAAGGGAAAAACTTCCGACACTGGTGCACATGGCGAGCAGACACACCTACTGTGGAATACACCTGAGCAACACATCTCGGAGAACGCCAGTTACGGGAGAGGTAACTGTCCTTTTTGTCCTGAAATGGAATGAAACCAACTTTCAGGACTCCCTTTCTCTGCCCAGCTCTAGGGCAAACCTCTGTACGTATTTCTCTTGGTTAAATATTTATATTGCTCTAGTGCCATGCTAACCAGGATGGGTGCGGGGGGTACTGCAGCACCCCCAGGCTTTATGTGAGGCTCCGCTCCCAGCCCCACATGTAGGGTCATGGGTTGTGGGGGTGCTGAAAGCCAGCCCCCTTATTAAAAGTGTTCCGGCAACTCTGGGAATAGAATCCAGGCTTCCTGACTCCCAGTGCAGTACTGTCTACCAGGCCATATTGCCTCCCCTATTACAGGCCCTGAAATCCACTGGAGTCCTTCTGGAGGAAGGAGGAGCTGTAGGTACTATTCTGTTCTCCAGTACTGTCTAACTAGAGGGCTTAAGGCGGGGGCTCCTTCCTGTACAGAATATCACTCATTGTAATGGTCTGATAGTAATCGACAGCTGTGAAAGCCACTGCCCTCCCCTTGTGTCCTTCACGCATCCTTTCACGGCTCAGTGAAGGCAGCAGTGTGTGAAAGAGAGAGAGACCTTATTTTACATACCCACAGGCTGCTGTTCCCCCTGAGCACAGGTGCAGCTGTGGTCCCCTGCTGAAAGAGCTCTCGGGGGCTCCAGACAGCACAGGAAGAGGAGCTGGAGGGAAGGTAGTGAGAGGACATACACCGAGATGATGACCAAAGCAAACTCTCCTATTAAAGTCCATCTCCTTTCCTAACATACAGTGGCAGCAGGGCTGTCTGTGCCCTACGTATTTTTATCGCCGGGGCAGTTTTACATAGAGATGAGCGTCACCCTCCACACCTCCGAACCCAAACATCCTGTCTTTGTAGTGAGAGGGGCTGGAATCCAGTTCTAAAGCCAAACTCTCTTTACATTTGGGTTGTTTGGGTTTGGTCCATTTATATAGAGAGAAGTGTAAGTGGCAAATTGTAAGCCTGGATCCAGGTACCTGGTGCTCACCCGTCTCTGATCTCCTTGATCTATAAAGCACCAGTGTCCCTGCCCGGACCTTTCCTGCAAAAACAGCGATGCAAATGGACAATCACGAACATTTAAAATACATAAACGGGAGGCACTGTCCCTATTTTTTTCTGTCAACATTGATCATTTCTCCTCTCTGCCCCTCCCTCGTGCTCCGGTGTGTTTCAAGTGAGTTAAAATGTCTGTATTTATTTTTCTCCTCCAATCTCCTTATTTATAGCTGTCAAAAGTTGGCAGGCAAAGCCCAAACCAGAACGGTGTTCAACTCAGCCCATAGCTCTTACAGCAGATAACACTTCTCATCTTCAAAGCACTGTGCAGACAGCGACTAATTAATTTTCACAACACCCCTGGGAAAGAGGTGACTAATTATCATGCGTTGTTATGCAGTGTGGCATAGAATCAAAAGAATGAGAGATAAAAGACTGGTACGCTGCAGTGTGTCCCATCTTGTTCACCATGCAGGCACACCTCGGGCTGATACAGTTGTTCTCTACACTCTGCTCTCCAGAGCTTTGTCTAATCTAGTTTTAAACCACTCTAGCAGTTGGCAGAAGCTGGGTTACCTTAGGAGACGATTCCACGGCCCGTTCTTTCTCATCATGCAGGGAATTTTTCTGCCATATTTACCCTTTGCTCATTTTCATCCAGTTGTTCCCTAGTTATATCTGGGGCAGCCACTTTAAACAATTCTTCTCTCTATCCAGTCTCTCCACCCACCAGTTCTCAGCAGTGCCAGTGCCCCTTTCTCAGCAGTGCCCCTTCATCAACTTGCTGCTGTGCTGAGGGCAAACAAGACTGTGGGGTATGTGTGGGGCTGGGGGCAGTGGGGTAGGATGGAGCAGTGAGGGGGCACAGAGGGAATACTTACATATATAATAGTTTCTGGAATGTGCTGGTTTCTTCCCCTCCCTTCCCTTTTTAGGCTCCACAAGGCAAATTCATCCTCCCACCCATTTTCCTCCCCACAGGCCCCCTCTTTGCTTCAGTGTGGCTGTGAGGTCACCGCAAGGTACACGTGGAGACGTTCCAGTGCAGTGGTGTGACTTTGAGGGACCTGAAACAAACACTGAACCGTTCTGGGTCTGATCATGAAGCCACTGCACATGAGCTGCTCCGAGGAGAGTTAACAGGAGCTGTTTGTGTGCAGCTGCTGCATAATGATCTGATTCAGCCATAAGTTACAGGGCTTGATAACATTCACCTGCAGAGCAGGGAAGAATAATTCTCTCCACGGCAGGAATCACTGGGTGAAATCCCCTGGCTTGTGTTATGCAGGAGGTCAGACTCCATCAGGGGTTCTCAAACTTCATTGCACCATGACTCCCTTCTAATAACAAAAAATACTACATGACCCGGGGGAGGAGGGGCGAAGCCTGAGCCCACCCAAGTCCCACCATCCTTGGCAGGGGGGTAAAAGTTGAAGCCCAAGGGCTTCAGTCCCAAGTAACCTGAACTCTGCTGCCCAGGGCTGAAGCTCTCGGGTTTCAGCTTCGGGCGGTGGGTCTTGGGCTTTGGCTTTGGCTTTGGCTTCAGCTCCAGGCCCCAGCAAATCTAAGCCAGCCCTGGCAATCCCATTAAAATGGGGTCGTGACCCACTTTGAGGTCCTGACCTACAGTTTAAGAACTGCTGGACTAGATGAAGATCGTGTTTCCTCCTGGCCTTGAAATCCATGAATCTGTAATTGAACCTCCTGTCTGTGTTTTGTATTGAATTGTACTGTAGTCAACCTGCGCATGCTTTCATGCTGTACATGCACTGGGGAAGGGACCTGTTATTTGCCAGGTTTTATTTATCCACTATGTGGGGCTGATACACAGCGATGGCGCTATGATACAACTGGTACATTTACCATCTCTTCTGTGTTGAGTCCCTCTTGCTAGTTAGGACATTCAGTGCAGAACTGTTATTCTCTCATCTGAAATCTGCATGGGTTTCTTTTAGGGGCTGCTGATTCAATCAGGTATGGAGGAAGTCATTTAAGCCAGCTGTAGTGTTCATTGCACCCAATGAGAGAGTTGAAATGTGGCCAGTGTTAATTACCATGAGGATGTGAGTAACAATTAAGGCTGATTTTAATACTAATTAGGCTTAAATTGAGCGAATATTGATTGAAGTGGAATTGCCAAAGAATCAAAATAGGACAAATGCAAAAGAGTGGAGGAAACCCCAGCCTGATTCACAAAGGAAACGATGCAGAGAGAGCAAGGGGGAGGGGTGCTGAATTGCCCTGCTACCAGAGAGCAAAGGGTTAAAATCATCCTAATTAGATGGTGCCTTAAAAGCAGTGTTTTCCCAGAAATTGACATTTGTTCAAATTTACAGGGCGGGTAAGGGCTGAGGGGTGAGACCGTGAGGGCAAAGATGGGCTGTACGTTTTTGTCGGCAAGACGATTCGGTGCTAACTCTCTGCCCCAAATTTCAAACATCATAAAACACCAATAAACATCAGCATTTAAATTTCTGATGATTTATTGGTGTTTATAAATCATTTGAAATTATTAGGTCAGCCAACATGGCCGAAATGAATGTGTGGACATTGTCATAACAAGCACAGCTGTGTGAGGAAGCTAGTCTTTGTTCTCACGTTTCAAACCTATTTTGCTTTTTCAGGTACAGTCTTTTATCATATATGTGCTTTTAAAGGGTATATTAATGTTTCAATTTCAATTCAAATTTCCAACCGACAACTAAATGACAATTTTTTCCAACTAGAAAATTTTCCAGACCACTAGATCTAGTTGGAAAATGACTAAAGGGTGGCGGGGGGTGGGGGGGAGTAGGGAAATCTCTGCTTTAAAGTATTATCAGACTAAATAAGCAATTAATCAGTCACCCTCAAAAAGGAGCCTAGAATTCTTTCCAGAGGCCTGAGAATCATGGTTATCTGGTCCTGTCTGTGTCCTTGTGACTGTCTGTCCCAAACCAGGGTAGGGGAAGGTGCCCCTTACAGAACCCTTGAGAGGAGGTAAGAAGGTGTTAGACAACCATGCAAACCAGCACAGAGTGTGTGCAGTGGGGAACAATCCCCACCCAAACCATCAGGGGAATGAGAGGAGCGGGGAAGGGGCCAAACCGAAAGATGTGCTGGAAAGTGGCCAGATGTTTGCACCCTCATCACAGCATCTCTGACCTACCCCCCCACCCCTGCAGCTAGGCAATGCATTGGGCTAAATGATGACAGCCACAGATTGCTGTATGTTAAAAATTTCAGGCTAAAGTCTGTCAACCTCCTCGACTTTGTTGGGGCTTAGGCTTCACCTGAGAGCAGAATTTGGGCTTTTGTTTTAATAGCCAACATTCCATATGAAAACCGAAATTCTCTTGAGCTGCCAGAAAGAACCAAGGACTTCCTCAGTAGTAGACTGCAAAGAGGGACTGGCCTCCCTGCTCTGTATGGAACGGAAAGTGGGATTAGGGAGGTAAGACCTTCTTGCCCCTACCTGCTTGACAGAGAGGCACACCCAGGTATAGCATCAAAAGAGTGTACTTTCACTTGGCATCCCTTCTTTTTCCTTGCTTAGTCCTTGTTCTGTCTCAAGCCATTACAATCCCTAAGGCTCAGAAATCGATGGAGCGATGCTGATTGACACCCACTGAAGGATCTGGCCCTTGTGTGCTGTAGGAAGGGGATATCTTTTTGAAAGCATCTCTGGGTAATTTAATGGAGTTCACCCAGTAGGGCAGAACATTTCTTGTGGGAAGGAGGAATTTTCCATCTCCCTGTCTCTCTTCTCTTTCTCCTCACTGTCTCCTCCATCTCTCTTTTCTCCACCTAATTTCTCTACCTTATTGCTTTCCTGACAACTGAATAAGCTCCCCATGCTAACCACTAAGGCCATGTACCATGATGCTGGACAAAAGAGAACTGACAGACATTTGAAATAGTGGCCAAACACAGGGCCAGCTTCACCCAGTGTAAATCCTAAGTGACTCCAGTGAAACCAACGGAATTATTCCAGACTCCCACCAGTGTGATTGTAATCAGAGTCTGGCCCCCAAGTGTTTCAGATCATTCGTGTTCGGGGAATGTTACAAAGTCTGCTCCTAGCTCCTACTGGGTAACCCCACCAAAGTTAACAACAGTCGAGGGTGCTCAGCACTTTACAAGGGAAGACCCTAGCTAAGCTTGGCCCAAGTCTAAGCTAGACTTGGCCACAGGGGCCAAGATGAGACCATGTGTCGACCCAAGAGCCATGCTGGATTTCTGTCTATTCATGATCCAGGCCATCCCAGGGTACTAGGAGCCAAAGACGCCTTTGCATGTATCATTAAGCAGAGAGATGGTACAACCAACTAAATCAAATTGAACCTAGTGTTCCTGGTCTCCCATCAAAAGAAGAGGGAAAGGTTAAACTTTCAGCTGAAGTCTTCCAAAATGCAGCAACTAGTTCCTTGCCCACAGAGAGACAGCGGCAGTGCCAGTTTCAGCCAGTACTAGAGGTGATCACTCATATTTGAGGATGTTTGTTTGTTTATTTATCAATCAGCGAAAACGGGTGTTTAAGTGAACCGATACACACACACGCACTTTGAAATATCACAGTCGCTGCTGAAGCTCTTGGGGCTGACTTGGGCTGTAATCTGATCCCTGGCAGCCTGTAGTCGAATTCAAATTCAAAATATTTTATTGGCACAACAAGCTCGATGGGTGTTGCCAAGTGGTAGGAAATAAAAAGTTCAGAACCCTCCAGGTCTGCGTCGGCGGGAGATAAAATACTATGAGCATTTGTCCAGCTAGGTCTATAGGGAGGGGGGGGGGGTGTCCCTGTGTGTTTGTCGTAACTGTCCATTCCTGATTTGCTGTCGGGTTGTAGTATACCATGATGTGCCACGCTAACAAAGAGAGTGAATCAGTTAACATAACAACCGCAGCGACTCATTGCCAGCTGATTTTGGAAGACATTTAGTATGTCAGCATTCACAGGTTCATCTTACCGTTAGTCCTATTTAGTTGCTACTCTGACTTTACAGCGGTCACGGAAGCACTGATTTGTCATTCTATCACCGGCACAGGCCCCCGAGCAGCAAGGTGGCTAACTTTAAGCATGTGAGGAGTCCCCAAGTCTCCGATGGGACTGCTCCCATGCTTGAAGAGAAGCATGTGCTGAAGTGCTTTGCTGAATGGTGGCCATACTGTGCTTGTGCTGCAGATATGCTAATGGAGGGGGATGAGGGGAGATGTAATGCACAGAGCTGAGTGAATAACTGCAGCAAATAATTTGTCTGGCCAATGTAGCCTCTTTTTCTGTTTGGGAATTGTCCGCACGCACCTTACTGTTCTCTCCGATTTACTCATTATTCAAAAATATTCACCAAAGCATTCCTGTGAATAATCCTCCGTCTGCAGATCTTCCGGGAACAGTTTGTTACAAGTGATTAGTATGCAAAATTCAAAGGGGGTTAGTTAGTTTTGATTTGACTCTTAGGTGACGTAGAGTTGTTTCTGTTCCCTGATTTGGGGCCTTCTCCAAAGCCCATTGAGTCAATGGAAAGACTCCTGCTGACGACCACAGCCTTTGAGTCAGACTATTGATGAGCATAACTCCGAGGCCTGTCGCTCATTACAAAAGTTGCACAGATGTAACTAAATTGTTTTAAAAGTGATCTCATTCCACTGGGGCAAATCCTTAATGTGAATGCACCCAAATGGACTTAAGCCTCACTTAAATCTGTGCTTTAAACGGGGGGTTGAACCCTACTAGAAGTGCACTTAAGTGAGGTTTAAACTGGTTAAATAATAGTTTTAAGTGAAGTTTAATCCAGTTTAAGTGCATCTACATTAGGAACTTGCCCCACTTGACCTCAGTCACTTTTAAATCAATTTAACCAGTGCAACTTTTCTAATCTGGACAAACCCATAGAATCAGGTTTCCTGTGCAAATAGTCATGTAGACAAGCTCAGTGTTAACTTTTAATGGCTATTCTCTGACATGTAGAGGTCCTAGCCTGGAAACGTGCAGATGAGTCACTTTACCCACCCATTGGTATAACTGGAACTACTTGTGTGAGTCAACTTACTTGTATGTGTAAGTGTTTGCAGGATCAGGTCCTTAATTCACTGTTTTCATGATTATTTCCACCAGTAGAGTCCTTCGCTAAGGTATTTGTGGGGACCAGACACAATGGGGTGCAAACTCAGCCGATGCAGATTCAATTTTTGATGCATTCAAGTGAATGTTAGTGGAAGTTATTTTGAGGGATTTTCCCAGCTCCAGAACTAAGCTATACTTTTAATTGCTGTTTTTATACTTCTGCTGTTTTATTTCTTTAATAAAAACTACTTGGTTAACTAGATTCCTAAGCTCCTGGGGCTTCCATCTCTTCACAAACAAGATGAGAAATGTGAATTTCCTTAGCTAGTGAGTCAACTTTGTGCTATTTAATTATTCATGTGAGTTATTATCGATATCTGCCTGTCATATAGCACTTTTAGACGCAAACCTTTCACAGCCATTAACCACTCGCTGAGCCAGGTTTAACTCATGCTGATCCAAATGGATCAATTGTTTGTTGAGAGTAAAGTGACAGAGACCGATGCATGACACAAAGGGGAAAGGTCTGTACTGTGGACCCCGGTTCACCCGGGTAAGTCGTTAGTCATATGAGTAAAGTTCCATGGAAGACAATGGGGCTTTTCAATGAGTGAGTGAACTTCAGTGGGAACCCAGAGCTCACTATCTGCCCACAGAAGAGATGCAGACAATAGGGCTTAGGGCAGGGTAGTAAGAGAAATCAGAGAGAGACTGAAAGTGACAGAACAGGACTTAAAAAGATGAGCGAGAGAAAGAAATTGGGTAGAGTGACAGAAAAGGGTAGAATTATTGCTCATTAACAACGTGCATTCAGGCAGCGGCAGCTTTCAACACAGTATGATGTCAGCGTACTTTGCAAACATTAATGCATCAAGCTTCACATCCTGTGCTGTTGGCTAAGGATTAGCGTCTCCATTTTTTGTTTGGTTTTTGTTAAGAGGCCCAAATGGGAGCTGTTGAGTGCTGAGCTGTATTGAAAATCCAGCCCTAGCTGTTAAAATATGGACTTAACTGCCTTTATTTAGACCCCCCCCATTTGAAAATTTGGCCATGAGTGAGTTGCCCAAGATCACGTACTTAGTTCATGGGTGAAATAAGAACAGGACCTAAGAATCCTGCCTTATACCCTAAGTAAAAGGGCAACAAGACAGAAGAGAGAAGAAAGAGCGAGAGGTGGAAAGAAGAAGGAAAAAAGGGGAGGGGTAAGATGGCCAGAGGGAGATAGTGTGGGGGAGGGGAGAGAGAGGAGAGATGGAAATGGGAGACTAGGGTCATTAAGATGACTGGAGTAGAGAGAACACAAAAGAACTGGGTGGGGGGAAGTAAAGCAGGCCAATGGGAAATAAAGAGAGTGAATGTCCGTCTTGGAAAAAGACAATAGCAGGTGAAATTAATGTGAGCAAAGAAGCTGGGAAACCATTTGCCTGGTGACACACATTTCCAGAGAAAGATTTTTTGAGGAGCATTGTAGCTGATCATTATATGGGTGTAAGCAGCCCACTGATCTGACTCATCACACCACCCCAAGTCAGTGGGTGCCACAGGAGCCCAATAATGAAGGATGTTGCAGAGGTGGAATCGCACTGGGCATGAGCATTGTCATGATTCCTGCATCCAGCACACTCGGCAGAGAGCTGGAAACAGGACTGGAATGAGTGTATGTGTATATATAGAGACACTGAGACTGTACCAGAGTATTTTGTGAAAGCTTTTCAGGCTCAATGTTTTGCAAACAGCATCTTACAGCAGCTGGATTACTGCTGTTGGCTACAGAGATGTTTATTAAAGAGGCCTAGCAGAGGTTAATCACCTGTCAGTTGAAGCCTTCATATCAATGGGATATGTGCCCTGGCTCTTTGAAATGCTGTGGCATACTCTCAGCTGAAGTTTCAGGCCTGGACATCTTGTCTCTATATGTAATGAGGGCATAACACACAGAGTGCCACATGGTCTTTATTTCCTAGTCCCAGTCACCTGCTCTGGGTCAATTACCAAAAAAAAAAAAAAAAAAAGAAGGAATATCTTTGTGACACGCAGAAGTGCGTCTCACTCTTGGGGCTACTAACATACATTAGTGAAGCAGAGAGCATTCGGGGTGGGGTGGGGGTCTTTTTCACTCGGCTCTCTGCTGCAATGCTAAAGCACATTCCATAGGAGCTGGATTTGACAGGGGCTTCGGCTTTGGAAAGGATTTTTACTGACCTAATAGGATCAACTCTTGCAATTTTGTCACAAGTCACATGATGTTTGGTGGTTTTGCTAAAGCTGAGTTCCTGAAGTTAAGTGATTACAAGATAATCCCAGTTTTCACTGAAAGACAAAAGTACATTTCTAGCCCTCATGATTGTGGCTAAAAGCTTGAAAACATAATCCAAGTGAAATTGGAAGACTCAAAAGCCAGAAGGCAAAGAAAAAGAACACATTATATATTATTGTTAAGATGATCTCATAGTTTTGTGGAGTGTCACTCATGATTTTTGAATGCTCAAGATTGACAATATTTGGGGATGAGTTGAAAAATGCCTGTTTTGTTTTTTGTTTTTTAATATCTCAACACTGTAAACATGTGTACAGCATGATTTATTTTCAAACCATCCGTATGGATTTTGTAAGAGTTCTCTTTCCATTCATCCAACCTGTTCCTTCATGAGTGCTGCCTCATGGAGAGAGTATTCCCACAATGCTTTCTGCTGTTTGAAAGGTACTTGTGCTCAGCTTTCTTGTTTGCAGCAGTCTAGCAGGAATACATGTGAAGTGGTGAGAAGTGACAAGAGGGGAACGATGAGAAGATTTTCACAACCAAGCAATCTGCTGTAGGACAGGAGGAATCAGACAAGAATCGCGAACAGATATCCTGGGTCCCTGTGAGGAGTTTCATCTGGTTCCCTTCCAACTGAACCAAACCAAAGTGTGTATTTGGAGAAGAAATGTTCTCTTTCCTATTAATTATGTTGCTTTATTTAGAGTGATATGAGGGAATAAGTGGATGAAACTGATCAAAGGGAAAGCTAGAGTGGATTTCATGAAATATTTAAGATCTATTCAACTACAAGAGTCCCCCAAAGAAAGTGGAGACATCCCATCCTTGGGGTAATTTAAAACAGGACTGGACAAAACAACAAAGAATATACTGTAGGGAAGAAGCAAGGGAGGGTTAGGGGTAGGAGAGAAGATGGGACATCACTGGTTTCTGTCATCTCCAGGGTCTAGGATTCACCAAATAACAACTGGAATAACAGCTCTTGCTGTGAAACAAACATCCATCCTGCAGTTGCTTTGGTTGCAGAAGAAGGGAAGAGCTGTTGATGCAACAAAAGAGTTTGTGTTAAGTGCATGAACCAAAGCACACTTAAGGCAGTAGGAGTCTTTCCATTAATTTCACTGGGCTTTGGACCAGACATGGGTTCCTCTATGACATAGGTCACAAGTGACATGAGTTTTGAGGGTCTTAGTCTCATTCTAGCCAGCAGCTGTTTACATCACAAATCCAGTTTGGCATGATTGGCTATTGCTGCTCAAGAGAAGTCAGGAACTGGAAGAGCAGAGGGTGCTGCAGGTTAGGATTCAGGTGCATTGGCAGAGCTGTGTAGAGAAGACCAAGACAGGAATAGTAGGAGAAGCTGCAAGTTCAAAATAACAGACATGGAGGTGCTCTGATTCCATGGAGAAAAGTGCAGTAGAAATGCATAGGCAGATTAGCTGCAAAAAGGAAGCAAAATAAAGAATTTGTTTAACATGAGCAAATACAACACACGTGATGTTGAGTATTATTCCACCATGTTCAGACATATCTGCAGCTCAGAACTATGGAGGAGAGGGGGTGTTTGTTAAGCACAGGCCCATGTGGAGAGTTCTAGTTTTACTGATACTTGTGCTCAGAAGTGGAGTCATAAACCCAGGAACCACAGCTCTGATCCCCAAATGCTCTCTCTCGCACCGTAATGAGGCGAAAACAAGCCCTGGGTTGGAAAGGGAATCCTTTCAAAGCCAGATAAAGAAGGGTGAATAGCAGAAACTGAGAGGGCCACAAAGCAGGGCATAAGTGAGGCCTCCAAACCAAAACCAAATTGGTGGTGAGAGAGATGAGATGTAGTGAGTGAAAAGGGAAGTGAAAACACAAGAGGGATGGGACTAGCGGGCAGTGACCGAGAAAGAGTTTGAGTTGTGGCTTTCACTTGCTTGGATTCCTTCTACAAGTAATGCTCCTCCCTGGAGGAGAGACTGGATGATCAACTAGTGGTTGGCTCTGGTGTGGCAGGAGGCAGGTTATTGGACTAGTCAGCTCTGGTGTAGTGGCTCCTATGGGCTATGGAGCTGTTAGGTGGGCAGGTTGGGAGAGGGAGATGGGCTGAGGAGGGTGTTGCGTGGGCAGGCTTGGCTGACACCTTCAGCACATTTCCTCTCCTCCTCCCCCTGATATAGGGCCGCCTGGGGGAAGTGCAGAGAGCTGGAGCCCCCGAGGGACAGACACAGCTTGACAGACTGTATCTCCCTCGGACACAGGTCCCAGGGCTCTGTGAATTCACACTTGGGCAGCATTCGTCTAAGTTTCCGGGCAATAAAGGATTTTTGAATCTGACTTGGACATGGCGCGGGGAAGCTTAGACAGACACCAGGACACTGCCTGCCTTCTTCCCCAGTGCTTCGACCCCTTGATCAAGGGATGTGTGAGGTGCACAGACCTGCCTGGACACTCCGAGGAGGACACAAGTAAGAGAAGAGCGGCAGCCTCTGGGTTGCCTAGGTGGGGATCAGGCACCCATTGGGGATCCTTCTTGGAGGGAAAGATTCCAGGGACTGCAGGAATGAGAGAGAGAGAAGGTGGAGACAGGTTCAGGAAGGTAGGGGAGCTTCATCCCAAGCGGCGTGGGGAAAAGAAAAATGGAGGAATGGGACAGTCACCGGCAGCCAGGGAAGGGGAGGAGGGAGAGACAGAAAGGTGAATATGACCCCAACAGCTAGGGAGAGAGAGAGATCTCAACCCAACCCAGAGATGGAAAAGACAGGCAATATGAAAGGTGCCCAATCCACACTATGTGTGAAATAAGAATCCTTTAGGAGAGAGAAGGTGAGGGACTGGGTCTATTACTTCCCTGTGTAAGGGAGGCAGAATGGGTAGATGTTGGGAATTACAATTGTGAAGGGAGTTTGCTCCACATTTGATGAAAATGTTGGGATTATTCATTGTGTTTTAACTCCCCAGCCCCTGAGCTCAAAGCTGGGACCACCCAAGGTCCCGTGGGCAGGATTGCTGTCCTCAAGTCTGCACAGTATGTCCCCTCGGGCTGACCACTGCCTGTCTTGCTTTAGTTCCCTCCACAGCATGTCACACCAGCGTAGCCCCCACTTCAACCCAAGCACCAGCGCCGGGCCCAGGTTTGATATTTGGGATCCCTGCTTTAGTGGGGCTAGTTCTGGTCCTGGCTGCACTCTGTGGATTGCTGACCTGCAAAGTGAGGAGGAGGCGGCAGAGGAAGAAGAGGAGCCCTGATGAAAAGCCCAAGGGTAGGTGTCTTTATTTCATAGATTTTAAGGGCAGAAGGGATCATTGGATCATCTAGTCTGACCTCCAGTATAACACAAGCCAGAGAATTTCATCCAGTGACCACATCATTTGGATAGACATTCAGACTCAGTGATGGAGAATTTACCACATCCCTTGATAATCTGTTCCAATTACCCATCCCTTAAAATGTTGTGCCTCATTTCCAGTTTGGACTCTACTGACTTCAACTTCTAGCCACTGGCTCTGCTTATGCCTTTGCCTGCTAGATTAAAGAGCCCTCTAGCATCAGATACCTTCTTCCTCTGTAGGCACTTTTGGCCGTGATTAAATCACCTCTTAACCTTCTCTTCCATAAACTAAATAGATTGAGTTCCTTTAGTCTTTGTAAGGCAACGAGGCCTCCCTGGGCTCCGAGTGAGATGAGACAGGCCAAAATACTGTCCCAGCTCTTCTCCAGAGGCCCCACTAAGTTCTGCAGAAGCTCTCAAGAAAAAAAAAATTAAGAGTGAAATTTTCCAAGTGGCCTCATCTCAGCTCCATTTGTGCACTCGGGTCAGAGAGGAGCAAAGATGGTGCCCCCTGCACTCCTCCTACACATACCCCCCAGCCCCCTGCTGTGAGCCACTCAGGGCAGGGGGCTGGGAGCACTCCCATGACCCCAGCCCACACCCCCAGCCTTGACTCCTGCAGCCCCCCACATCTCCTCCCCACCCTGAGCACCAAACAGGAGCTCCTGCAGCACCCCCCACACATTCCCACCTGTACCCCTCGCACCAAATAGGAGCTGCCCCAGGTAAGTGCTCCACACTCCAACCTCCTGCCTCAACCCTGAGCCCCCTCCTGCATCCTAACTCCTGGCCAGACCCTGCACCCCAACCCCCAGCCCACTCCTGCACCCTAACTCCCTCCCAGAGCCTGCACCCCCAGCCCTGACTTCTGCACCCCCTCACACTCCCCCAGCCACCTGCCCTCCCTGACTCCTGAATCCCCCTTACACACTTGCAGCCCTGACTCCTGCACCCTCTCACACACCTCCAACCCCCTGCCCACCCTGATTCCTGCACCCCACATCCCCACCTGCACCCCTCGCACCAACTGGGAGCTGCCCCAGGTAAGCGCTCCACACCCCAATCCCCTGTCCCAGCCCTGAGCCCCCTCCTGCATCCTAACTCCTGGCCAGACCCACCCTGCACCCCAACCCCCAGCCTACTCCTGCACCCTAACTTCCTCCCAGACCCTGCACCCCCAGCCCTGCACCCCATCTCGCACCATAAGTCCTGGCCAGACCCCACACCCCAACGCTTTTTTACATTTTTTTTTATAAAGTGCTCTTATTCAAAGTGGTTTATAATAGTTAACTAATGGGACAAACAATATTTAGAAAGATCATTAAGGGGTCCACCGAGACCCTCAGCGATTTTCAAGTAGATTTTCTGTAGAAAAATAAGTTAGACTACAAAAACAATCAAGGTATTTCACTTTATTTTCATTTACTTCCTATTACTTATAGGAGGAGGATGAAGAAAAAAAGAATGAAAAATGGAGGCGGGGGGGTAAGGGGGGGAAGATAAGACAGAATATTCTTTTTCTTGGCTGGGTCCCAAGGAGAGGCCTCAAAAATGAAGCTGAGCACAGGGCCCCACTAACTCTAAATCCGCCACTGTCTACATGCGCTCCAGCTACATTCACTGTGCTAGTCAGAGCCATATTGAATATTAGAGGGATACGTTGGAGCAGCTTGAAGGAGCTGTGATTGTGATACGAAGAGGTCTGGGTCTGAGTCCCCCAGTGTGTGATCAAAGGAAGAGGTGCACGTGTGGACTTTGAGGGTCCTGTCAGCATCATTTCAGCACAGAATTGCATCAGTCAGTAGCAGGACACTGGGCTCTTCTTGCCATGGGTATCATGGGTAGTGAGGTGGGATGTGAGAGCTGTTGGTGGATTTAATGATTGGTAAGGGAAAGCACAGGTTTGGTGGTTTCCTGTGTGCAGGTGTGAAGGGGTTGTAGAAGGGCATGGAGTGGTTATTACATTTTTCAAGTGTGGTATTAGGTCAGGGGAGTAAGCTCCGTGTTGGAACATAGGGCAGATGCAGGTAGCACCTGTCCAGTACAGTAAAAAGACACAGCGCAAATGTGTGTGTTATGGTTATATTGGGGCATCACTCAAAGACGGCGAAGATAAGGTTGTTTGGGTGTTTACCTGAACTCTAGTTCCTGGTTTTCTCAAGTCTGAGTTTTGCTGAACTCAGCATGCTGGAAGGGCATGAGCTATCACTGGCCAACCTGCACTCTGGGGCAATGTATTTTCCCCATTTAATTTCCTAGATTTTTAAACAGAAAGAGAAATGTTTGTTGGTAGGAGTTAGTGGCCATTTAGACAGGTGTTCTCACCTAGGTTTGCAGTTTATATGCTACTGTGGCAAGGTAATAATTAAAAGACCCAGCTTTTATATTGTGCAATTCATCAGTAGCTCTCAGAGAACTTTACATCATTATCCCCATTCTACAGATGGGAAACTGATTTGCCAGGGTCACTCAGCAGGCCAGTGGCAGAGCTAGGAACAGTCTAAATACAGTGGTGTTTCCACTAGGCCAGTGGTTCTCAACCTTTCTGGGCTCAGGACCCATTCGTAAATGTTTATGTCCCTGTCGTGGTCCAGTAAAAAGTCAGGGGGTGGAAGCCCTGGGTGGTCTTGGTTGGGTCCTGGCCCCCTGGTGGGTAGTAGCTCCTGTGCTGTGGCTGGCTGGACTTGATGGCATCACTGCTCAGGTTTGGCTCCGCCCTGCTGACTGGACCAAATTGGTGAATGGAGTTCTGACCCGGCTCATGGGGTTGCAGTGAGACTCACTCAAATTTGGCCTATCGAGGCTCCCATCATCATGACATCTGGGCCAAACCTGAGTGGCACTGGGACCCCAGAGGTTGTAGTGCCTGGAGCAGGGAGGTGAGCCCAGCCAGCCCTGTGGGACAGGAGCCACAGGAGCTGCCATGCAACCGACCCTTTGAAACATTCCCAATTTTGGAAAATCCTGCAGTAGGCCACCTGGTTGCTATGCAGTTCCTCGGTGCTTCTTCCCCCTCGCATATTGTGTTCCAGTGGAATGGGGATAGCCTTTGCAATGTGTAGTTGCTAACAGCGCTGGTGAGAGAAATCTCATCCACGGTCTATGTCCCAAAACCTTGACAGTTTTACTATGTTTGTTACAGTAACTAAGTGTGGGAGAGAAGACTAGTGTGTGTCTCCTTCTTCGGCCCCAAACCTAGGGTTGCCAGGCATCCGGTTTTTGACTGGAACACCCAGTCGAAAAGGGACCTTGGCAGTTCCGATCAGCACTGCTGACGGGGCCATTAAAAGTGCGGTCGGCAGTGCAGTGGGGCTAAGGCAGGCTCCTTGCCTGCCCTGCTTCTGTGCAGTTCCCGGAAACAACTGGCATGTCCCTGCGGCCCCGAAGCACAGGGGCGATCAGGGAAGATCCACATGCTGCCCCTGCCCCGAGCACCAGCTCTGCAGTTCCCATTGGCTGGGAACTGTGTCCAATGGGAGCTGTGGGGGTGGTGCCTGTGGGTGGGGCAGTGCGCACTGCACAGAGCTGCTTAGCCGCGCCTCTGCCTAGGGGCTGGACATGGCAGCTGCTTTGGGGAGCAGTGCAGAGCCAGGGCAGGCAGAGAGCCCACCTTACCCCCACTGTGCCGCTGACTGGGATCCACCTGAGGTAAGCACTGCCCAGCCAGAGCCCGCACCCCGAACCTCCTGCCCCAGGTTGGAACCGCCCCCCCCCGCACCCTAACTCCCTCCCAGACCCCGCACCCCACTCTCCCCCACCCCACATAGGGGTGATGTATATTTTAGCTAATTGTGTTCCGGATTTCAGATGTTTAAATCTGTTACCCTTCATCCCTCCCAGCCCAGCTCATGTGGAGAGACAGGTGAAGGGGCCCAGACACCCCACCAGGCTCAGGGTCCCCAGATCCCAGGACACACAGCAGGCAGGGAGTGGAGCAGGGCTCCCTCCGATCCCAGCACACATACAGAAGGGAAGCCCCCTTCCCCCAACTTCCTCCACTACTCCCAATTGCTCCTGTCTTCTCCCCTCCCCCATCATACATTCCCATTTATCCTCCTCCCCATAATATCTCACTGCAGACCCAAACCCCTCTGCCACCTATCACGACCTACTCTTCCACCCCTCCCCTCCCAGGGAGTATTTGCATTTATAATTTATTTGCTTTTCAAATATAGCTTCATCATCTCCTGAATATTCTGCTGTACTCAGATTACATTTCTCAAAAAACATAACAAAATTTGAGAGACAGCTTTTCCCCAAATGTTTACAGTTCAGTCTCAGATTTCTGTCCAGGGTAGGTTTCAAACTTCAAAGTTGCAAGCTCAGAGAGTTGTCAAGTAGTCCATTCATCTTACTGAGATGTTCTCAGATGAAAGAGAATACTCAATGGGAACGAATACAGCCTGAAACAATAATTCGGAGACACGTGAACTGCTCCATGGCAGTAGGTGTTCCCTTCCTCCCGCCAGGACTTTCTGATGTGCATCAAGCAGTGTGGTTTTGGTACATGCTCCAAGTATGACTGTTCTAAGCTCCCCACATCCTGATTCACATAGGGGAGGGGGTAGGAAAAGGGGCTCAGACCCTCCAGCAGAACCCCTCCCCCCCAGCACCTGGCACACATGGGGAGTTAGATCACCAAAGATAGGCAGCCCCCCACCAACCCTCCTGATCCTGGCACACAGAGGTGCAGGGCTCAGATACCACGGCGGGGGCGGGGGGGGGGGCAGGGAGCACCAGATCTCAGCTCACATAGGGGTAAGGAGAGGGGCTGAAACTCCCTCCCCTCCCACATCATGGCACACACACACAAAGTAAGGAAGAATGTGGGGCTGACAGGAGCCCCTGCCCCTATGCTCCCCCAATCCCTATGCTGCTTACCCCCATGTCCTCTTTCCAAGATCCCGCCCCCAAGCCCTTACCTCCCCTATCACTCATCCCCCTTCCCTCAATGCAGCTCCCAAACCCTCTCACCCCATTCACTGCACTCCTCCACCCCCGAACGTGCCCCTCCCCTGCCAGCAAGCATTCACATTCCCCTGAAATAAAAGAAAACCCGGACAGATTTTAGCAATTTGCCTCCCAACTTTTCCCAGATTTCTGCCCAAGGTTGGACTAATCTGACATGGGCTGGGTGGAGTGTCTGAAGAGCTCTGTGTTAGCGCGAAAACTCATCTCCCTCACCAACAGAAGTTGGTCCAATCAAAGATATTACCTCATCCACCTTGTCTCTCTAATGGGCTGGGAGGGTCACCTTCAAAGATTTACTGCTTATCCCTTTGACTATCATGGGAAAGTTTGAAGGCTATCAAACCTGAGAACCCAACTCCTCTGTCTGCGCATGCTCAGTGTAATCTATTATGCTCAAGAACAAACACAGGAAGCTTGGGATAAGTCTAACGGGAAAAGCAAAACGTTTTTCAAACAACATTTTAATTTGACTTCCCTCAAAGGGTAATGGGTGCCACTCGCTCCGTTGGGGTAACCCAAGCACAGGAGTCCTGGTTGGAGCTCTAGCCATGAGAAAAAAGTTGCCAGAATCTTTCAACTTTAAGATAAGCTGTTTTTCTGAGGCTGCATCTTGGGAACCTCTTGCTCAAATGGCTGTGAATTTGGATCACTAACAGAGTGTTGTGCCCCCAGGAGGCACACCAGATTTCAAGGCAATCATAACCATGTAGATTTTAGAACACTTAGAAGAGCTGAGCTTTACACAGAAAGCTGGTCTTAACCTCAAGTATAGCAGAGCTGCTGGGCTTCCCTCCCTTCCCTACTAGCCACAAAAGGGCCATGCTCCCTAATCAAAAGTCAGGCAGGGCCACTATTGGGTTGGGTGTTGCCATATCTCTTTTCCCTTGGGAGCTTATGCCTCTGTGCTGACTCAACCCCACACTCTCTTCTCAGAAACTGTCATGCATAATTTCATGTCTCTCTGAGCACGTCAGAGGCTTCCGGGGAGGGGGTAAGATATGCTGTTTTCCTGTTCTCTTCACCCTTCTGCTTCTAAGTTTCTGTGCAGCAGGGGTGGGGGGAAGGAGGGGAAAATTCCCCGTGAATGTCACAGATAAGCCATCCCTGCATACTGATGCTGGCTCCATGACTGTGCTCCTCTCAGTATCAGCAGCAGCTAGGGTGAGAGATCATCAGGGGCCTTTCAGCTCCCAGGCAGAACACTTAGTTAATTAATTAGAGTGAAGTTTGCTGCAATAAGTCACAAACATTAAAATACTAAGAATGCTATAGGTGAAAGAATCTATCCATGAAAGAGTTTGGAAGTGACAAGATAAGGTAGCAAGTATGAGGCATGGAGTAGTCTTATAGTTTAAACCAGGGATCGGCAACCTTTGGCCCGCGGTCTGTCAGGATAAGCCCCCTGGCGGGCCAGGCCAGTTTGTTTATCTGCCGCGTCCGCAGGTTTGGCCGATCGTGGCTCCCACTGGCTGCGATTCGCCGTCCCAGGTCAATGGGGGCTGCGGGAAGCAGCACGGACTGAGGGATGTGCTGGCCGTCGCTTCCTGCCACCCCCGTTGGCCCGGGATGCCAAATCGCAGCCAGTGGGAGCCGCGATCGGCCAAACCTGCGGACGCGGCAGATAAACAAACAGGCCTGGCCTGCCAGTGTAAGCACCCTGGCAGGCCGTGTGCCAAAGGTTGCCGATCCCTAGTTTAAACATTCTCAAATGAGACTCCATACATCAGAAATTCCCTTAGCCCTGATCCCAAAGCCTGACTGCCACAAACACAACGCTTCAGTATGCAATCTAGAAAGAAAGCTTCAAAAGACTTAAAATAGCAACAGGTGCATATGTTTAAGTGTGTAAACGAGGGGTCCAGAGACATGAGAGGCTAAAAAGGGTAATTTTTAAATTAATTATAACTTCAGTATCATTTCATTAAATGACTTGAAATGTGAGGGGAACGGGGGGACACCCACACCATCCTAACAGCAATCAGAAAAAGTGCTGGTGAAAATCTTTTTATTTTCCTAAACTAACGTGGGGTGAAGATTGGGCTTGTAATGGAACTGAAACAGGGTCAGCTGCACTCCCTCATGGGCAGAGGCCACTCTGCAGCACCATGCTGCTGTTCCCCCTGCTTCAGTGACATCTTAAACACCACACACCTAGACCAAAGAGAACTTAAAATATTCCTCTCCTGGTATTCAGTTTGTTTATATGGAATATGGAAGTTGGGTGAGGAGCTATTTCAGCATATGTATGACTTATTAAAAGACAAATTTTAAGTAGAACTGTATCCTAAACTGCATTATGGTATTGTACCCATACATTGCATTTCAATGGGAGATTCAACTTCCTTTATGGGAACAGAACAGACTCCTGAAACTCTTACCACAAAAGTGGTCCTTACTCATGCAAATAGTCCCATTGTCTTCAGTGGGATGGATCAAATGATTTTCAGGATTAGGTTCCAAATTTGTAAATTGTTCTGGATGAAACTGACAATGCCTGAGCTGTCAAATCAGAAGGAGCTTCATTCAAATAAAGGTGGGCAGATGTGTCATAAGCCTTAACTCCATTGCTAAGATGAGGAACATATTTTCAGCAAAGTTCTTGGCAGGTTTCTGAGGCAGCTGGTTTAAAGCCATCAATGTCCGGCATCATAATCTTCACTTATAGTTCTCTCACCCACAAAGCTGGAAAACGGGGCATCTGTTTTCTTTGTTTTGCTGCTCCAGTTCCAGTTAACAAAATGCATTTTAGACTAGTTTGGCTGCAAAGAAGAATTCTATGTACACTGGGGACAACACCTGATCCTCATCAGGCTGCAGAACTGGGCTGACATCAGAATCCAAACATCCTCTGGTCAGTGCAAGCAGAGGCAGTCCTCTAATGATTTGGACTTGATGTGATGCAGTATGAATGTCATGGATAATTCAGACCAAGGGGGAGAAACAGAATAAAAAACACTGTTTAAACACCTTCCGTTCCCCCCCCACACACCCCTTCCCTCTTGAGGACTCCTGACCAATGTAGCAGCACAATACATATGCTAACAAACTTAAACAAAGCTCCTTTAAGGAGCAGAGCGCAGCCACCCCCCTCCAGAGGGGAAGGGGCTAGCTCCAAGTCTTTCCGGTACCCCATACCTGCTAAAAATTTCTTGCCAACCCTACTTGCACTCCTGCGCTGAGACCTTAACTACAGAGGCAGCTGCCTCTCCATCACCTGTAGATGGGAGGGGTTTGTGCATGAGAGAGGCTTGCCAGCTAGAGAAATGAATACTGAAGGGGTGGTGGCAGCTGCATGGGAGGCATTGGCAGATCTCTTATAGTATGTCTACACTGCAATTAAAAACCCATGGCTGGCCCGTGCCAGCTGACTCGGGCTCAGGCTAAGAGGCTGTTTAATTGTATCTTAGCAGGAGCTCTGGGACCCTCCCAGCGCACTGGGTCCTAGAGCCCAGGCGCCTGCCAGAGCCCAGATGTCTAAACCACAATTGAATAGTCTCTGTGCCCCAGTCAGCTGGCATGGGCCAGCCATGAGTTTTTAATTATAGTGTAGACATGCCTGTGAGGGCTTGTTAGTATGAGTGTCCACACTCAGGCTACCTTAAACTGGTTCAGGTGAGGCGGTTTGACAGATGACAGCCCCCTCAGCTGGGCAAGTTCCTTAGTGTGTTGGCTGATGGTCCCCTTTTACACACCCCCAGCCATGTCTCCTTCATCCAAAACCCTCATAGTAGGAGAGGGTCGCACATAGCTTTCATAGGCCAAGCTTATTTCACCCACCATCCCTCCATTCCCCCCACAAGCTCCCAGTGGGCCACCTTCCCATCCCCCTCTATTTCAGGAACTCCCTGCAACTCCCCCTAATCTCTCCCCACTAGGGGCCCTGTGTGCCCCCATGCTAGCATCCTCCAGTCTTCCCCCATCCACCAGGGATTCTGTGTGCCCACATGACCCCTTTTCCCTCCCGCCAAAGAAGGGTCCCCCATTCTCTCTACCATGCCAGGGGTTCTGTTCCCCCCACTTTTCCCTCCCCTCACAGCAAAGTCCCATGCCAGGGGTTCTGTGTGTCTTCCCTCTCTTCTCCCTCCACAAAGCACCTGTCTTCCCTTCCCCGCCCATTGTAAGGGAGGGTTGGACAGCCGGTGCCCTCTCTCCCTCAGCTGGAGCAGGCTTTGAGGAGGCAGGACTTTAGGAAGGAGGAAGGGATGAAGAAAGCCTCCTTCTCTCTCCTCTCCCTCTGGCTTCCCCTGCTGGCTGCCTGTCCACCCCACAGGGAGAGCAATTATTCCTCTTCTGTATTCAGGGTGTCAAGATGTGAAATGCTGATGGGAGGGTGAGCAGGGGTATTGTCATGCTGCAAAATGGTAGTGGGTGCTACCCACATGTGACAGATGCTCCAAGTGTTCCCCATTGTCCCTCTATAGATGTTCTGATCATCCCCAGAATCAACAGAGGTCTGGCCATTGAGGCCAGGAACATTCCCCAAAATGCTGGCCTGGATCAGAGGTGGTGTTCAAAAGTTATTGTGTTACAGATAAACAAACCAAGAAATGCTGTTGAGTGTAAGGCCTTGCAATCTCAGCCAACTACCCTTCCCCAGAAATGTCCTCCACCCACTTTACCCCATTCTCCTCTCACCCCCAAAAGACACCTTCCTTGCTCTGCAGAGCCTCACCCAGCAACCCAGAGACTCCAATCTCTGTCCCCGCATAGTGCCCCATGGTGTCCCCTCCCCTCCGACATGCTCCTCTCGTCCTGCAGTGATGCCCCAGAGGTTTGCAGCCAGCAGAAGAAGCAGAGCTAGTAGCTAGGGCCAGGGCTTTCGCTACACTAGAGAAGGCAGCATTGCAGTTTATTGTTCCACCGCTCCCAGAGCTCCAGCTGTGTCAGTGTGATGCATGCGTCCAATTCAGACTAGCCCAGATCTTACCCCCACAACATCTGGGGGTAAGTTACCTCAAGTGCTGCCTCCTGAGCAATCGTCTGACTCTCTTTTGAGCATGGATGTGAGGTGTTCTTCCGCAGGTTGGGAGGGAAACTGTCAGTGTAACCTGGCTAATGCAGACATGGTCTCTGGAAGGCGGGAAAGGCAGAATTCCTCCTTGTCACACCTCTCCCACTTGTCACTGGGAGCACAAGAATAGTTTGGCAGCTGGGGTGAAGGTTGAGGGCCTTGTGCTAAGGGTGGGGAGGGGATCTGACAGCTGAATGGTTGTTGGAGCTGCCTGCTGACAATAAAGGGAGTGCCCTCTGGTGACATCCACTGGCCCTTTACCCCCCTCCTTCACTGGAGCACCCCATCTCCATCTTGCATGTGCTCCTGCAGGATGATGTCATGAGGGGTAGCTCAGCCATGAGCTATACAGCCCACCCTGGCTTGTGCATTATTAATCAGGTTTTTTCCCCTTGTAGAAAACCTGGACTGTGTCATTTCCTGTGAAAGCCAGGCCTGTAAGGGACCGAAACTGCCAGAAGATGATCTCGTACTGGCCACATGCCCACATGTGAATGGCGCCCTGAAGCATGCTGGGCCAGCAGGAAGAGGAGATTTCTCAAAGAGGAAGCCAGTTTTCCAAGGTGGGACAGGAAGTGATGTCATTGAGCTCTCTGGTCTCTCTGCCAGCAACGAAGAACGTGACCATGGCTTTCCACTGCCAGCAACAGAGCTGGGGGCCACTGTCCTGGTGACCACAAAGACCATTCAGAATAACTGCCTCACTGAGGAGAGACCATGACTGCAGGCAAAATAGGGCTGGCTCTAGCCGGTTGCCCACTGAAAGTGACAAAAATCCCTTCATTTGGGTGGAGACTTTTACCTTAAATGAGGTCAGCCTCCTATGCCTTTTGCCTTTTATATTTCCCCTTTCAAACATGGTGGTTAAAGCCAGGAAGTCCCAGTTACTCCCCTAACCAGTGGAGGATACCTGAGTCAATTGTATTGTCCCTGGTCCGTGAGCTCTGTAGCTGGAGAAGCTAGATGAGAGATGGCACGTGAGGAAAAGTGATTGTTCAGAGCCAACATACCAACTGCATGATTGCTGCACCGCCAGGCACTGGCGAACTAGCGTCCATATTTTAAGGGGATGGGGTGTGTTGTGTGGGTGCGGAGAGGGAGTCCTAGGGAGAGTGGGAAGGGTAAAAAGGAAGAATAGAGTGAAAGTTTAAATGGAGGGTGGGGTTTCTGTAGGCCCTGATCCTGCACAACTGAAATCAATGGGGGTTTTGCCATTGGCGTCAATGGGAGCGGGGTTGGGTCCTTAGCGCTGGTACAATGCTATGTTCTGTGGGGCCCTGTGCAAAATAACATAGGCCGGGCCCCATCCAGCTTCCATTCAACTTACAATCAAGTCCTCCAAGCATCAGAGGGCCCATAACATACACACACAGACACCTCCTTCCTGTGACCACTTCACACTGTGGCAATCCCCCTGCCAAGGCTCTGCAGCTCTGCGAATCCCCTTGCAGAGTCTGGGAAGCTAGGAGGTGGAGTTGAAATGCATCTTCCCAAGCAGAGAATGAGGGAAGGAAATCTCTGCAATGACCAACTGGACCTGGAATCAGCCAGGACCATGGACAGAGAATTGGGGCTATCACTGTGGCAGGCCCTTTGGATATGTGTGCACGTCCTATTGGCCACCACGGCTTTAGTTCATGTTTCTTCAGGAAATACTATATGTATCATGACAACAGGAATTATAATAATAGATATTTTTAGCATGATGGGAGGGTGAGGGGAATATTTAGCTATAACTGATATTTCTGTAAGGATTTGTCTACATGGGGAAATTGACCAGCATAGCTATTCCGAATAACTCCTTATGTGGACACTCTGTTCTGAAATAAAAGTGACTTTAATCCAGAATAGTTGCTAGAGAGAATTGAAGAAGCTGTTACAGGGAACAAAAGCCTGAATTCCTTGCTGCAACTGGTGTCTCAGACTTTCTCACAGCAATCCTGACAGGGTAAGAGAGTAAAGCGCTTTAACTAAAATACATCACCACCTGGCTGGTGGTGTAAAGGTTAGTGCTTAACATGGCTATGCAGGTGACCTGGATTCAAGTCCCAGTCTCTCATTCCCTTCTGGCTGGGAGTGCTGCAGAAACTGGGCTAAGTGCTCAGCAGCTTCTTCATGGGAAGCCCACATTCGATTGCCTGTCTATGGTGGTGCGTAGGGTAGGTGTAGCTACAGGCCACAGTGCAAGGCAGGCTGCAGCCACAATAGTCACTGTGGTGTGTAGATACAAACCACAGTGAAAGGCTCTGGCAGTGGATTGCTGCCGGAGCCTTTCCTCACTGCCAGAGCTTTGCACTATGGCAGTGGAAGGCTCTGGCAGTGAATAGGAAATGGGACACTACACAGCAGCATAGGCGTGAGAGGCACTGCTTGGGCATGTGAGGGGATGTGTAGGGTACATTCCCTTGTGTTCAGATGTGTGGGGCGCTGCACTCTACTCGCCTGAGCCGTGCCTCACTGTCAACACTGCTGCTTAAACCCGTACTAGCAGGGTATACAGTGTCTCTACAGGCCGCCCTAAATGTAGACATACCTTCAGCATCTCACTGTCTCAGTCTGGAAAGGCTGTAGAAGCATTGGCACCCAGGCAATCCTCATGTCACGTAACTGTGGTTACTGTAGCCCTTGCAGGGGCGGTAGTGACTACCTCTGAAGGGAAGACCCCCTCATCATGAAACAGGGGTGCTTAACTTTGTGTCCCAAGACCTCCAGTTGCTGCCATTCAAAACAGCTCCTCCTCAGATGCTATCCCAAAGTCCTTTGCACCACTTTCTATAATGTTGATGTTAACCAAATGATTTATGGGGCATTCCTCGCATTTGGTCCTGAGTGACAGAGCAAATCTGCTTCATTGGAAAACTGGACAGAGAAAGGAGGCAGGATTGCAAACGTATCTTCTCCCTCCCATTTCCTCTCTGCCTGTGACTGCCAGGTTGAGAATCGCTTATGTAGACACGGGACCATCTCTAAAAGGAAAGAAGTTAAAAAAAATCCTAAGATGTGGAGGTGGAAAAGGCCTAGTCATAGATTCCAAGAGCAGAAGGGACCTTTGTGATCATCTAGTCTGACTTCCTGTATAACACAGGCCATAGAACTTCCCCAAAATAATTCCTACAGCAGATCTTTTAGAAAAACATCCAGTCTTGATTTAAAAATTGTCAGTGATGGAGAATCCACCACAGCCCTTGGTAATTGTTCCAATGATTAATTTATCTGACTGTTAAAAAATTATGCCTATTTCTAGTGTGAATTTGTCTAGCTTCAACATCCAGCCATTGGATTGTGCTATATCTTTCTCTGCCAGATGGAAGAGCCCATTATTAAATATTTGTTCCTCATGTGGGTAGTTATAGACTGCAATCAAGTCATCCCCTAACCTTCTCTTTGGTAAGCTAAATAGATTGAGCTCCTTGAGTCTATCACTATAAGGCAGGTTTTCTAATCCTCTAATCAGTCTCATGCCTCTTCTCTGAACCCCCTCCAATTTATCAACATCCTTCTTGACTTGTGGACACCAGACCTGGACACAGTATTCTAGCAACAGTTGCACCCAGTGCCAAATACAAAGGTAAAATAACCTCTCTACTCTACTCAAGATTCCCCTGTTTATGCATCTCAGGATCACATTAGCTCTTTTGACCACAGCATCACACTGGGAGCTCATGTTCAGCTCATTATCCACTAAGACCCCCAAATCTTTCAGATTTTCAAAATCTTTTGTCACTGCTTCCCATAACAAAGTCCCCCGTCATGTAAGTATGGCCTACGTTCTTTGATCCTACAGGTATACATTTACATTTAGCTGTATTAAAACGCGTATTGTTTGCTTGCATCCAATTTGCCAAGTGATCCAGATCACCCTGAATCAGTAAGTACAAGTGGACGAGCCCATCTTGTGCCAGGACAAGATAGTTCCCCACACTACATTTCTCAGTCGCTTGTCCAGTCTAACTTGAAAGGCTGCAAGAGATAAGGCATCCACCATCTTACCTAAAACCCCAGTGAAACATCCCTCTCGTGAGATGCCACTAAGCTATGAATATCAGAGGTTCATGCAGGCACCATTTCAATCCATACTGGATTCTTCTGAGGCAAGTAGTAGCCTACCTGTTTTAAATAGGTTTCCTGCCAGTGATGGGTGAAAACACATCAGTATTAATTCCCCCCTCATGGGCAGAGTTGGGGGAATTTATGTCATTGCTGAAATACTCTTTGTAGATGCTTCTTGTTCCTTATTTTCAGTGCATGGGACTGACTGGGTCTGCCCATTGCCTGTGCATGGGGAGAATGATGAGTGGACACAAAGAAAATAAGTTGTAATGTTAACGAATAAAGTGAAATTGCTATCAATCCAGGAGGCTGCTCTTCTGTCTTTCTGGGGTGTACGTGGTTATTCAGTCCTCACACCACAGGGGGGGGGGCAAGCACCGGCCAGGGGGGCCCTGGCCTGGGGGGGCGGGCGGTGGAGCGTGGGCTCCCGGTCGGTATGCCCGCGGCCGCGGCCGGAGGCCCGCGCCGGGGACCTGTCGGCGTGCGGCCGGTCCCCGGCTTCATCTTCCCTTCTCCCGCTGGCTCTCCGCTCCGGCGGCGGCCAGGTCCGCTTCGTCCCGGTCCGGTGGACTCCGGTGGACCCATGCGAGGCGGAGCTGAGGAGCAAATGCGCCCTCCCCAGGATGCCGGAGCCGCGGGAAGAGGGGACCCGCCGCGGGACTGGGGAAGGGCGGCGCAGCGCTCCGCGCTGCTTGGGGCAGCCTACTTTGTAGAGCCGCCCCTGCCTCACACCCACCTTTTTACTATAGTGCCCCGTTGATAGCCCTAGTGTGCAAGTCCTCTCGCCACAGAGCAGGTAGCGCCAGGCCAACGGCAGTGGAAACTTCCTCTACACATTGTCCTCAGTAGAAGCTTTCTGTACATAGTGCTCCCTTATGAGAAGAGACCACCTCTAAGAGTGGGAGGAGTGCAGTCTCCCAGGCACATGAGATCTCTGCTGAGGCTGCCACCATGTCTAAGGCCAAATGCATGCCAGTTAGGATGTGGACACCTGCCTATAAGAAGCTAGACCAAGCCTACCTAGTGTCAGGGACCAGGGAGATGGGCAGTCAGACCTAGTCATTAGAGCCAGAGCTGGAGCCCAGCCTAGCATCAGAGCTGAAAGCAGGAGTCAGAAGTCAGGCAAAGCAGCAGGGCTGGAGCAAACGAGTGGGACTGGAGCAAGGCTGGGAACAAGGTGGGTAGGCACAGGAAAGATCGCAGCTGCAGGTGTAAGCATAGCACAGCCACCAACCTGCCACTGCTGCGGAGCTTAAACACAGACCTGTTGGCACCTTGCAGCCAATCGAGTGAGCCGGCCAGTCAGGTGATTCTGCCTCAGCGAGGCTCATTACCTGGCCTGAGGGCTGAGCCAGCTAGCCCCAGGCTCAGCTGAGGGAACTCAAGCCCTAGTTCCTGACACATAGACTATTGGGTGGCAGTGACTTTCAGCCAGTAGCACTTTCCTCTTTATTGCCTTCCATGCTGCTTTTGGCTCCCACTGAAGTGTGAGAGGTTAAAGAGACTCCTCTGGAAACTGATCTTTTAGTCCTTCAACACCAAGACCTTCTGATTTCACCTCTTCCTAGACTGATTTGTTCACCAGGTGAGACATGCAACCTTGTTGGACTGCGGGGGAGCAAGGAGTGTGACCAAAGAGGAAAAGGCTTTGAAAAGAAAAGAACATAAGCCCCTTCCCACTACCCAGTTCCAAGAGGTTCACGTGAGCACGGTGTAACCTAGAACTGTGCACTGAACAGTGGCCGAAATCTAGTAGAGAACACAACTCACACTGGTGCCAAGGCCAGAAATCTGGTGCTGTATCCAAGAAGCTAGTGAAATCTGTTTAGGGCTTGGAAAGGAAACTGCTGGGTAAGTAGCGCTCCAGCCACCCATCTCTGGCAATCTTGGTTAGGTCACTAGAAAAGCGAGTCTGATGGATTCAGCATTGTCAAAGCTTCGTGAATGCTTGTCACAAAACTACCGGCATGAGCAAGGCCCAGGAGTAGAACCATAGGACATACTTCAGGCCAGCACTGAGATGCACTGACAAGAGCTATTTGGGAGCACCGGACAACAATAGCAGGGGTGGAGCAGGGCATTGGCAGAACTGAGTGGGGGGTCCCAGGACAGGAATATGGGGGGTGCTGCAGTGAAGTGTACTGCTAGAGCTGTACTTGGGGGGAAGGGGAGGGAAAGCTTGCATGTGGCTTGTCTATACTCTGGCACATTATATAAGATGGGTTATTATTCTCTGTGTCCTGGCTAAATTCCAGCTGGGGTAATTATATCTCACCTACTTAAAATTCCCCCATCAGTTTCAGTTGAATGTAGCATAATTTGCTTCCTATCCTCAACTGCTGCATAGCACTGCTAATGTGTTGTTAGACAATTGCCGTGTTCCACCCCGAGGTGGCTGCATTTCAGCAGTACTGTGGGTGAGTGATTTCTATACGTCCAGACTGCAAAGAGCTTTAAGTGCCTTCATGAGGAAATTAGCTCTAGAACTCCAAGTTACAGGCGATAGAAATCCAAATTACAGGCATGAGGAAAGGCCTTTGTCTTGTGGCAAGGCACTGCACTAGGCCACAGGACAGTGGGGTTCAGCTCTTGTCTCTGCTGCAGACCCCTTGGGTGAGTCACTGTCTCCCTTTGCCTCAGTTCCCCATCCTGAAATAGGGATGATAATACTCTCATTTGCCCACCCTGTGTTTGCTGTGTCTATTGCTTGCACTGTAAGCTCTCGGGGGCGGGGACTATCTCTTACTATGGGTGTGTACAGTGCCGAGGGCTCAGGGGGTCCGAGTCTGTACTGTAATACTGTACCACTTCACCCACTCCTGGACCCTCACTCTTTCAGGTGCTAAAACTTCACATGCAATCCTTAAAAATGTAGCATCCCTCCCACCTCCTGAACCAACGTCCCTACCAGTCACCTGACCCTGCCCGTTCCTCGCTCCCACAAGCCATGCCATAGTCATAATGCTGAGTTACAATCTCCCATGATGTGTGTGTGTGTGGGGCGGGGGAGGAATGAGGTGCCGTGGAAAGGGGCTGAGCCCCAGGGCAGCCACATTTCATCTGCAGCATTTGATTAGCAGTTCTGAAAGGTCACCAGAGCCTCATTCTCCTCTGTGAGGGAGCAGGGTGGAGCTGGAGGGTGTTGACAGTTGCTTCTTCTCATCACCCTCTCTTATTTTCCACAGCAGTTTTTCACTTCCCCATCTTGGGTAGGCTGTGTGCTTCCTCCCCCTGCCGAAAGGACATTCTCTGCTGGGTGTATAAGGGGGCTTCCCCTGTTTTGCATGGGAGGGTCTGTCAGAGCCAGGGGGGAAGACTGTGGAAACCCCAGTGGCAGATCCTAAGGAGCTGGGTCTGAAACAACCCTTCACTATAAAAGCACGTCAAGACTATTAATAGCACAGCTGAGAAATCACCTCCCGAACAGGTTCCAGCGGGGTCATCTCACCAGGCACATACGAGTGGGAAAAGTTCCAGGGGGTCTTGTTGCTGGCGATGCTCCAGGGCCTTTGCATTGGAATGGGGCAGAATGTGCAAGGGGTGGCTCTGAGCACCAATTACTCCTGTTCCAGGCTTCTCCTACACCCTTTGGTCACAGAATTGAACTTGGCCTTCCTTTGCAGCAGGAATCAGCAAGGACACAGTGTTTCTGAAAATGTAAAGAATGACACTGTATCTTAGGGACCTAAGTCAGCTCTCAACCTTTCCAGACTACTGTGCCCTTTTCAGGAGTCAGGTTTGTCTTGTGTACCCCAAGTTTCACCTCACTTAAACTACTTGCTTACAAAATTAGACATAAAAATACAAAAGTGTCACAGCCACACTAGTACTGACAAATTGCTCCCTTTCCCATTTTTACCATATAATTATAAAATAAATCCATTGGAATATAAATCTTGTACTTACATTTCAGTGTATAGTATATAGAACAGTATAAACAAGTCATTGTCTGTATGAAATTTTAGTTTGTACTGTTTTCACTAGGGCTTTTTATGTAGCCTGTTGTAAAACTAGGGAAATATCTAGATGAGTTGATGTACCCCCGAAGACCTCTGCATATCCCCAAGGTATGCGTGCCCTTGGTTGAGAACCATTGACCTAAGCAGTCAGTGGTGGATATTAACAGCCTCCTCACTCCTGCAGGGGGCACAACTACAAAATACCTACCCCTCACCTGGCCTTGCCTTCCCCATGTTCAGAGGAAGCTGAACCTTCAGCGGGGAAGCTTCATCATCTCCGGTGTTACAATGAAATAAAAATCCTCACTCCATTTTCCATGCATTACATTCACCTCAGGGAGCCACCGTTTGCATATCTTGTGTGAGATAAAAGCATGATGCTGTGGCAGCCGCATCCTCATGTCACAACTCTGTGTCAGTGTCACCCTGTAATCATAGCATGAGAGCTGTGGATCTTAGACTTCCAAATGCAGTGAAGGAAAGAGAGGAGGGAAAAACCAGAAGTATGTTAAAAAATAGAGAAAATAAATAATTTAAATTTAAGATTGCATAGGAAGCATGTTAATATGAATGACAACGTTCCTATAGCCGCTTCCCCTCATTAAGGGTAGGAACGCTTCTAACAGCAACCCTTAAGCAAAGGTTACCAGTTCTCCAGACTGGAGTCAGATCCATAAAGTAGAGCAAGTTTCAGAGCCGAAGTGAACTCCCAAACTAGAGCAAACTTCTGAGATGAACCAAGCTTCTAAGGTGGGGTAAGCTCCTGAACTAGACTCAGGAGTCAATTCCACCTCGTAAAGTCTGGAGCAGCAGTAGTTTTCTAACTAAACTGAGCTCCCAAAGAGCAACCCACTCCACAGGGCTGGAGCAAGCACCTAAGTAAATTAAGCCATTGCCCAGCAAGTAGATTGAGGACTAGAGCATCTGCGCTGATCTCCTAAAGTGGAATAAGTTTGGAGTAAACTTTATAGTCCCTCAGCCCCACCCTTAAGATGTTCTGGCCAATCAGGCCCCTCTACCTCCCCCAAAATGGGATCTCATAGCTGCCAGCAAATGTTGCAGCACCTCTCCCACTCCAAGAAATCTCCATCAACACAGCACCCTATGGTTAAAATATAACTCCAGCGCTATTCTTGTAAGGTAAAGGCAACCAGAGGAAGAAACCAACCATTCAGAGCACACCCCATAACTGGTTTTTAACTTCCTATCTGTCCTGGGAGTTGATTAAAGAATTTTAATAGTTATCCATGTAGCTGTTTCACAAACAAGCCCCCTGGTTTCCCACGCTCTCTGTGGCAGGCTGCTCTGGGGCAGTCAGTGTATGGTGACATTGCAATCCCACAGTGGGACGTGTTATCTGTTGACGCAGTCCCCTGGCCTTGTTCTGTTTTGACCAAAAAGTTTTGGATCCTTTAATTCTTGGAATGCCAAAGATGAGTCTCCCCAATTGCTGCTACTGGTCCCTTTTGCTAAGTCCTCAGACAACCCACACAAGCTCCTGTATCCTCCTGCCACTCCTCACCCCCACCTGCCAAATTCACCCACTATCTCCTCCATCAAGCATCACAGCCCTCCCCCTACTACTGATCCCCTCTATTAATCCCCAATGGGTGAGACAGCCCCAGCCCAGCTACCTAAAACCTCTGATATCTCGAACGACAGCCCAGAGCTCCTAACTCCTAAACCTGACCCAAAGTGTCCTGCTCTTCCCCACAGCCATCGACACCTCCCACTCACTTCCAACAAGTGATCCACGCCCAGCTGCATGGTTCTCTGGCAACCTGAGCTGCCCTGACTACCACATCACCACGTGGTCCCTACCAAAGGCATCTTGACCCGAATTCTGCCCCATTGCCACTGCAGAGCAAACTAGATCCCAAACCAGGCCCATGTCCCACTCTCTGGTGCACTGTGTGTTCCAGATGGTTGCTAGCCCCCAACCCTGCTCCCAGTCCCAAGGACACTGTTTACAGGTGTCAGTTACTGGAAAATACTGTAGACAGCATTGTAAGGCTAATCGTCTCTCAAGCATTTTGCTCATAGAGCACTACGACTGGCCCACGGACACCCTTCTTCAGCATCCTCCAATCAGGAGTCTCCAAGGGGAGGTGGGGCCCTAACACCCACTTTCCCTAACCACCAGCTCCTCAGAACAACTAGAAGATAAAAGTGGGAGGGAGTGCAGGGAATAGCTTGGTGAAGCCACGCAGCTTCTGCTGAGTAGCAAAGGGGAGCTAGAAGGGGTCTGGCTGACTATGAACGATGTTTATAACAGGCAGGAGACATCCTCATGCCACTAGGTGGCTCTGCTGTACTGCACGTGTGACTAGTAACAGGGCTGCAGAAAGCCCATATGGCTCTGTACTAAAAAGCAGCCAGGGGAGCTGCAGCCTGGGATTGAGGAGGTGCATTGGCTGAGCTATGGGGGAGCCCAGATTGGGCAGAGCAGGACAGCAGAGGCGTGTAACAGGCAGGCCCACTTTTATGCCCTTCATTGTGCAAAATCGTTATTTTCTGCCCATCTAGGTCCTTATAAAGGTCCCACCATCACAGTATCTGGGCACCTTCCACATCGTGTTCTTCCTTCCCAGACTCCAGGAGAAATAGCTGGGTTAGTTGCTGGGCTGAGAGCATAGTGTATGTGTTGAGTGTGGGAATATATTATGGAGGGAAAATGTAGACAAAGGCATGAGTGTGGCTGTTAGTTGGGAAGGTGATGAGCTCCAGTCTTCTTGCGGGGGACACTTCAGAAAAAATTGGGGGTGGCTAGTGGGGAGTTGTATCAGCATATAGAACATATGTGATTATATTGTATCCTGCAAAGTCTGGGTCGGGAGGCAAAAAAAGGAAGACATAGTGAGCACATAGACTTATGAAAAGTCGGATGGTAACTGCCCCCCCTTTGCCATAGAAAATGATGCCACTGGCTCTTTGCTGTCTCTTGCTGGAGTAAGTGTCATGGTCAGAGTCCAGATCCCAAGAAAGTTCTATCTGCTGCATGTACAAGGCGTAGCTGTTGTGGGAGCACATGATCACAGAAGGGGAGATGCTCTCTCAGGTCATCATCATGGCAAATCCCCAATGGACATAACCTCCTTGCAGATCGAGTGCCACCCGATCGATCTCTATCTAGGTCCTTCAGACAGTCTGGCTGCCTGTTCAGTAGTCCATCCCTGGCAATCTTGTCCGCAATCGTGTCCGCCAGCCATGTAGCAGCATTCCTTGGTAAACACACAGGTAGCTAGGACCAACCCCATGGAAGGCTTTGAATGTCAGGGCAGAGAGCCTGAACTGCACTCCGTGTTCAGTGGCCAGCCAGTGCAGCCAACACTGAGCTGATGTGTTCATGGCATTGTGTGGCATTGTGTGGCTAGACAGAAGGACTGCTGCATTTTACACCACATGAAGCTGTTTCCGGGCATATGGCATAGCTCTTTGAGATAATTCTCTTGCTCCCTGCCTGCCTTTCTACATTATTTTTAAGGTGACTATCACCAGGGCATCCAAGCACCAAATGTTGGGTGATTGCTCCTCTTTGATTCCTCCTGATCATCCCCTGATGTAACCATAATTGCATTGTTATTCACTACTACTGCATGCATCTTCACTTGTGCGCCTGCTGGCCCTAGCAGATTTCAATGTTAGCTGGGCCAGCTTCCCATGACCCCAGCTCCTAGAATCAACCCCTGCCACCCCTCAGAACTTCATAACTTAAACTGCCCTGGTTTACGTTTTTCTCTTCCTTACATGTCTGGGAGGAAGAAGCTGGCTGGTTCCATGTGCTGAGTCTGTGGGGGGACAGGGCCTTCCTGGTATCTCTCATCAGCATCCGTCCGTAATCACTACCCACTGCGTAATGACAGTAATTAGGAAGAGCGAAACTGCCTCAGGACTGGAAGAGCTGATGGAGTTAAGGGAGCCAGATGGTGTTCGCACTTAAGGAAAGATTAAAAAAAAAAAGCACTCCAGTTAAATCAGCTTTCATTTCCTTTATTTCGTGTCAGAATTGCTTTGGTCCTGCATAGCCTCCAAGAGGACTTGGCATGTTCTGCGGGTCAATATACAGCATGCCTGGTGGGTGCAGAAATGTGATATACGCCATGTCAGCACTCGGAGCGCCCAAGAATAGATGAGGACAACCAGAAGAGCAGCAGCCTTGAATCCAGGATCCCAGCCTGGTCCTTGGATTAAGTTGTCAGGGACCTCACGCCTATCCTCCAAGCCCTATTGCCCCAGTGAATCCATGAGGGCTGGGAATGCAGGGAAAGAGAACAGAGACAGAGAAATGGAGGGAAACAGAATGGGCAGGATATCGGGAAAGAGGTGGGAGGGAACTGGGTGCGGGAAAGTCAAAAGAGGAGGGAATTGGAACGCAAGGAAATGGAGTGGTAGGTAGGGTGGTCGTGGATGAGGGGGAAGGAGCCACTTCTCCTTTGGGTGCAGCTGCTCTCTATCAGTGCAGCTGAGCACAGAGCGCTCTGTGGACCAGAAGGTCGTGGGCTCATAGTCAGTGCTGACGCTGCAGTCTGAAGGGAGGTGTAGGCTTCATCTTTCTGCAGAGGAGGCCTTGAATCAAGGTCCCTTCAGCCCCACTCTGAAGTGAGAGATCCCCCAGGACACTTCAACAAGGCAGGGATAACCGACTCAGCCAACATACCCTGTCTTGGCTCAGCAAGTCCCAGGGCCTGGTGCTGCAGGTAGGCTTTCACTGAGGGCACGCTGGCCATCGCGTATACCCACACAGCCCCTGCAGCACCAGGCCCTGGTTCCCCAGCTGAGCGGGAAGCCGTTATCCATCTTTCTAAACCCTTGCAATATAAATATCCGTCCTTCTCCCCATCTCGCATTCGTGAGATATGAACAGAGAGGCCTGGAGAGCAGCAGCAGGGGTAGGGAAGGCACTGTCTGGCCCGCTGGTTGGTGTGGGAGGAGTCACGCTGTCACCCCACAGCCATAATTAACGGGCTCCAGTATTTGACTCCGCTGGAACAAAGGGCTGTCTCTTACCTAGTTATTACCCGGGAAATGGCTGTCGGGAGCGACGGCATATCATGTAACTGAACCTGCCACATTGCTGCTGCTGTGCAGGGCCCAAGAGGACAATGCACTGAGAGGTGGGCGGGAGCAGGGTAAGCTGCAGACTGTGTGTGGGAGGAGAAGATCATTCAATACCCTGGCCACAGAGCCTTATGGACTTTGCTCTGTATTATATTTGGTGCTAGGAAATGAGTTTGGGGGGTATCACTTCCTGGATTGCACAAGAGCATCGGGGGTGGCAGAGAGGTCTTTGGGATGTGTCCAGGACTCTACCATGGAAAGGAGTCATCTCACGGTCACCTTTGTGCTCCCTGCCAGTACCAACACAGCCCAGCCTCTAGTGCCCAGTTTGCAGCTCATGGCATTGCAGCTACAGCACAGCAATAACTCTCTTCCTTTCACCCACATCAGTTCTACCTGCATGTCTGCTCATCTCTCCTAGAATTCCCTCCAGCACAGAGCCCTCTCCCTTTTTCCAACACCATGTACCATCATGGTGGTCTCTCAGTCCCTTCCCACAAACCCAAGACCCCCTATCCTCAAGCTGTGCCATGCCACATCCTGAGGGGGAACCCAGTCACAACCAAGGACTGCAGTGAGCCCAGGTTGAGTTGAGTGGTTCTGCCTGGCCAGGGGGTTCCATGTTCCAGGAGGGAACGGGACAGACCCATCACTTCCCCTGGCAGAGGTGGGAATGTGTGTGTGTGTGGCGGCGGGGTGCCATTGGGAGTGAAAGCAGGAGTCCTAGCAGAACAGTCCTGGCTGCAGTGACTCCAGAACAAGGGAAATAATGAAACTATTTGCAAAGAAGCAGTAAGAGCTAGTTATTGGTCCTGGTGTGGTGACTGGGGAGAAAACACAACAAGAACAGAGTGCTGGTGTGTGCAGCTGTGCCCAGGTGACATGATAACTAGGAGAGGCCATGGCCACTACCTGTGAGTGTCTAATAGGGATGAACACTAAGGAGCAAGAGGAAGGGTTCTGGGTGGCCCAAAGGGCACTGGCTGGAAGTAACGAGCTGAAATGGAGCAAAGGGGAAGCTGGATGTCAGGAACGATTTGCTGAGCAAGAGGACTATTGGACACTGTAATAGTTTCCCAAGAGAAGTGGTGGAAGTGCCATCTGGCTTCTTGCTGAGACACAGGTGAAGGTATGAGGCTCTCTGCCTGCTGGGATGATGGGACTCTTCTGCTTCTCGGGGTATGAGGAGACTATATCCTATCTAGGCCAAATAAAGGTAAAAGGGGCTAGTCTGCTGTTCTAGGGCTAGACATACCCTCACCGAGTAGAGGAAGGACTCAGGAGATGGATGGGGCTCTGAGTGGGAGAGACAGACGAGGCCTGGCAGAGCTCCTCCCTCAGATCAGAACCGCACCAGAAAGGCTGGTCTGAAGGCTCTACGCTGGGACCTGCCAGATCTGCACTCAGTTCCCTATTCAGCCACACATCTCCCGTGTGACACTTCACTTTCCTGTGCTCTGCTCCCCCTCTGTCAGTGGGGATGATACTTCGCTGGGGTGTTGTGAGAGTGACTTCAGTCATGTCTGTGAGATGCTCCAACACTATCACGGCAACTCTATTAATTCTTTGAGTTTGAAGGGTTCATTTAAAAAAAACCCAACCGAGTCATTGTTATCTGCTTGCTACGTCATCAGCCCACTTGGTGACTCTTCCTTTCCCCCTCCATCCCCTGTGGAAGACCCATGGGCTGGTGTAGGAATGTGACAGGAGGTGGGGTCCCTGTTGCAGGGGTGGAGGAGGAGAAGGCGTCCTGGAGTGACACAAATCCTTCCTGACTCCTGAAGTGAGCGAAGGCGACAGGCAGATTGTAGAGGGAGTGTATCTGGCCTGGTGTCAGTGCGTTGTGTTGACAAGAGACTGACCCTTTCCCGCCTGGGGCATCTTGGATTGTCGCCCAGGAGCAATGCACTCGGCTCCTGCTGTCCACCATGGCTGGCAGTGAGCTAGTCCTCCTTTCTCTTCTCATTAAGGGCAGAAGGGATTGATCTAGTCGTTGATGAATGACACATTCAGATTCAAATGGCTCTGGGCATCTGGCGTTGGCCACTGTTGGAGACAGGATACTGGACGAGGTGGACCAGAAGGCATAGTACTGGACTGTACAGGCCATTGGTCTCTCACAGCATGGCAGTTTCTATGCTTATGTTATACAGCAAAGCAGAGTCTGGGGAGGTGGAAGAGGATATCAGGTATATTCGTGAGGTCACTGATAAACTGTCTTCTCTGTGCAGGCTGGGGCTGATCCTCAGAGAGGACGCAGGAATCCAGTTCAGGGTCCTCTCCTGCCAGAGGCTGACCTCAGGGCTTAGTCCATCTGGACCCAGGAATCCAGTTGAGGTTCTCCTGCACTCAAATAATGCACCAGAGACTTATTCTCAGGCAGCAGAGTTATGGCTCCAGTTCTTCTCAGCAGGACTGCATGCAGAGTCCGCTGCAGTTCAGTTAAATAATACACTGCCAGGTCTTCTTTTTGGTCCAGGTTACGTACAGCCTGCTCTTCCCTCATGGCAAAATCCTATAAAGTTTAACTCTACCATCCTGTAGAACTGAATAGCGAATCCTATCCTTCCTGTAGGATGGCTGAGAAAAACCATAGAAAGGATAGAACTGTCTGTGAAATACTGCGGGCCAGATCCTCAGCTGGCGTAAATCTGCACAGCTCCAAGAGCATCAGTGGAGCGATGCCAATTGACACTAGCTAGAAATCTGGCTGGATATGGCTTTTACAGTATTGTCTGTAGAACCCTGTTGAATTCCGTAGTACTTTTCTATAAGGCTCGGTACTTTATCTCAGTCCCAACCCGCATCACCCCTTGCTATTCGATTCCTGGGACTCTTCACACTGCTCTGCCAAGGTTCTTCACTCTCAGCCTGAAGTACTCCCTGCTGATCTACACATACAGCGCCACGAATGCCCCTCATTTCTGACCTGCAGATTTAACCATCGTATAACACAGCAAGAGAGCCTGCTGGAAACTGCAGTCGCTCACAGCTTGTTTCCCCTGTTGCCATCCAGAATCCACCTCCTAAGATGGAGGACAACCTCTGGTCTCTGCAGCCCACTGCACATCTTAAATAATGACAGCAGCTGCTCTACACACCCTCTTCCCCTCCACCGCACTGCCAAGGCATCAATTCTGACCTGCAAAGCCCCTGCAGGTTAAGCTGAGGCATAGATCTGCCAGTCCCCCAGATAACTACGCTCCTAAAGCTGGTGCAATTTTGAGTTTTAAACACTGGCACTGCTCCATTTAAGGGTGGTATGCTGCTCCCTCTCCTAATGCTTTTATTTTAGTTTAGTTGCTGTCTTTTCTAGACCCTATATCAATATACAGTACCTGCACAGGAGTTATTAAATTATACAGTGCTTATGTGTGTAGGGAATAGCATGCTGAGTCCCCAAGACATGGCCTCCATTTGTAGCCTAGTGTGTGAGATAATGCAAGGGTGTGATGTGCTTGGGGGTTGAGGGTAAAGGGAAGTGTATGGGGGAGAAGGTATTGCAAGGAATTGTGGGTAGATGGCAGAAAGAGCTAGCTCTAAAGCATGAGATAGTACTTTGTTCCCAAAAGATGAGTGACCGCAAGTCTTACAGTGGACTCCTGAGCAATGGCATTGAACAATATATAGACATCCTTGGTTGTGTGGATGGTAGAGGACAGCTGGGTAATGGCAGATGGTAGAGGACAGCTGGCTAATGGCAGGGGATCATGCCCTTGCCAGCCATATGTGCCAGGAGTGGTGAAGGATGGTAGTGCACTGAAGTCCTGTAAAAGCAGCAAAGAGTCCTGTGGCACCTTATAGACTAACAGACGTATTGGATGCATCCGACGAAGTGGCTATTCACCCATGAAAGCTCATGCTCCAATACGTCTGTTAGTCTATAAGGTGCCACAGGACTCTTTGCTGCTTTTACCGATCCAGACTAACACGGCTACCCCTCTGATTAATGAAGTCTTGCAGTGGGGCTATGAAAAATAGCTGGACAGAAGAGCACTGGAGAGGCCTTTACCCTGGAGTGCGACTGAGAGCAAACAGTGAGACATACATGCATAAGCATGCTTGTAAAAAAATAAAAAAGTCCTTTCTGCCAAGTGCCCATGAGAGCAATGCATCCTGGGAAGTGGCAGACTGTGCCCTTCATGCTGGCAGTAGGAACACGTCTTGCTCCTGTCGGCTCCGGTGTCTGCCTGCAGCAGCTTGCTGGATATTCTCGAATCCTGGAGGCTATTTTAAGCACAGATCAATGGCCTAGTGCAGGGCCCGGTAACAGGGTGTGTGTGTCAAGGATGGGAATAGGAAGCAGCTGGGAGGCTCACTGTGTGAATTTGGAGAGAGGAAGGAGAGCAGGAAGCTTGATCTGGTATTGTTCTTATAAAATCTACAACATGATCAAAGCAAGAGGGGAGCAAGGGAGAAGGAGATGAGGGCGGGGAAGGCTAGAACAGCATTTTGATTCCACACTACCTTGGGTTGTGATCTCATTAGATCCCCTAAGCCAAGCTGGGTCAGCCCTGGTCTGTACAGCGTTTGGATGGGAAACACTAGGGAAGACCCAGAAGCTGCAGGAAGTAGTGTTGGTGATTTTGCCTCATTCTTCTCAGCACAGATCTGACACCTCAGTGTGGTGCAGATGGTACTTTGTTGCTGGAGGTACTGTCTTTCAGATGAGACCGAAAACCAAGAACCTGCCCACTCATGGTAATTAGATGTCCCATGGGACTTTTCAGAAGGCAGAGTGTTATAATCAAAGTGCCTAGCCTAGTTCCAACGTGGATAAATGCATTGTGCCAACCTAAATTCCCACATGAAGTGTCAATCACATGGATGTCTTCTTCACTTCCTCCCTAAACTGTGGTGTTGTGAGGCTGTGTACTGTTAAACAGCCCTGCTGTCAACACCATAGAAGTAACTTCTTTTCAACGACAGGGAATCTAGAAAGGGCATTGGGACAAAAGGTGCTACAGCAAAGTAAAGGGATGTGGGGAGGGGCCAGTTGTAGCTCCACAGGTAAGGTTGAGTTGCATTTTGCACTTTTTGCAGGGATTCAACCTGTCTGTTCTATATGAAGAATACATGCATTTGCCCTAAAGTTGGAGCATTTACTCTTCAAGAATAGAATGATTTTTTTTCTTTTTGTTGTTGAGGATTGACAAGTAAATAAGCTAATTCATTTATTAATTAACATAAATTTTTAAATACGTCTTTTAAGAAATTTAGCTTTGGATATCACACTTTTTTTTGGTCCTGGGTGATCCCAATAATGGAATAACACAGACTCTTCAAACTTCTCATATAGTTAAAACTCACCGAAATCTTATGTATAGGCTACACTTGAAGCCTTTTTTTTTTTTTTTTTAGGATTAAAGTTCATTTTTTGCTGCTGTTCTTCATGACTGAAAGTTTCTCCTTCACCAGCTGATGGAGATTAATGTTCTTCAGAGAATTCCACCACAAAACTGCCCTCTTTCAAAACGGCTGCCTTCTCCCATTGTTCTCAACAGGACTGAGGACACAAGCTATCCATAGTAAAGATGGCCATCACCATTCATCTGCTCCTCACAGTGCTCCTCTTTGCCTTCTGACAACACAGAGGTCCACGGTCTTCTCTGAGGCCATCTTGTGGTCTCAGTCCCATTGAAAAGAATGGGAGATGGTGGCCATTTTGAAAGAGGGCATGTTAACTGAGGGCAGACTGTGGCCCAGTCCTATTCAGAACAGAGTTATCAGCTATTCCAAAAGTGGGAAATTGTTAGTAAGTTTTTCTGAAGGACAAGATGTTATTCATCAGCCTCTGCTAACAGAAAAATTTTCAGTTATGAAAAATAATGGCCAAAATTACCATTAATGCTAAGTATTTCATTACAAAAACTACCTATTTACACCAGATATACACACCAAAGAGGACAAGAGAGGGTAGCTGGTGCGGGGAGGGGGGGAGATTCTGTGTGTGTATATGTATCTGTGCATGCATGCATGTATGGTGAGCACACAGGGGAATGTGGGGAACAGGAAGGAGCGAGGAATGCAAAGCAACTGTAAAGCCAATGTAATTGGCCAGTATACTTTAGCTACTTTGTGTTGCTCCGGAGTAGGGTAAAAAAATCAAAGCACATGAGTGAATCTGATCCTAAAAGTTAAAATTAAAAAAAGAAGAGCGATTTCAGTTTGATACTACATATCTTTAACTCATTAGAAATATTCCACGGTAACATTCTTTTTGGGTTTCTTATTTACTGTTCATATATTAAGTGGTTAATAATTAATTAAAAAAAACAAGGAAACAACCTGAACTCTGCCCTGTAGTGATACTATAAAGAGGGGAAAAATGGGGTGGGGGGGTGGGATCAGTTTAGTCTAATCTGAGACCTTATGCACTAATCACAATCACATGGTTATTGCATGATGTCACTAGAGAGCAGAGTTAAGGATATTTGGGAGCCCAGACTGTGTTTTTCTCATCTTAATGTGATTGGCTCTCTTAAGTATACCCTTAACTCTGAATTTCCTGGGTTTATAACTTGGTTTGGGGATGATTACAAGACCCCCGTAAATGTGTTTTACCTAAATTACTCATAAATTCTCTCAACCTTCACTCCATCTTACTGCAGCATCTGTCTGGGAATAGCATTAAATGTCAGGCACTGAAATGCTGGCAATGGCAAGCGCTGGGGGCTCTGGCCCTGATGGTAGGCAGAGCGGGGATGGTCCTAGTCGTGTTTTGCTTTTTGAATCTCTGCTGTCAGGTGGATCCTACATTCTAGCTCTTCCAGAGCAGTGGGGGACTGATCCTGTCCCTGCTGAGGGGCTGGAGCTAGTGCCTCTTTCCCCTAGGGTTCTGCTGGCTCCCGCGTGGGTGTTGCAAGACCTGCAGGATGCATAGTTAGTTTCCCAACGCTGCCTGGTTGTTGTTTCTGCCTGGTTGGCTCTGACTGTGTGGCACTCCACGTGCTCAGCGTATAGGGGGTGTGTGTTTATATATGTGCGGTTGTGTGTGTTCCTTTTGCCACAGGCAACATCGGAAACTGGCTCCAGTGACTTGGAAAGAAGCATGACATTCTCCGGGAGGATTTGTTGGGCGCCGGGGGAAGGGAGCCCCTCTCTGCCCCCACCCCACGTCTCGAGCCCCTCCTCCCTGCTCTCCCCTGCCGTCCCAAGTTCCCATCCAAACACCACGCAGGCTCCACACAAGATCCAAAATGGCAACTGGAACAACAGTAAAGAGAAGCCCCCCTCTCCAAAGTGGCAGGTCTCCGTGTGCACCAAACGGGTTCTGACAGCTCGCCGAGGAGAGAGATCCCGTTGCCTGGTAACGGCAACAGGGCCACAGCAGCCAGTCGGAAGACAGGAGCCACCAGCCTTCCCCATTGCTCTGGAGCATCCCCCCAAGGGCATGGGTGGCTTTACATGGGGGTGAAGGAGGATTCCCCAATGGACAAGGCTCATTTCTGTGGTACACCCTCTCCTCCCCATCAGAAGCACTCAGCCCCACATCTAGAACCTTCCACAATCCCCTCTGCAAAATGGACCCAACTTCTCTGTATCACCTGGGGTCCACTCACAACCTCTGAGGGGCACAGACCGCGCTTCCTGTGTTTGTGCAGCACCTGGCATATGGTGGCTGCTGCTGGAATACGAACAATAGACACCCACCACCACTAACAACAACAACAAAAAGTATCTTGGCTTTCCAAGAACGCTTCTCACCTTCTGACTCCATGTGCTACTGCCCCACCAGCGCCCAGGCCTAGGGTGACCAGACAGCAAGTGTGAAAAATTGGGATGGGGTTGGGGGGTAATAGGAGCCCATATTAAAAAAAAAGCCCCAAATATCAGGACTGTCCCTATAAAATTGGGACATCTGGTCACCCTACCCAGGCCTGACCCCTTCCTAGCCGCCAGAAACCTCCCAGAAATCCCCTCCAGCCGATGTCCCTGCTATAGCATCACTCATCATGTTCCCAGTCACCCCTTTCAACTGCTGACCTGTCCTGCTACCCTCTGCCCCCCAGCCCCAGGCACCCAGTCACAACCCTGCCCTCCGTCCAGCTGTGGAATGTATGTAGCCATTAACTCCAGAGTGCCAGACCTGGCTTTATAATTCACCCACCTCCAGCTGAGAACTAGAGTATCCTAATGGTCCACTACCCCTTCCAGATTCACCATCTGCTGCTGCTCTCCCTGAGATACTAGGGAGAGGAACATCTTGAATGGGTGGGGCACCATTTCCCTGTCAGAAGCCAAAAGTACCCTCCTTTTGGATGGTAGCAAATGTCCCCTCTGGATCCTGGAATCGGGTGTCCAGACTCTTCTGGGCTGGGATAGGATGACAGTTTAATTTAGTTGAGCAGATTCAGCTTATACTGACAAAAAGCCTGGTCTACAGGGGGGAGCCCAGGGCTGGGCACCAGGGACTCCAGAGTTCTAATCCTGCAGCTGCCACTGATTCCGTGTGACCCTGGGCAAGTCACTTAAACACTCTGTGCCTCAGTTTCCTTATCTGCAGAATGGAGGTAACACGACTGACCTCACTGGGTGAATGTCTGTGACATGCTACTGAAATAGTGAGTATTACTGCTGGAGCAGGGATGTTCTATGGACAGGAAACCCCTGTCTAGCTGAGGTTTGTACATAGGGCCTAACCCCGTGGTCCTTCAGCCCGAATCTCTAACCATGTGCTCAGTTGCAGAGCAGCTGTGCACAGGCGCTACAAGAGGATACATTTCTGCCCATGTAACAACATGCTGCTCTTCTGCTTTAACTTGGGGATTGGGGTGGGAGCGCTGTTTTTGGAGAGTTCTCAGCTCCTCCAGTCCTAGCAGGAAGTGGTGGAAGAAAGGTATCGGGGGGTGCTGGCTGTTGGGGAGAGCTCCCTGAACGAGGCACTGTCAGGAATGGCACAGGAGCACTAGATGGGAGGGTGGGAGGGAGCGCTCGCTGTAGGAGGCACTGGAAATAGGGCATGAGCACTGGAAGTGGGAGCTACCAGACCCCTCCAGCCCCAGCCGGCATTGCTCCCCGTGGCTTAGTTGGGAACAGGCTGTGGGAGGCATTTTCACACTACTGCTATCTCCCTCCGTCACTGATCCCTGCTCTAAATGGGTCAAGAGGCAATAGAGATGCTGCAGCTCTGACTGTCTCTCGGAGCACATTTACCCATCGTGTTGACTTTCGCTCCTTCTCTCCTTTGTCACTGCTGATTTGCTCTAGTGTTGCCATGGACCCAGGCCGTTAGAGACACCAGAGCCATCTCCCCTGGATGGGCAGTGTCAGCAGCAATTAACTTCTAATTAAAAGGCCAGTCTCTGAGCAGCCACTGCAGAGCAGCCTGTCCCCTGTGAGCCCTGGCAAGGGACATGGCAGCCACTATGCAGAGAGCGGCTGCCAGCTGAGCTGGGCTCAGTGCCCCCCTCCCCCCAGCTTCGGCAGGTGCAGGCACAGTTTCAGCTCCTCTGCTAAAGCCTCTGTCTGTGAACTTTGCATGAGTCCTAGGTTCAAATCTCAGGCATAGGCATGCGGGAGACACACCACACTGGCAGTGAGTCTAACTGCCTGCCTGGGAGGTGGGGGGAGAAAGGAGCCCCCTAATAACTGGTTATGTCTGCTATTCTGATGCATGGATTGGTGCACACGGGGAAGACAGCAAAATGACTGTCTGCTTAAGGCGCTCATGGGTCCGGGTAAAAATATGTCTACCCATCCACTTCACAGCCTCCGTGAGCTGTGCCTGGATCCCACTAGAAATACATGCATGGTCTTAGCTAGATGGCAGAGCATAGCAGAGCCTATGTCAAACAATACTGCAGCATTTTACATTAACCAACAGG